>NC_135350.1:21336458-21645433 GCF_023851605.1 Tamandua tetradactyla | reverse complement strand
TGAAGTATGCTTACATAATAAATTACAAAAATTTCCAAAGTAACGTTCTTTATGTCTCTGGATCCGAGCTATCTGTTACTTTATAATGAATCATCATCTCAAGCCAATGTTCTTCTTAGCAAATATGTTTTTCTTGCTAGATTTAGTCCCTAAAACAGAAGTTATTCCCACCAACACCATGTTTTATGAATACAAAGGGCCCCTGTTCTAAAATATTTCAACTGAGGTTGTTTTCTTTCTTTTTGTGGACTATTTGGGAAATGCGTTCCATATTTTCATTTAATAAACCTATATTTATGTTAAATGTTGTAAATCTTTCTCTCCAGGTTGAAATTGCTTTGTATTATAGTTATACGGATAAGGGGGAGAAAAAGAGTGAGAGGACAATCTAATTCAAACTATTGAAAGCCTTTGAACTTCAAAGATCAGGAATTAAGTCTGAATGTGTTCTCAGCTTCTCATGACTCTGAGAGTTGAATCGGCAGTTCCAAAAAAGATGTCCGATTTTCTTCGAGAACAGAAGACTTAACCTGAAAAGGAAAACAGTGTGTTTACCCACATTTAGCAAATTCTTAGGAGCTGGGATAGTAGAATCAACTATTTCATAAACTGGAGATTGGTTCTGTGACTGTGTGTCCGTAGTGCCATCAAGTGGTGCAGTTTTATAAACATTTCTAAACACAGTAATGCCATTATTCTAATAGTTAGACGCTAGGTGGCAGTAGATTTCCTTATAAAAGGCGCTGTAAAGAGCCTTGAAGGCAAGTTGAAAATTGTTCACTCACGTTCAAGGGCAATTATGCTTCCACTAATTAAAAAAAAAAACAAAATTGGAATCGCCGTAGTTTTGTTTAAAAGCAAGGAAAAAACGCTATTTTTTTGCAATGCGTTTTACAGCATTGATTGGTCACATAAAAAAGAAGGAAAGATGACCCATTTAATTCTCAAATAAAAGCAAACTATTAAAATAAAGATTTGCCTCCTTTACTATCATGCCCAGCCAAGGAAATGGAGCGCACTGATTTTCTCTCTGCTTCTGTGAAAGTCCTGTGATTAATACACAAAAAAAATCCAGCTGTATTGATTTTCTATATAAATTGTTACTAATTAACAAAATCTTACTAAGTAAAGACATAGAAGCAGCAAAACCATTGAGAAATTTAAGCAACTAATTAGCTTAGGTTTGTTTATATACTGTCTTTAACAATTTAGAAAAGGTAAAAGGAAAAAGAAATATGGGGAGAAAAAAAGCTATTACATTAGTCAATATTATGGTTCCAATTGTCTTATCCCACTTCTGAGGCTAAGGATTCTTCTGAACTTCTTATGCCAGTCAGAGACTTTCAATGCCACCTTGAAACGCAAACTCAAGACGTATTGTATAGGAGGTCTCTACAGGTGAAAATAGTTAAGTGCCATATTATGCAAAGGAATCCAACAGAGAGCCATGGCCTTTTGTAGAGAAATTGGTCCCATCCGTAATATAAATACAACCCAGATTTTCCCAAATTGGCAAAGGATCACCACACAAAAAAGAATAACAGGGGCCTGAAGTTCCAGCTCTATTTGACAGATTAACTCACCAATAAGACCCACCATTACTAGATTGGTTTGAGATGAAGATGAAGGCAATGCCCTTTCACCTTTAACATACCTGCCCATTTTTGGACCCAAGACTCTTCCTTCAATACCGACAAGCAAAGCTGCAGCATGGGTAGGATATTTAAGCAAGGTTTTATTAAATAAAAAGGAATGGCTATAGGGAGTTTAATGGAAACAGAGAGTTATACTAGCTCCATCAGGTGAGTATATGAAAACATTTAGCAAATCCCTTGGCTTTTGAATACTCTACCAAGAGAAAATTAAACCACGTCCCTTCTCTATTGTTCTTCCAATGCCCCACAAGAAAAGGCTAGACCCAAATGGAGACCAGAACCCTACTCAGATGCAGCCCCAGAATATAGCAGAACCTCATGTACAGGATCCACCATGGAAGCCTGGGCCATAAGTACGGGCCTTGGAAGCCTCAGCAGAGGGTTCCAAGACAATGTGGACTGAACTCGGAACCTTCCCCCATTTTCCTGGATTAAGTAAGGCACAGGCTACTTATGCAATGAAAAGGGGATAGGGGACCCTGACAATTTATTAATATTGAACATCTTATCAGTACTAAGGAATGGGGAGTTGAACCAGATGGAAAATAGAGAAACAGGGCATTTTTTAAACACTAAACGTGCATAGAGAAAAGGTATTCTTTACGTGAATGATACAGCTTCAAATTATGCTGTGCAATCCTAGGGGCTCAGCTCTGCCAAGGTAACAGGCAGCATTTTAGAACCTGCCAACCACAAGCACAGGCCAACATCTCCCGATTTTTTTAGTCCTAAGAGATTAAGACATAGACGGGGAAAGGAATAGCATCCCCCAACCACTGGTCCAGTTTAAATCTGAGAACCTCCTCTTTCCACATGCTTTACAAATTTAGATTGACCTCAGGAATCGCCAGACCCTTGAAGGAATCATGTCCACCCACAGTGTAGCTTTCCAGCCTCCACAAAGCTTCACAGCAAAGCTGAAAACCTCTCTTGGTCAGACAGAAGACGTACAAGAACAGCACAGGAATGTGTGTTTTCTGACATTCCCCAATCCACTGATACTGTGTGACGCAGCATAATGATTATGAAATATATTTCATTTCAAATGAAAACTTCTTCTGATCTTTGGTTCACCCTACAGTGATGGTGGGGAAGAGCTGTGGAAAGAGGAACTAAAGCTTCCTTCCCCACCCTAGTATTTTCAAAAACATTTTGTTTTTCAAGTTCGCCCATTTCTGAATGTGTTCTCAATATAATCTCACAAGTGGCTCTCTTTTCCAGATCTTGGAAAACATCTTGAGTTCAACACACAACTATACACAAGAATTGTGGAAATATAGACTCGACTTGATGGACTAAACCTTGGGAGCTTTATGAAAAAGTACTCTAAGCTCCCCCAGACATGCCAGAAACTTCCCAGTGAATGGCCTGTCCACACTCTGACAGTTTGGTTAATATTAACTTTGGGTAGTTGTAACACTTCATCACATTACTGCACTGCACTATGAAGACTGCCCTGCTGTCTTCAGGATGCAGATCCTTATTTGCATATTCAGAGAATGGTTTATCACCTCTGTAAGTTCTGGCTTATTAATCATAACAATTACTGCGTTCACCTATACAAAGTATCATCTATGTCCTTAATCAGCACATCAGGAAATAAAACGCCATTGCCTATGTAAGAAATATGGACCTGATGAAATATCTTAGAGGCACTCCTCGTTACTAATTAAAATAATAGACAGTGCCATATGGTGCAATTACTTTCCAGAAAAGATCTGACATGTACACACTGTGCTTGGCAAAAATCCTCGTCAATTTCACAACAATGTTCATTCCAGATTGAGATCATCTTTAAAAAAGGAAAAAAAGAAGAAAGAAGGAAGGAAGGAAAGAAAGAAGGAAGGAGTGAAGGGGGAAGGAGGAAGGAGAGAAAAAAACAAACAGAAATCTTCTTAACAATCAAAAAGATGTTTTATTTTAAAGTTGCCTTTCTGCATTCTGACCAGATACCTACCCAATCCTGTAATACAATTTTTGCTGATTTATAGAAAGAGCATTGTGCTGGTATAAAAGTGTTATGGACCCCAGAAAAGCCACGTCCTTTAATTCTGATTCAATAAAGTAGGGTGAAAACCTTTGATTAGATTGTTTCCATGGAGACTGATCTACTCAAAATTGCGGTGTGATCTTTTGATTAGATGAAGATGGTACTCTACTCATTCAAGGTGGATCTGGATTAGTTTACTGGAGTCCTTTAAAAGGGAAGAGATTTTGGAGAAAACACAGTTGTTTGGGAGCTGAGAGAGATGCAGACATTTGGAGATGCTTGGAGTGACGCCTGAGAGAGCAGCAGCCTAGACACGGACATTTGGAGAAGCAGAGCCCAGCAGATGTTGCCATGTGCTTTCCCATGAGATGTCACATAAGCCAGAACCCAGAGTTGTGCCTGGAGGAGCTAGTGAAGACCCACGGTGTATACAGAGGAAACCACTGGCATCCGAAGCTGGAAGCAACAGAACCGACAACAAGGACTAGCAGACACTAGCCATGTGCCTTCCTATGTGACAGACATGGGCTTTTCTTGAGTCAAGGTATCTTTCTCTAGACGCCTTAGTTTGGACATTTTTATAGCCTTAGAACTGTAAACTTGTAGCTTAATAAATTCCCTTATAAAAGCCGTTCCATTTCTGGTATATTGCATCCCAACAGCATTAGCAAACTAACACAGACATTTTAGTACAAATAAACTTTTTGAACAGTTTAAATTTCTGGAAAGTTTTTTGAAGAGTTAGCAATATATAATTTCTTGTAAATTCAAAATGTAAAGCTTTCCTGTTTATGTTGAAACAAAAATTTTAAAGTTACATCATATCATGAAAATGATTACATATAGAACAAAACAAGGTGAAATATTTCATTTTTCAAGAGATTAATTTAATTTGGGGGGGGGGGGTGCATGGTCCTGAAATTGAACCCGGGTTTCCCGCATGAAAGGCGAGCATTCTAACACTAAACCATTAGTTTAAAATGTTTTTAACCTAAAATTTACATTGAAGAATCATAGCACTACTACATATTTTTTCAAAATTTAATAATTTTCCATAATAAGATAATTGAGTTAAGGGAAATTAATCAACATGAAACAACAATCAGAAAGGCTTATGGAAAGGAAAATATAAAGTGAACATTTACAAATTAGGACAGCCATTACAGAGATGTAGAGTCATGATTTCCTCAGAATTTTGTGGGTGTCTGGAATACATCTGTGAATCATCTGCTCAGGCTTCAGAATATACTGTACACACACAAACACAGACACACACCCATTGTCTGGAAGAAAGAATGATAAAGTCCACTTTCAATCAGACTTCTTTTGCTTCTGATTTCTGAATCCTATTACAAGGCAAGAAGGTAGAATTTTGACTTGTAAATTTTGATCATTCCATTTTATCTAAGAGGCAGATCAATTGAGGTATTGAAATTTACTAGCTGTTAATGTTTGGTTTAATGAAAATACTGGGAATTTGGGTTTTGAAAGGAAATAAAGTTTGTAGTTTGCTTCAAATTTCACAGCCTTATTGTTTTTCCCAAAATGTTGTTATAGGCATGGGACGGGAGGAGTAGGGAGTTAATGCATAATGGGTGTAGGGTTTCTGTTTGAGGTGATGGGAAAGTTCGGTAATGGATGGTGGTGAGGAGAGAATAACATCGTGAGTATGATTAATCCCACTAAAGGGTATGCTTGGGAGTGGTTGAGATGGGGAAGTTTATGTTCTGTACTGCATATGTTCCCACACTTTTTAAAAAAGAAAGAGAGAATGACAATTAATTGCAATTCATGGCCCTGGACAGGATCAAATAATTGAGGAGGAAAAGGCTTGAAAGGACATTATTGGGACATGTGGGGAAAAAAAAAGGAATATAGAATGAAAGCTTTATATCAATATTGAATTTCTTGAACTTGATAACTGTACTTCAGATGGTTACATAAAGTGAATATCCTTGTTCTTAGGAAATGTACATGAAAGTTTTATGTGTACAAATAGCATGATGTATACGACCTATACTCAAACAGTCAAGAAACAGGTAAATTGATAGACAGACAGATAGATAGAATAATACGGCAAATGTGGCAAAATCTTAAAATTGGTCCATTTGGGTTTCTGGAGGAGGGAGGAGAGTATGTGGGATTCTCTATGCTTTTTTTTGGAGGGGGGATGGGTGGTGCAAGGGGTGGATGGTCTGGGAATCTGTAGGGGTTTTGTATTTTTTTTGCAACTATCCTGTAAATTCAAAATTATTTCAAAATAGAAAATTTTAGAAAATCATTATAAAACTATCTTGTTTCTGTTTATCTGAATTCTATTTTTCTAGGTATTGGATTGTAAAGAAATATATTTGCAGGTAGCACTTGCTACTTCCATGAGTTTCTTGCCAAAGGTAAAATTATACAGAGAGCATCCCAGATAGTGGCTTCACAATTTGGTTTGGAAGAACATATACCGTTTTAAAATTTCACACAAAGTTTCCCTTAAATGCTCATTCAACAAGCTATGTGTAAGAAATTAAGAGCGAATAATGTATAGCTAGATAAAATTGTGGCTTCCTAAAGTTTTCATATTATAGGGTCTCTTTCAGAAAGCTTTTCAATTAACTGAGAAGAAGTAGTAGAGTCCTAATATAAAAGTATGAAGTTGGTTATAGAATAAGCTTCACTTTTATGTGTTTCTATTCAGTAGAATCATAATTGTTCATAGTAACCCTCTTTTAGGACTAAGTAAGATTAAATATTATCAACACCGTGGCATTTTCACATTGCCTTATTTTCATTTTACATAGAGATTTCACTATTTAGGAATATAAAAGCTGAAGAAAATTTTTCCATTTTATCAGATACATTTGAATCAACTGATTTTAATTATACCTTTATTAAGCTTTTAGCTCTATTATAGTCAAAGAGAAAAATTGTCTAAGGGGAGATGTTTCTGATAGGATATCTTTTAAGCAACACTAACTGTTATATAACTATCCTTTTTTTAAAAAAAGAATATATTTCATCAAATTTCTTTACTAATTTTCGCCTGCTTTTCTTCCCTATACAACAAAGTTCAACCCATTTAGGTTCTTTAAGGAAGCATAGGATGAGGCCACAAAGGATGAATATTGCAGACACCAAATAATACTACAAATGTATTCCTTCAGTCCAACGTGTGTTGAGCTTCTGCTATATGGCAGGCCTCCTGTTAGATGCTGGGAATACAAGCTGAATAAGATGCACAGGTCCCGACCTCAAGGCGTAGACAATTTCTAGAGAAGATAACTAACAAACAACCAAAATACAACATGATCTTTGTTATTGTGGAAGTGTAGCACTTGGAACTCTTGAATTGCAAGCTGTCACAAAACATAATTCAAATTGGCTTAAGCAATAAGGAAATGAACAGGCTCACATCACTGAACTTGGGGGAGGGAGAATGGTCCAAAGGACTGGCTTAAAGTGCATCTCAACCCAGAGAGATTCAAATGATGTCACCCGGCTTATTTGTGAGCCTCAGCTTTGCCCTTATCTGCGTTGGCTTTGGCCTCAGCTCCGGGCTCTTTTCTTACTGTGCAGTATTTGGACAGATTGCCCTTTTAATAGCCAATATTAACAGAGGGGGTGAGATTTGTAAAACCTAATAATGCATCCTCATTTTGTCTTTCTTTCCTTCCTTATTTTATTCCCCTGGTCCTGCACTCCTGCTTTTCAGGAGTGTATTTCCAAGTAAACACCTTAGACATACACCTTTGTCTCAAGCTCTCCTTTGGGGAGACCGGGGATAAGACAGGAATGTTACCCCAGCACACACTGACCCCTCATTCTGCCCCTTTGATGCATTATGACAAACCCCTAACAAACATGCTTTGCTATTTTCATCCCCCACACTAACACTATTAAAAAATTCTTGTGTTTCAGATTTGTCAATTGCTGAATGCGTGTTCTCCATACAATTTCACAAAGTGGCCCTTTTTCTCAGATTTTGGAATTAATACTTGTATTTAGCATGCAAGCATATGCAAGTACCTTGGAAATGATGCCTGGTCACAGTTGATTAAACTAGAGACAAAATCCTGGCAGGCAAGCCGGGCCACTCAGAGTTTTCCCCAGGAGTTTGGAAATGGATTAAGACATGATGACAGATCGTATTTGATGCAGCCTAATGACTTCCCTCCTTCTAGCACTCATAAGAATTTATGTGCTTAAACTCACAGAAATTTTGTCAGCCGGTTATCACACCAATGGCAGCTTGAAATAAGCCAGGGTGGGAAATTTACATCACAAAAGTCAGCAAACACTGCAGATCAGGGCTTTTTATCTTTTTTTCTCAGAAAGCACACCCCTGCCTCCTTCCCTCTGTATTCTAAAAGCTGTGAAATTCTCATAAGGATGCAATTAAGGAACAAAGTACAGAATGTACAAAAAATCAGGCAAAACCAAACAATCTCCAAACAAAGAGCTTTGATTATTTGTGTGGAGGAACAGAATTTTGGCCTGAGGACTCTCCTGAAAAGAAGACCTCAGGCCCACAGAGCAGGCCCCACTTGTTCCTCTCACCATTAGCAGGCTTGGAAAATAAATTGGGCCTACCAGGATCTATATTTTGTCTGGCCTGGTTACCACCAAGACAGAAAAGACAAGTGGCAAAACAAGTCCACAAATTAGCAAGAGACAAGAGAGTCATGAGGTTGTGCTACCCGCGGCAGCCTGACCTCACTGTTGGTGAACGAGGCTCAATGTTTGCTAGATGTTGCTCAACCAGTTAGATAAACCTGTCCTCTTCCTAGGAGGAACATGCCACAGGAACAGGTTGTTTACTCGAATACCTCTGCCTTGTGGAAAGGAAAGGAGAAAGGCCTTCCCTCGATAAAAATTCTGCAGCATCATAAAGGCTGAGAAGCAGAGGAAGCTGCTGCCAAAAGATGGAGAACATGCCCTCTATGCTCTCAGTGACTTTCCGTTCCTTTCTGAAGCCCAGCACGTAAAGGCACTTCAGAAAATGTCTGGCCGGTAATGCACTCTATAAATGTAAGCCACCATTTATTATTTTATTAATAGCAGCATAATATTTCAAGGATTATAGTTTTGAATTTATTTAGCCAACTTCCTACTAATAAATATTTAGGCTCTTTCTAGTTCTCTACTATAGCAAATAATTATATATATTGAATTGTTTGATTACAACAAGTTCCCAATAATGGACTTGAATGATAACGCATGAAGTTTTTTGTGGTCCTTATTATGCATTATCATAAGTGCTCTTTGAAATAATTTAACCTACTTATAATACATGAGTATATGAGTTCTTCAAGGTTTTTAATCAGTGTTTTCTTTTGACTAGTGCTTATTGGTAAATACCTAAAAGTTTGCAGTCATCCTGTAAAAGAAAGAAGAAATTTAAGCACAGTCACCTAATTGTGTTTTTTATTAACAAAATGGAATGTTTCCCTCATTAAAGTTATACAGGCGTTTTGAAGCTTTTCCTGGAGTCTGACCGGCATCTCTATAACAGAGATCAGGCATTCCTGTTTTTTGAGGTACACACTGGAATTGTATTTTGGATGACAGGGCTTCTACTTTCTGACCACTTTTTCATTAAATCCTACACCACTGCTAAATGTAGGAGAATTCACTTCCTGATATTAATATTCTACATGAATTTTTTTCTAACTGACTCAATCAGGAATCAGGTGGCTTCTCAGCCATCATCCATGTTCATGGGTGTTTTCTGCCCAGTCATTGAACCATTCATTAGACATTTACCCCCTCATTTTCTCCATTCAGCTCCCTTCCCATTTGCCTTCATCAATTTGAAACAGCATAGAGGATGCAGATGCATACCTCTGTTGAGGTCGGACGCAATATTTTCAAATCTTCTCTGTTAGGAAATGCAACCGGTTGTGAACAATTAAGACAATGCAATTTATCCCTCCCCAAATACACACACACACACACACACGCATCTAGCATGTCTCTAGAGAGCTCAACAGAGAAGTTCTGTGGGTATGGGAGAGTAACATACCCCTGTTCTTTTACTGAAACGCCTCTGCATATCTTCTTAAAATTGAAAAATATTGACTGGGACAAAGGGCAGGCTGTTCAGGCCATACTGTGCATTCACGATATCTAATGACAACAGCTAACATTTACTGAACCCTAGTAATGTGCCAGTCTCTGTTTCAAGCACTTTTCATTGATTCATTTAATTCTCTCCAAACCTATGAAGTGAAAATCATTATTATCCCATTTTACAGATGAGGAAACTGAGTAACTGAGAGGTTAAGAATTCTGTCCAAGGTCATATAACAAGTGAGGGATGGAACTAAGATTCAAACCCATCCAGAAACCAAGTTCTTGGATGCCAACTTCAAAGATGAGAGAACGATGAAGAGACAGTTTCCCTAATTACACAGTAGAGTAACACTTTTTATTTACACTAAACTTTGAAATCTGAAGTTCAGTAAGCTTCAGTAGTACCTTGGGGTTTGTTTTAAAAATCAGTTACAAACTTCACAATTCTTAAATGTCAGTCAAATCCAGTGTCAGTTCTTACTTCATAGACTGGAGCATCCTCATTTGCTAGTAAACCTTACACAACAGCTCTGACATCTTTTTTCTTTGTAAGTGTTGGACTTTCCCCAATATCTTGACATCTTTTTCTTAAGATATGTTGACTGGGGTCACAGAGAGTATTACGGGTTTAGACTTAACAGGGTTTTGTTGATGTACAGGGGAGTTTTCTTTTTACTATATGATGAATCTTCTTGACCTTTTTGACAATGGGGACATGCATTGGCTTTTCTTGGAAATCTGTCTCTAGGGTCATAAGGAAATGTTTAAAATCATGGTATAGTGGAAAGAACCCAAAATAGTAGGTATATAACACAGGTGCAATTTCCTGCTTTGCCAAGTTACAGAAATGTGTTTGCGGAAAACTTATTTAACTCTCAACTTCCTCAACCATCAAATTGGAAAACTGATGAGTGACTCTGTTATAGAGGTTAAGAGAATGGACACTGGAGCCAAACTACTTGATTAAAAACTTGGCGTATTCACTGTGGGTTTTTCCTTGGGCTCCTGTTTACTTCAATCCCTTGTGCTTCAGTTTCCTTTCTGTAAAATGAAAATTATAATAGTAACACCTACTTCAAATATCAAAGGGTTGCTACGAATATCAAATTAGTTTGTAAATGTAAAGCTCTTAGAACATTGCCTGGTGCAATTCTTAGAACATTGCCTGGCACAATATATATGAGTTATTGTTGAGACACTATCAATTGTGAAGTACCTGAACTGTTTACAAGCACAGAGCAGCTATTTCATTCATGCAATCACCTACACAGAGCACCTACTATGTGCACGGCAATGTATTAGGCACAGGCATATGCACCAGTGAAAAGATCAGCAGTACTTGCCCTCACTAATCACATTCTCATGAGAAAACTAAAAAAATAAACCAGTAAATAACACATCATAAATTAATAACAAGTGTGTATTGGACACCAACCCTGTGCCAGCCTTCTACATCAAGGAGATACACTCTAAAAAGAAACATTTTTCTTCAAATTATTCTCAGTCAAGGAAAGCAAAGAGCCAGCTCTTTCCATTGAAGCATAATTGAAACCCATTAATGTTCACTTGAAAAAAAAAAGAGAGATCTGGAGTTCTGAGGGGATCCATGAAAGTCACAGGATCTGGGTCTGACTCCAAAATACCAGACCCTTTCCAGGGCCCTTTACAACCTTTGCATAAACAGGCAATCTCCACAAATAAGGCAATTTCAACAGATATGTAAACAGGCAATTTCAAAAAATAAGCCAGGGATAAGTGCCAGGATAAAGATCTGTACTGTGTTGGCAGTTTAATTTTTCCAAATGTGTTTTTTTTCTCTTGCACCTGGCCCCAAGACATGCCCATGGATCTCTCCTCAGGCAAAAGAATGGCCTCTGGCCTCAGGCATATCTACAGCTGGCCCTCAGCTTGGTGTATGTGCCCACACAGCTGCTCTGTATGCTGGAGCCGATTTTTCAGATACATACTTTAGATAAACATCTCATTAATCTCAAAAACTAGGATAATTAAAACCATTGTAAGTACTTTTCTACACTAAAAATCTTAATAACTTTAGGCAAGTTTGAAACAGCCAAAGTGTTCTTTCCAATAAAAAGTAGGCTAAGTTAATAATGATTAAATGAAGAGCAAATAACAATTAGATTTACAACACCCTCCACGAATTTGCACGTGTGATCTCATGAACAGTTTTGTTTTGTTTTTTAATGACCTAATTGATGTGTGATCATTATTTTCTCTTTCAGAAGCTGTTACAAATATGTTGTCCAGGAAGTCTTCCCTTAAGTACTGTGTCTGCCCCTCACCCAATGAACATTCTTTTCAAGAAAAAAATCTGTATAAGCAGTAACATCTTAATAGCCAACAATTGGTTCAATCATTTAAAATTATTTTAATCAGATGTCCCTAAAGGGAGTTTCCCTTCTAAAAAGCCCCCTGATTCACAGTTCAGAAGTAGGAGTTCACACAGTTTTTAAGCTTGAGCAACTCTTAGAAAAGAAAGAGAGAAAATGTTAAAGCTTACTTTGCATAAACTCAATCAGAAAGTAGCAGAAAGTCTAGCCAGGTTAATTAATTTAGGAATCTATGAGATGTATTTATAGAATTAGATGAATATTCTTATTGGTAAAATTTATTGGGGCGGGCCGCGGTGGCTCAGCGGGCAAAGTGCTTGCCTGCTATGCCGGAGGACCTCGGTTCGATTCCCGGCCCCAGCCCATGTAACAAAAAACGGAGAAACAGAATACAATAAAAAAACAAGAAAATGTTTAAAAATGTTTCCCTTTCTTCCTTCCTTCCTTTCTTCTCTCTGTCTTTCCTTTAAAAAAAAAAAAAAAAAAAAAAAAAAAAATTTATCTTCATATATGGAAAAGTTGAAGGAATCTGAGGAGTCCATTAGTATGTTCAGCAACTTGGTGAGATGATTTTTTTTTAGTGGCTTCTGCTAAATCTTATAACCTTGTGGGAATAATGTCAGTTTAAGTGCTTTACAGCAATGTTTCTCAAACGCTCTCTCTTCTCAAAGTCTGGATAGAACTCACCTGGTGTTATTGTTAAAATGCCGATTCTGATTCAGTATTCCTGGAGTGGAGCCTGAGATTCAGCACTGCTGATGAGATTCAGCACTGCTGATGAGCTCCCTGATGACGTCACTGCTGTCCGGCCCTAAACCACACTTCAATCAGTAATTTGTAAAAAAATATATATTTATTTATTGTGATGGTCATACCCACTGTTAAGTTTAAACAAACACCGTTTCATTAATTAAAGATTAACAGATCACTGAAAAACCAGCTTCAGCATTCAAGGCAACTGGTGTCAGTGCAGATACCAAATTCAGATATTTTTACAAATAAAAGAGCTAGCAATTCATTCATTCCGTCGACATTATTGATTTTACTATATGTTAGGCTTTATGGTGGGTATTAGGGAGTCAACAATAATAAAATAAAAGTCTATGTTTCACAAACTTAGTTTTGACGGTTCCCCAAAAGAGCAATAGGCAAACAGATTAAAAAACTTATTTATCGAAACAGTACGAAACAGCTCCTGGAGCCACGACAGAGACCAAAAAGACAGCGTACCCATTCTGGAACGGCTGAACGGGCAGGGAGAACCCACTGCGGTGAGATACCCGAGGGGCACGCGTTTTCCCGGCCGGGGCGGCTGGCGACTGGGGTCCCCTCCACGCACGTGGCTCCCCGGTCTGACTGGGAACGTTGGATAGCGGGGCCCTCCCGCCACGCTTGGCGTCTCGGGCCAGCTGGGCAATTTGGACCGGCACTCCCCCAAGCCGCAGCGGCCGGCGAACACCCTCCACGCGCGGTTTCCCGGGCCGACTGCGAGATTCGGATTGGCAAGTTAAAGGAGCCACAGCATCTTTTACTGGTGGGCCCCGCAGACAGACGAGTGCCACCTACTGGGCAGGAAAAGAAAAACAGAGCCCAGAGATTTCACAGAAAAACCTTTCAACCAGCCGGGTCCCACACCCAGGGAAATCTGATCAAATGCCCAGACACCAGCAGAAAATGATGGATGACGCTCGGAAAATTGAAGATATGGCCCAGTCAAAGGAACAAACCAATAGTTCAAATGAGATACAGGAGCTGAGACAACTAATGCTGAATATACGAACAGAAATGGAAAAACTCTTCAAAAACCAAATCAATAAATTGAGGGAGGACATGAAGAAGACATGGGCTGAACAAAACGAAGAAATAGAAAATCTGAAAAAACAAATCACAGAACTTATGGGAGTGAAGGACAAAGAAGAAAAAATGGAAAAAACAATGGATACCTACAATGGTAGATCTAAAGAGACAGAAGCTACAATTAGTGAACTGGAGGATGGAACATCTGAATTCCAAAAAGAAACAGAAACTATAGGGAAAAGAATGGAAAAACTTGAGCAGGGGATCAGGGAACTGAATGACAATATGAACCGCACAAATATACGTGTTGTGGGTGTCCCAGAAGGAGAAGAGAAGGGAAAAGGAGGAGAAAAACTAATGGAAGAAATTATCACTGAAAATTTCCCAACTCTTATGAAAGACCTAAATTTACAGATCCAAGAAGTGCAGCGCACCCCAAAGAGAATAGACCCAAATAGGTGTTCTCCAAGACATTTACTAGTTAGAATGTCAGAGGTCAAAGAGAAAGAGAGGATCTTGAAAGCAGCAAGAGAAAAACAATCCGTCACATACAAGGGAAACCCAATAAGACTATGTGTAGATTTCTCAGCAGAAACCATGGAAGCTAGAAGACAGTGGGATGATATATTTAAATTACTAAAAGAGAAAAACTGCCAACCAAGACTCCTATATCCAGCAAAATTATCCTTCAAAAATGAAGGAGAAATTAAAACATTTATAGACAAAAAGTCACTGAGAGAATTTGTGACCAAGAGACCAGCTCTGCAAGAAATACTAAAGGGAGCACTAGAGTCAGATACGAAAAGACAGAAGAGAGAGGTATGGAGTAAAGTGTAGAAAGAAGGAAAATCAGATATGATATATATAATACAAAAGCCAAAATGGTAGAGGAAAATATTATCCAAACAGTAATAACACTAAAAGTTAATGGACTGAATTTCCCAATCAAAAGACATAGAATGGCAGAATGGATTACGACCCAGCAATACCACTGCTAGGTATCTACTCAAAGGACTTAAGGGCAAAGACGGACATTTGCACACCAGTGTTTATAGCAGCATTATCTACAATTGCAAAGAGTTGGAAACAGCCAAAATGTCCATCAACAGACGAGTGGCTAAACAAACTGTGGCGTATACCTATGATGGAATATTATGCAGCTTTAAGACAAACTAAACTTATGAAGCATGTAATAACATGGATGGACCTAGAGAACATTATGCTGAGTGAGTCTAGCCAAAAACTAAAGGACAAATACTGTATGGTCCCACTGATGTGAACCGACATTTGAGAATCAGCTTGGAATATATCATTGGTAAATATATCATTGAAAATGTCAGTATGTGGCTAAGAAACAGGTCTACCCATAGCCATTGCATTTCCCCGCGACTGTTTACAGTATCATGGACATCCTGCCCACCTCCCTCCTCAGCCCTCCCCAGGGCCAAGATGGGTCACACTGGACTTCAGGGGATCTTTCTGAAAAAGTCTCCAGCACTCCACATTGGCAAAGCTATAGAGAAACATTTTTGTTCAACACCAAACTCTAAGCACAGACATTTTCCAATTAATGATCTGGGTTTTTTTATCCTTATTTTTAACAATAAGTAGCTCTAAAAATTAC
This sequence comes from Tamandua tetradactyla, assembly GCF_023851605.1. Lineage (NCBI taxonomy): Eukaryota > Metazoa > Chordata > Mammalia > Pilosa > Myrmecophagidae > Tamandua > Tamandua tetradactyla. The sequence continues at coordinate 21,629,953 of NC_135350.1, read as the reverse complement.
TTTTAAGTGGACTATCTACTGTTCTGAATTCTGAGTTACTGAATTTTGTTGATAAATTAGAACTTAATGTTTCTGTAGCCTCAGACTTGGAGATAAAAGAACCCCACTCATGTAGGTACCATACTGAAGATCCCTCTTTAACATCCTTGCAGCTATCCAGCTGTCAGCAAGCATCTGAAATAAGAAGGAGTTAGAAACAGGGTAAGATAATGGGTAATTGGAGCTGAAGGGATACAGATTGTGCAACAGGACTAGATACAAAAACTCAAAAATGGACAGCACAATAATACCTAAGTGTAATGTAACTATGTTGGAACACTGAATGAAGCTGCACCTGAAATATCGTTTTTTTTTGTTTGTTTGTTTGTATCTTTTGTTTTTTTTCTTTTTCCTTTTTATATATATATATATTTTTATTAGTATTATTATCTTAATTCTCTTCTCTATATTAACATTCTATATCTTTTTCTGCTGTTTTGCTAGTTCTTTTCCTAAATCGATGCAAATGTACTAAGAAATGATGATCATACATCTATGTGATGATACTAAGAATTACTGAGTGCATGTGTAGAATGGAATGATTTCTAAATGTTGTGTTAATTTCTTTTCTTTTTTTTGATTAATAAAAAAAATTAAAAAAAAAACTTATTTATCATTCATGGTTCAAAATGAAACTAATAATAATGCTCCTTGTGTCAAAACTTTTTATTGACTTTATTTTTAGTAATCACTCCAGAATTTGGTCATATATTGAACATAATTGGTAATCTGATCCAATAAACTGGCATTGCTCTAGCCATTTTGTATGAGCTAGAAATAGAATTTTAAAGGTTTTCATACGGGTGGTATAGATTACTAGCAAATACATTATTGCAAATATTCGTGGATCATATCAATTAAAATTATAGCAGATACTCATAGTACCATGGCAAGAAAATGCTCACATAATTTTGGCTTAGTATGACCAAGAACTCCAGATTAAAATCATGGCTTCTTCCCGAACTTCTAGATATAGTATAAATAGTTCATTGAAGACTGTACTTCTCTTTTATGACCATCCACTACTGTTACTGCTGTATATTAAATGGAAAAACAGGATCACCAGTAAGTTTCTTAATTTTGTCAGGTTGGACATATTGGTAGAACAGATGAAATAGCCAAGCTTTTTTATATTCCTTTGTAAACAAAAATTAGACAACTCTAAGCCAGAAGGGAGAATAAACACATGAAGGGCTATGTCAGAGGAGTGTAATGGCAAATGGCATCTGAAAGGAGGTGGAAGACCTTGCCGACAAGATTTCACCCTCTTTAAAAGATGCCAGGAGGTGGCAGCATTCCTTGCCACTTGTGTATATGAATTAAAGCATAGGTTCTCGGACAGAAGGACCTGTTGGTCAGATTTGGAGGAGGTGGGTGTTGACAAGGATAAAGTGATGAGGGTCTGTTTAGGTTGAAAAGGCATTTGAACAATTATTATAGCATAATTTTGTACTTGAAAGTGAAATAAATCAAGTATCTTGGGGTCTTTAAAATCTTAACAAAAAACTCTGGCTAGAGGAAAAGACAAGTTATTTCAATTTTCAAGAGAGGGACATAAGGGGGAGCGTAGATTTCAATTAAGAGACACGTAACTAAATTGCTGTTCTGGAACTGTCTCCATGAACAATTTGTTTTACACATTATGTGTGTGGAAGGTCTGGCTTGGTGCCATGTACAGAGTAAGAAAACTTAGTAAAAATTCATTTTCTTTTCTTAACCCATTCCCACTACTGTGAGAGTTTCTTCCCAGGGCAACTCTTACTTCACCAACCTCTAGGAGTTCTATTTTTGCTTCTAATGCTTTTCTCCAGGGAAAATCATTAAAAATGTAATAGCTGTGAAGTCTGGGAAATAGAAGCAAGACAAACCTGGCAAACAGACAATCAGGAATAACGTGATTCTCTCTGAGCAAGGTTTCAGAGTAACAACATATGATTATCCTAGTTGCCACAAGGCCAGATCAGTGTTACATTTTAAAGGCTTTCCTTCTTATCCCTAACTGGACTCTTTCTCTGTGCTCCTACTCAGAGAGATGCTCACTATATGAGTATCAATGTTTTAAATCACAAATTAGAGTAGTTTAGAAAAGAGACCCTTCATTAATTTTTTAAGTGGCCTCATGAGTTATACTCGTTAGGACTTGAAAATACACTGATTCAAAGCCTTACTATTTATCTTTTCCTATAAAATTCTATCTTATCTGTGTGTAACAATTTTATTAGCAACACACATCAAAATATTAGCATGGATTCTTGGGTAAAGCCTCCCTTATTTTTGCACCTTATCAAGAAGATGAACAAATAGTGAATCACACATGGTTTGGAATGACTCAAAGTCCTAAAGAATAGACTTGGTAATTGTTATATATAATTTCCCAGGAAAACTTGCACAAGTTTGTGAATTTGGTGGATTTTAAAAAATCCACCATTCAAAGGGGAAATTTCAAGCTAGAAGGGATACATAGAGATAACACAATCCAATGTTTTTACACAACATGAGACAACGTAAAGAATTCAATCAAGTATATTTATATATTTTTTAAATTTAAGGATTATTTTGAAATATTCATAGCTATAGTCAAAGAAATTTAAATATATAATGAGAATTTTAAAGATTTGGTTTCGATGTCTTCCTTCTTTTACTTTTAATTTAAAATGTTATAGTGCTAAACATGAGTCATGTAAGCTACAAATTGCATTCAGCCACATTTTGTTACTTGCTATTGTTCTGGCTCAGCTTCGCACACATTTATAATATGCTTAAAAAGAGATAATACTAACATCTATATACCTAGTAGTTTAGAAAGGGAAGAAAATGTTTAGAGCAGAAGAAGTATTTTAAAAAGCAAGTGGGAAAATGAAAATGAAATACTGCAACACATCCATTCTTGTGACAATATGAAATGCAGGTAAAACTTCTTATGTCAGTTAAATATTAAAAATAGAGAGATAAAAAGTACTTCTATGTTTGTGTATAACAATAAGGAAATTTAAAAGATATTTTTCATGGACTTTAGGAAACAAATTAGATGTTCATAATATGCTTTTTCCCAACTCTCCATTAAAATGTCCATGAACATAGATCTTTTTAAAAATGGCAATAGTTGCAGAAGATCTTATGACAAATTAGGAATGGGATTTTCTCAAAAACCAGTTGCAATGCAGAAAGATAGGGTATATAACAAATTCTCCCACCCTCTGAACCAAAACCAGTCCATCCCAAAGGAAATGGGAATATATTTCAACACACCTTCTACTTCATTCTTCAATTAACTTCACCTATCTTGACTATGTGATAGGTAACAGAATATATGGACATTTCCCAAATCCATAAAAAGAGAGTTGTCTAATGCCCTCCACTTCCAAATCAGAAGTGAGAAAGTGGACATAAAACACACATAATTAAGGCAAAATGTATTCGTATATTCGATGTATAATTTCTGTAAAAAGACTCTTTCCATTTTCAAATTATCAGTGTATTTATCTCTTTTACTCTTTTCAGACACATGATTTTCATCTTAGTTTTCTCTAAATAACTATTTGTCTGGATTACAAATGAAATTGCAAAGGGAAAGACTAGGGTATTATCGGGTTTTTTTCACCCTAAAATAGGATTTTGCAACAAGGCAACAAAAAGCCTTGCATGTCAGTTCAGACATGTATATAATCTATATATATAATATAAATCCTGGGGATTTATTATAAGGAATTGGCGCACATAACTGCAGGCATACTTCAAACTGGAAACTCTGATAAAGGTGATACTGGAGTCTTTAGTCCAAATTCACCAGGGGAGGCTGAAATTGAGTCCAAATTCCTCTTCTAATCTCTGATATCTTGGCTTTTAAGACCTCCAACTGATCGTATGAGAAGACTCCCCACTTTGCTGAGAGCAATTGCCTTTGTTGATCTTGGAGGCAATCAAAGGATTATATCCACAAAGCCGATCTACAAAATAACCTTCACAGAAGCAAAAAGGACAGTGCTTGACCAGACCACTGGATACCATATCCTAGGCAAGTTCCCACATGAAATCAACCATCACAAAGTATTAGAGTTGAAGAAGGAAAGTTCTGCTTTCTTAAGAATGCTTGACCACATCACACAAATGTTAATAAGAAGTGTAGTACATTTGAATTTTAGTCACCAACTCAAATGCATCAGAAATACAATCCAGTTTATTTCCCTACAAATCAACTTTAAAAAATCTATTACAAGTCCTCATTCCATCAGAGGTCAGTCAATTTGGGGCTCTCTTCTCCCCTTTCACTGGGGTGGCTTATGTGGGGCCAAGGTGAGACACAGGACATCTGCTTCTCATTCGGTCAGCCACATAGGCACTGACCGGCTGAGACATTCATCGTTCAGACTGGTCCTCACCCCTTGTATGTCATCAACCCAGACAAGGTGAGACTGAGATGTACTAGTTCCTGTGGCAATGGCCCCTTCATCTCTGGCAGCTCCCAGCACTTCTCCCACGCCATGCTTAAAGAGAACAAGGACCACTGGGCTGCCTCACACCATCCTAAATCATTGGCACTCTGGGCACAGTGTTTACCTCTTTAGGCAGATGCCTTTTCCCAGAGCTCTGATTCTGAGACAAAGCATAAAGTTCTCTAAAGGGAACTCCTGTGATGACGTCTCCTCCATTTGTCCTCATTCTCTTTCCTATCTGAGAAATATTTTTCTATTGTCTGAGTAGAAGATACCTATTCTTCCAAACTATTAGAGTTCAAACAGTTTATCTATACTTCACATAGCCCTAAAGACTCTGATCTTTACAAAGGCAAATTACATACAATTACAAAATAATAATTCACAATAAGTTATAAATTTATTTATAATAAAATAATTTAATTAATGCTCATATAGGACAGAATTTTAACAAGAACATTTAGTCAAAATAAGAATGATACTTGTGGGCGGTGCAAAAGTGGCTCCGTGGCAAGAACTCTTGCCTGCTGAGCTAGAGACCAGGGTTCCATTCCCAGAGCCTGCCCATGAAACAAACAAACAAAAAAGTTATGGTTAAAATTAGTGCATGCAATTCACTGGAACAAGGTAAAAATACATACAATATTCTAGACAAGTCTTCTATATGAAGTTAGATAAAGCGTGGGGGTAAAGCAGCAAGTGAAAATATTAAACTTCTGAGTAAACGGGAGACTGCAAGGATATAAAAGGGAGGCATACCCAATGCTAATCACTGCACTGCACTACTAGTTAATTGAACAGTTTTAAAGAGTATATCATTCAATATATGTTAAAACTAGAGAATTTTTAAATATCCACCTTTAAAATATCTCTATTTCTGAAACATCCTATTTTGGGATTCATGCAACAGTATATGAAACGTGAAGTTATCATTTAGATAAAAACATTTTCAAGGGAAAAAAGATCTGTAACATCTATCACCATCAGCCTTAAATGCATTTCCACCATGATCTATCAATTTAAAATATGGAACGCTTCACAAATTTGCGTGTCATCCTTGCGCAGGGGCCATGCTGATCTACTCTGTATTGTTCCCCGAAATAAATTAACACGGTCTTTTTCCCCTCTCGGCCTAGCCCAGGCTTGTCAGAGCCTAAAATCCACCCCAGGCATCCGCCGGCGTCTCTGCTTTGTGTACTGAGTTTGATTTGCCATCAAGTCCCAGTTTGGGAGACGCCCTCGCACCAGGTACGTCTGGTGTGTCTCAGGATTTTCAGTTTGCTTTTGGGGGCGGGAGGGAAGGGGCGCGCGTGTCCCGCCTAGAAGGCGGCTGGGTGTGCTGGAGGCAAGTGCTGCCGGGCCAGAGCGCAGTCGGAGGGCTCCGAGATCGGATTACGGGACTGCAGGACCAGGGGCGCAAGAGTGGGCCCGGGGCTCGCAGGGCTGGGTGCGTCCTCCGGTGCCGGGGTCGCTGGCACTCCCTCCTCCACCGTCAGGATCTGGCAGAAGATGAGAGTGAGCGCAGGAAGAGGAGTGTTTTGGCAGGGTTCCAACCCTGGGCTGGCAGCTGGCGCCGAACCACCGGAGGGCAGAGGCGCCTGCGGTTGCGCTGCCTGTATCCACGAGGGGCGCTGGGGCCCGTGACGGGGCGAGCGCGGGCTCTGCGCGAGGGTCAGAGGAAAAGATTTCCGCTCCCGAGTGCTGCCCGGGTGGTCCCAGGCGTCCGGTAAGGCTGATGGTCATGGTGGGGAGGGAGCTCCGGAAGCGACACGTGGAGCGCTGAGCGGAGGAGTCGGCGAAGTCTGTATGCTATTTATTTTTAAAGGAAGTACAGTCCATTTCACTTCCAAAGATTATACACTATTAACTCACCATTATATTATTCTCATTCTTTGAAACCTTATTTATTCTTTTCTGCTTGAACTATTTTGTTGGAATCTTTTCACTGTAAATAATAGAAACAGAATTCAAACTAGCATAGCACATTAAAAGAACTAGTTTGTTAATATAACTGGATTTCTAAAATGTAACTGCTTCAGGAAAGGCTGGATCTAGGGAATCAAATGATGCCATTGGTACTGTCTTACTTTCTCCATCTCTTAGTTTATTTGCTTCAATTTTCATTTCTCAGGCCTGGAATTCCAGGTTTATATGGTTCTTACATGCACTCACAGAAGTAGACTCCCCTTCTCCCAGGGTGCGTGCCTATCAGGACTTGATAGTTTACTAAATTACCTACCCCAGGAACTAAGGCTCTGGGGTTAGAAGGAGACGCCACTTTGATTGGTCAGCTCAGGTCATACGCTATCTTAGGTCCGATGCCACAGAAGCAGATCTTGAGCCAAGGATTCAGTCGAGAGTGATTTATTAAGGACATGTTCTCAGAAGAAATCATTAAGGATATGGGGAAATCAGGATAGAGAAGGAAAGTAGCCAAGCTGTTTCCAAAGCCTCATACGGAATCTGTGGAGTGCAAATTACACTTCCGAGTTTGTCCCTCTGCCAGAGAAGCTGAGGTAGGGAGAGATTACAGGACCGTAAAACTCCCAGTCGCTTTGAGCTGTCCTCAAAGTCAAGCTATCCAGTGCCCAAGGGTCAGCGTCTGAAGGGCTTAGGTACAAACCGTCAGTGGCAGAGCACACAAAAGGTGCATATGGGTTCATAGAACTGGTAAAAAAGGGTTCCGAATAAATCTGAGTGGGACACCAACAGTGCTAACTGTGCCCAGTTCTGTGGTGAACGAACAACCTCCTGATTGGACACCACCAAAACATTCTCATGGCTTGGGGAAGGGGCAGTTCCCAGATGAAAGGATGTGGGGCAAAAAATAGTAACTGGCCACTCTGTCTTTCAGAGCCTGGGATCAGGCTGTTAAAGATTCCTGTGAGGATAGCATTTTTCTACATTTATCATGTTCTCCTAATAATTTTGGCATAATATGTTGATCCTACTTTATTCAATGTATAAAGGTTGTCACAACTTTTTTGTTGTGAGTAACATTCATGACAAAAAGGACTTTTTTTAATTATTATTATTATTTTTTGACGTGAGCAGGTGCCGGGAATCAAACCCGGGTCCTCTGGCATGGCAGGCAAGCAGTCTTGCCTGCTGAGCCACCGTGGCCTGCCCAGGACCTTCTTTTTAACTATTTATTGTTTTGACCCTTATATCTATTCTGTCAAATCAATTCTTCTATCTCTTCTTTTAAAATTTGACTTACAAATTTTTATTTATTCTCTTTTAAACTTTGCGTTCTGTTGTTTTGTTTCAGGTTTATGTCTTGTCTTGAAAGCAGCACACAGACTGCTTTTTAAACCTTATTTGGTAAAATTTTATCATTTTAATTGGGGAGTAAAACTAATTTATATTTATTATCACAACCAGTGTTTGGTCTTGTACTATCTTGGGTTATGCTTTCTGGTTTTGTTTTGTTTTTTTTAATGACTTTTATGCCGCTTCCTCTGTTTCTGTCATTTGTTGTTTTGGTTGATTTTATCTTCTGTAGATTTGGAAGATTGCAAGGCTGTTTTAAGTTCTCTTGGTACCCTTAAAGGTTTAGAAATCATTCTTTTCTGTTTTTCATTTTCACATAATACTAAGAAATATTTCCCCATGTTTTTACTTTCTCTCAATTCACATTCTTCTCACTAATTCGTTGTCTTTATTCATATTATCTGAACACTTATGCCCATGTTATAGTTATTTGGTTTTATATATAATTTTACAGTATTCTTTTTTAAAAACAATTTCTGACATTTGTGTTCTTTTTTATAATCAAAACTTGAAACAATTATTAGACCTACTTCTATGTTTGACTTTGTTCAATGTATACTATAATTGCTTTCATAGCATAACTTTTCCATGCTTTAGTTTATTTTATTAACTTCACAGTCAGCTGAAATACTCTTCAAAATAATTTTTTACTAAAAAGCATGGTTAATGATGAATTTTCTGAGCCCTTATCTGTAAAAAAAAATGTCTTCCTGTTACTTTGAGATGAACAAAAACACGATTGGATATAGAATTCTTGAGTCAGTTTTTCCCTTTCTTTATATAAAAGATTCTGTTTTAAGCTGACATTTAGTAATGTGAAGGAAGATTTTCAAGTCTGCCTGATTTTTGTTTCATAGTAACATGTTTTATTTCGAAAAGATTATTTTAGAATTATTTTTTCTTGTCCTTGAAATTTAAAGCCTTTGCCAAAATACGCTTTTATTTCCATTAATTTTATTTATAATGTATGTCTTTTAAAAGAGCATACATGGTATTTCTGCTCAAAAAAGTTTTTTGTTCTTATTTGCAACTTTTATCTTTGATTTTTGCTTCTAATTTCCTATTCTGAACACCTATAATTTTTAATATAGAATATCATTCTTTCCTCTTTATATCTACCAACTTCTCTATCAAATTTTTTATTCCATTCTCCCCTCTGATATTCCGGAAAACCTTTTCAAGAAAGCCTACTACATCACTGATTAATTTTTCTGTTAATTCATGTCTGCCTTTACTGGCTCCATTGTTATATTTAATTCTATTGCATTTTTCATTTCTTGACACTCTTCATTATCTCAGGTAGCTGATTCTCCGACCCTTTCTGTACGTTTCCCACTGCTATGTCTTTAGGTTAACTGTCCTCTCTTCAAGCTGTGTCATTTCAGTTTCATAAAGACATTCTTTCTTGAATTAATATAACTCTGCCAAGCCGTTTTGCAAAATATTCTCCTGGTTCTGATATTAAATCATTTCCAAAATATGTAATCCCTGTAAATCTTTAGGGGAAAAAGGCATTTTGTCTTTTTTTTTTTAATAGCACATATTAAAGTTGGGAGGGGGGATGGTTCCTTTTTGTACTAAGCCTGGAAGGCAACTTGGTTTCAAATGTACTAGTCTAATCTCCATTCCATGTGCTTGAGTTGAGGTCCCCTCAGAGCCACCTTGCCTATGTCTTTGAACCTCCTATTCCATAAAATGCACAAAACCCAGTCCCCAAGGCTCTCCCAGTCTATCCTAACTACATTAATTTTCTTTCAGAGGCTATACTTCTCTGTATACAGTGATCCACTATTGTTATCACTACAATTATCAGAACTTCATTTATCCTGTTCTGTTGGTTCAAAAAGAATATATATAAGTTGCAATATTAAAATGAATATATAAAGATGGGTACCAATGGAACAGGAAGGAGGTTGGGATAAAGGTGAGAACATTTCTCCGAATGCCTCAGAACTATTGCCTGAACATTTCTCCCATCCTTGAGGGATGGGAGAAAAAATATGGAACTATTAAGCATTAACACCAGGGAAATCCCTGATACTGTCTCAAACATCAGGGACTCCCAAGTCATTAGGCCAAGCCCTTCATGTTGAGGCAAGCTCTTGTGAAGCTTATTTCTGTATTGGAGAAGCTAAGCCTACCTACATAGGTATGCCTGAGTTATTCCAGAAAACCTCTTTTTGTTGCTCAGATGTGGCTTCTCTCTGCGTCTAAGCTCAACTCTGCAAGTGAAATTGTTACCCTACCCCTTACATGGGACATAACATCCAGGGGTGAAAGTGTCCCTGACAACATGGGACATGACTCCCAGGCATGAGCCTGGCCTTGGCACTGTGGGAGCAATAATGCCTTCCTGACCAAAAGAAGGAAAATAAGGTATCAGTGGCTGAGAGAGTCAAGAGGCCATTCTGAAGGCTACTCTTATGCAAGATTTAGCTAGATATTGCTAATTACCATGGTTCGCCAAACCTCAACCAAAACCATTCCTGTTTACCCTAAAGAACACCTAGAACGCTATCTGAGATTCTACGAAAGTCTCACACACTATAATTACTTTCCAGAAACCTAAACGGCCAGATGGGTTCCTAGGCCAGATAAGTGGTGAAACCCCTTAGGGCCCTCCTCTCCACATCATCAACTAGTCCCATTCCCCTACCCCATATTATTAACACCCTTTCCAACATGAAAAAGTTAGAATGGGTATAATCCAAATACCCCTAAAGACTGAGAGAAGGATCAAAGGAGAAGGAGGAGTTATAACAGAGAAGATAGGATTTAACAAATGAATATCACTTCTGAATCATTATATTGATATTTCTTTTAGTCTCCAGTGTCTTGTAGCAGCTAGAAGGAAAATCCTAAAATTGTGGAATTGTAACCCATATCGAACTCTGAAATCTGTTCTATAACTACTTGTTACAATGTACTTTGAAATTTATTGGCTTTTCTGTATATATCTTATATTTCATAATAAAAAATGTTTTTTAAGGTAATAATAATAATGCCTGGGTTGTAGACGGACAGCTCCTCCTCCCATCTCTATACATAGTTTATATCCCAAATTATGGTGTTAGGGAAGGTGTGCAAATAGTAAATTTATCTAACAACTTTCAAGGTGGTAGGTTTATTCCATTTCAATATTTAAAAAATTTAAAAACAAAAAACTGCCTATGTTGGCCACCAACTATTAGCATGAATTATAAACTGTGATAGGTTTTTTAATAAACTGCACCATATATTGGCTGTCAGGCCTAGCTTTCATTGTTAGGAATTTCATTCATTCTTTTCTGTGTCTTCATATTTTTGTGAGGAATGAAAGACTGAAACAGCAACTGCTAACCAGGTACTATGTAAGTTAAAAACTGTAGCTCAGTATATAAATTAATAGTGATAAATTATTTTACTTCCTATTCTAATTACTACTGTTGTCGCAGAGTCATAATAATAGTACCACTTACTAGACACTTAGTGGACTCTTTACATGAACTTTTACTAATTCTCATACTAGTGTCAGATAATTATGACCAATCCCACTTTTCATAAAGAAATTGAAGCACAAGGAGTTTAAGTAATTTGTCAAATAATACTTCCAATAAGTGGTAGTATGTAGGTTCAGAATCATAGAGCTTTGAGTCTATGCTTTGAGTCTTCCTTGTGTGATCGTGGCTTGCCAAGCAAAGAATCCTTTGGTTATGTGAATACAACCATGACAACTCCAAATGAACATTTCCTGCATGCCAACTTTAGTATTAAAAGCTTTTATAAAGCAGAGCCCACACAAGTTGCCAACAAGTCTTATGAGTAATATAGATGGGGGCTGGGGGGAAAAGAAAGAAAATGATAAAACAGCTAATATAGATAGATTTTTTTATCCAGCATTGAAGGCTCCTCAGAGATGTGTTTTCTCTAAGTCTGTGATGCTGGTTCTGATGGTGGAGAGATAGTATTTTTTAAGTGCATCACGTCACTAAGTGAGTTATTTCCTGTGTTCAACTTCCTTTCCTCAGCAGGATTTGAGCTTGTTGATAAAAAGATGCTAACCATTTGAGGCAATAGTTTACTATTCACATCCTTTCAGTTAAATGCCAGATTTTAAATTATTAGTACCAAATTATTGAGTCATATCTCTATGAAACTATAAATTATATTATTGTGCAAACTAACATTTCAAAGAGCAGCTCTTTAACTCATTGCCACTTCTGTATTATTCGTTTTAAAAAGCCAAACTCTAAACAACTCCTAAGTATTGTTGTAAGAGATTGGATTCAAACCCCAGCTATGCCATTAAAGTGTTTTGCAAGAGAGAGGCTGGAAATAAATATTCTACTTAAAATGATTACAAGCATATTCCGTTTAACATTAGCCCTTCTGATTCACATTTGTTTATGGTAAGGTAAGTCAGTCGAGATAGAAGGGACTTGTTTTACTTTATTAAATCTGACGAAATACAGTATACCAGAAATGGACTGGCTTTTAGCAATGGGGATTTATTAGCTTACAGGTTTACTGTTCTAAGGCCATGAAAATGTCCAAATTAAGGCATTAACAGGACAATACATTCTCCCCCAAAGACTGGCTACTAATGAGCTTGGGCTCTTCTGTCAGATAACAAGGTACAGGGTGAGGTTTGCTGGTCCTTCTCTTCTGTGTTTCATTGTTCCCAGCTTCTGGCTTCTGTGGTCTCCTCTCTGAGCTTCTGCATATTTCTCTCTTTTAGTTACTGACTCTCTTGGCTTCTGTGGGGATTTATGTATGTGTATGTGTGTGTTCACATAAAAGAGAAGAAAGTCAGTTGTGATGATAAATGTACAGCTATATGATGATATTGTGAACCATTGATTGTACACTTTGGATGATCACATAGTATGTGAATGTATAATAAAAGTTATTAAAATTGCATTGAAATAAAAACAGAGTACTCCCTCCTTCAGAATTCAGTGAAGTCATTTGAGGAACCTGGATGTCTACTCCCATCTGTCAGCAACAAAGCAGTGCCACCCCTACCCTTGTGAGAGTGGTGTCAAAGAAAGTCAACTAGAACAGAAAGTTTAAATAACATTCATATTCTCACAACATAATAGTCTCAATGTTCAAATTTCAATGAAAAGTCATCCATCATACTGAGAACGAGGAAGATCTCAAACTTAATTAGAAAAAGACAATCAACTGATGCTAAGACCAAGATGACAAAAATGTTAGAATTATCTAACAAAGATTTTAAATTAGCAACCATAAAACTGCTTCAACAAGTAATTACAAACATGCTTAAACAAATAAGAAAAATAGGAAGTCTCAAAAAAGATAAAGAAGATAAAAAGAAGAATGGAATGAAAGTCTTACGACTAAAGAATAACCAATAGAAAAAATTCAATGGAAGAGCCCATTAGCAGAATGAAAGAGACAGAAAAAGCAATCAGTGAACTTGAAGATAAAACTATAGAATTGCCCAATATGAATGACAGAGGGAAAATATAATGGACAAAGAAATGAACAGTGCTTCCAGGACCTATGAGACAATAACAAAAGATCTAATATTATGTTGTTTGAGTCCTAGGGAGACAGAAAAAAGAGGATGAGCTGAAAAAGTTCTCAAGGAAATAATGACTGAAAACTTTCAAATTTGGCAAAAGGCATATACTTACAATTCAGAAAACTGAGCAAACCCTAAAGAAGATAAATGCAAAGAAATTTACACCAAGACACATCATAGTCAAACTTCCTCAAATTAAAGACAAATACAAAATGTTTTGTAAGCAATGAGAGATAAACAATCTCTTATCTATGGGAAGAAGACAATTTGAATGACAGCCAATTTCTCATTCGCCAGAAGGAGGTGACACACATTTTTTTCAAGTGTGGAAGGAAAAGAACTATTGACCCAGAATCTTATATCCAATATAAACATACTCTAGGAATGAAGGGGTATCGAGATATTCTCAGATGAATGAAAACTAAAATAATTCATTTTCAGCAGACCTACTCTAGCCCTAAAAGAATGGGTAAAGAAAAATCTCAAACAGAAAGAAAATCTTAAAAGAAGGGATCGTGGAGCAACAAAAAGGTAGAAAGAACATAGCAAGCAAAAAATATGGATAAATACTGTAGAATTTCCTTCTCTTGAGTTTTCTAAATTATATTTGACAGCTGAAGTAGAAATAATAACACCATCTGATATGGTTCTAAATGTATGTAGAAGTAGTTAGACAATTATAGCATAAACAGGGAGGTAAGATTTCTACATTTCACTAAAACTGATAAAATGACATCAGTACACAGTGATAAGTTATGTATATAATGAAATATCAACCACTAAAAAAGCAAAAAAAAAGACATACATTAAAAAAAAAACACTACAGATGTATCAAAATGAAATTTTAAAACATGTAAAAGTAACCCATAGGAAGACAAGGAAAAGAAAACAGAAATCAAAAACAGAGAATAAAAAGAAAATAAAGTGGCAGACTAAAGCACTAATATATCAATAATTACATTAAATGTGGATGATCTAAATACACCAATTAAAAGATAGAGACTGGCAGAGTAGATTGAAAATCAAGAACCAAGTATATGGTTGTCTACAAATAACTAACTTCAAATATAACAATTTAGTCAGGTTGAACTTAAAATAATGAGAAAAAGTAAATATATCATGCAACCATTGATAAGGGAGAAGTGGCTATTTTAATATCAGATAAAACTAGACTTCAGAGCAAAAAAAATTGCCAGAGACAGATGGGATATTACGTAATGATAAAAGCATCAATCCACCAAGAAGACATAACATTCCTAAATGTGCAAGAAATTATGCACCAAAGAATAGAGCTGTAATATATGTGAAGCAAAATGTGATAGAACTGAAAGAAAAAATAGAAAAATCCGTAATTTTAACTGAAGATGCCCAACACTCCTCTCTCAACAATTGGTAGAACTAATAGGCACAAAATTGAAAAGAACATAGAACTCAACACCACCACTCACCAGTACGATCTAATCAACAGTTGTGAAACATTCTACCACCAACAGCACAACAGACTCTTTTTTCAAGTGCGAATGCAACAGTGACACATATCCTGAACCGTAAAGCAAACCTCAACAAATGTCAAAGAACTGAAATCACAGAAAGTATTCTCTTCAACCACACTGCACTAAAACTAGAAATCATTAACATAAAGATAGTAGAATATCCAAATGCTCAGAAACAAATCACACTTTTATAGATTATCTATTGGTCAAAGAAGAAGTCTCAAGGGAAATAAAAAAAATACATTGAACTGAATAAAAATGAAAATAAAGCATATTCCAAATTTGTGGGCCACAGCTAAAGCTGTGCAGAGAAGAAAATTTAAGGAACAAAATGCACGTATTAGAAAAATGTCTCCAAGTAAGGTATAAGTTCCAGACTTAAGAATCTAGAAAAAGAAGAGCAAAATAAACCCAAAGCAAGCAGAAGAATAATAAGCAGAAACCAATTATATTGAAAGCTGAAAAACAATAGAAAAACAGTGAAAGGAATAGCTGTATCTTTGACGAGATCAATAATATTCACAATCTCTAGAGAGATTAACAAAGTAAAAAAAGAGGTAGCATGCAAATTAGTCTTGCAGACATCAAAAGGCAATAAGGAGATACTGCCAACAACTCCACACACACATTTAAAAGTTTAGCTGAAATGGATCAATTCCTTGAAAACACGCACTACCGTAATTCACCCAATATGAAACAGATCACTTGACTAGCCCTATAACTATTAAGGATATTAAATTTGTAATTTTAAAACTTCCAAAAGGAAATCTCTGAGCTCAAAGAATTTCACTTCTATCAAACATTTAAAGAATAACAATTTTACTCAATCTCTTCCAGAAAATAGAAGAGGAATAAATGCTTCTCAAATCATTTTATGAAGCTGGTGTTATCCGAATACTAAAAGCAGACAAAGACAGTACAAAAAAAGAAAAACTACAGACCAATGCCTTTCATAAATATAGAAGCAAAATTTTAGGAATAAGTTCAACAATATCTAAAACAAATTTATATAAGCTTAATAGTGGGATTTTTTATTAAAGATGTCAGTTCTTCCTAAATTGATATACAGGTTTCAAACAGGTTTGATGTAATTCCTGCAAAATCCCAGCAAGATTAATAGGTATAGACAAAATTATTCTAAAATGTATAAAGAACTCTTAGAACTCAAAGTAAATACACAAGCAATCCTATTAGAAAATGGGCAAAAGACATTAATAGACACGTCACCGAAGAGGATAGAAAGATAACAAGTAAGCACATGAAACCTTTGCTCAATTTCATTAGCCATTTAAAAAGTGTTAATTAAAACCACAACACACTATCCACCTGTTAAAATGACTAAACTACAAAATAGTGACAACACCAAGAGATAGCAAAGATGTGAAGAAACTGTATCATTCATTAATTGCTGCTTGGAATGAAAAATGGTCTAGCTACTCTTGAAACAGTTTCACAGTTTCCTTAAAAATCAAGCATACTACTATATATGACCTAACAAGTGCACTCCTGGGTATTTATCCCAGAGAAATGAAAGTTGTTCACACACACAACAAAACTGTATAAGAATGTTTATCAAGTGATCAAGTGGTGCAATGGTGGCTCAGCAGCAGAATTCTTGCCTGGCAGGCCAGAGACCCAGGTTCGATTCCCAGAGTCTGCCTATGCCAAAAAAAAAAAAAAAAAAAAAATGTTTATAGAAGCTTTATTTGTGATAGCCAAAACTAGAAACAACCCAGGTATCGTCCAATGAGTGAATAATTTAAAAACTGGTGGTACATCAATCAAAAGGAATGAACTATTGATACTCACAATCTTAGGAATGAATCTCCAGAGAATTATGCTGAGTGAAAAAAGTTAATGCCAAAAGGTTACAAACTGTATGAATTCATTTACATAATGTCCTTGATGTAACAAAATCATAGACATGGAGGACAGATTAGTGAGTGCCTAGGGTTATTGAGGGGTGGTAGAGGGTAGGAAGTGGATGTGGCTATTAAATGAAAACATGAGCAGTCCTTGTGGTGATGGAATGTTCTGTATCTCGACAGTATCAATGTCAGTATCCTGGTTGTAATATTGTATTATAGTTTTGCAAGATGTAACCATTGGGAAAAACTGGCTCAAAGATACATGGGATCTCCCTGTATTATTTTTTTAAACTGGGTGTGAATCTACAATTCTTAAAAGAAAATGTTTAATTTTAGAAAGGGCGAGGGAATACTAGGAATGATTTTGTGATTATAAATTTAACAACTTAGATTAAATGGGCAAATTCCTTGTAAGCCACCAACTATCAAACTCAAGAAGCAAAGATAACCTGAATAGGCCTATATCTGTTAAAGAAATTTAATTTGTAGATTGAAATCTTCCCACAAAGAAAATTCTATGTTCAGAGGGCTTTCCTGGTGAAGCCTATTAAACATTTATGGAAAAAAATAATAGCAATTCTATACAAATACGTACAAAAACATGAAGATTAGGGAATACTTTCAGTTCATTCCAAAATGCTAGCATTACCCTGAAACCAAACCTAGACAAAGACATTACAAAAAAAGAAAATTACAGACCAATATTCCACATGAACATAGACACAAAATTTTTATGCAAAACTAGAAAAGTGAATCCACCAACATATAAAAAAGATAATATGTAATGACAAGGGGGATTATCTCAGGTATGCAGGGTTCATCTAACATTCAAAATTCAATCAATGCAATTCAATATTAGTAAATTAAAAAAGAAAACTATATGACCATCTCAATTGATGCAGAAAAAGCATTTGACAAAATCCAACACCCACTCAAGATTTTTAAAAAATTCTCAACAGAGGAAGAATAGAAGAGAATTTCCATAAGCTGAAAAAAAGCATGTAAAAAAAATACATGCAGGAAAACATCATACATAGTAAGGAAAAACTGAACGCTTTTCCTTTAAAATCAGATACAGGACAAGGATGTCTGCTTTCAACTCTTCTTTTCAACATTATACTGGAGGCTTTAGCCAGTCTGAGCAGGTAAGAAAGATAAATAAAAGGAGCATCCAGATTGAAAAAGAAGTACAACCTACAAAAAACCTACTAGAATCAATAAATGAGTTTGTTAAGGTGGCAGGATACAAAGCAATAATAAAAAATTAATTGTATTTCTATGTACTAGCAATAAAAATGTGAAATTAGCATTAAAATTTAAAAAGTGATACCATTTAAAAAGCATTAAAATATAGATAGGGGTAAATTTGACAAAAGATTTTTGTAAACATTTTAGGGGTTAGTGCTAAACACTAAAAACAGTAAAACATTGCTGAAAGAAACCAAAGAAGTCCTTAATAAATGAAAAGATGTATCTTGTTCATAGAACAGGAAAATCAATAGTAGTAAGATGTCAATTTTACCCAAATTGATCGATAGATTTAATGCAATCCAAACCAAAATCCTAGCATACTGATTGTAGAAATTGAGAAACTTATTCTTAAAATTCATACAGAAATGCAAAGGACCTATAATTGACTTGAATTTGAAAAGGCAGAACAAAATTGGTGGGCTAACACTACCTGACTTTGAGATTTGTTATAAAACTACAGTAATCAAAACAGTATGGTATTGTCACAGAAATAGAAAAAAGGTAAATGGAGGAAAATAGAGAGTCTGGAAATAAGACCCTCACATATATAGAAAACTGATTTTTAACAATGCTGCAAAGGCAATTCAATGGGCAGGGATACTCTTTTCAACAAATGATGTTAGAACAATCACACAGTCATACACAAAAAAGCAATCAATTAAAAATAACCTTCAATCCATATCTTGCATCATTATATGAAAAAATAACTTAAAATGGCTCATAGACCTAAAAGTAAAACCTTAAACTATAAAAGTTCTAAAAGAAAATAGAGAATTTTTGTGAGCTTGAGTCAGGCAAAGCGCTCTTAAATACAACACCAAAAGCACAATACAGTTTTAAAAATGGATAAACTGGACTTCGTCAAAATGTAGAACTTCTGCTCTTCAGAAGAAACTGAAAAGACAAGCCACAGGCTGTGAGAAAATATTTGCAAATGATATACCTGATAAAAGACTTGCATTCAGATCATATGACAAACTCTCAAAATTCAATAATAAAAAAACTACTACAAATGAACAAAATATTTGAACAGACATTTACCAAACAAGATATGCAAATGGAAAATAAGCATAAGAAACATGATCTTCATTATTAGTCATTACAGAAATTCAAATTGAAATCATGAGATACCACTATGCATACCAATTAAAACTTAAAAGACTGACCATGCTAAGTGTGGCAAGGAAATGAGGGAACTGGAATATGATGCACTGCTGGTGGGAATATAAAATGATGTAACCATGTTGGGAAACAGTTTAGCAGTTTCTTAAAAAATTATATAAATACCTACCATATGATCCAGCATTTCACTCTGAGATATTTACCCATCAAGAAAGAAAATATGTCTTTATAAACAGTTACACACAAATGTCTTAGTGGCTTTATTTGTATTAACCACAAACTGGAAGCAACCCAAATGTCCATCAGCAGGTGAATGGATAAACAAATTTTGGCATGTCCATATGCTGCAGTTTGAAGCTGTGTGTACCCCAGAAAAATATATTTTTAATTTAATCCATTCTTACAGATATGAACCTGTTGTAAGTAGGACCTTTTGATGAGGTTACTTCAGTTAATATGTGGCCCAGCCTAATCAGGATGGGTCGTAATCCTATCATTAGAGTCCTTTATAAGCAGAATGAAATTCAGATAAAGAGAAAATAAGCCATGGAAGCAAGAAGCTGAAATTCAACAGAACCTGGAAGACCAGGGGCAGACCAGGGAAGGCCACCCTGTGCCTTCCCATATGACAAGCTAACAACCACAGAGTGACCGCAGCCAACCTCAGAACATCATAGTCTTCAGAACAAAAGTATAGCCTTGATGGTGCCTTGACTTGGACACTTCTGAGCCTCAAACTGTGAGCAAATAAATTCCCATGTTTAACCCACACATTTCATGGTATTTGCTTGAGCAGCCTAGGAAACTAAAATACCACACAATGAAATTCTGCTTAACTACCAAAAAAAAAAAAAAAGAACTATTGATACACACAATAACATGGATAAATCTCAAAATAATCATGTTGCGTGAAAGAAGCCAGATTTTTTTTAAGAGTACATACTATATGGTTCCATTCATAGAATACTCTAGAAAATGCAAACTCATCTATAGATGACAGAAAGCAGATCAGTGGTTGCTTAGGAGGAAGGGACTTTGGGGAGAAACTTTTGGAAGTGAAGGATATGTTCACTATCTTCATTTGTGATGGTTTCAGGACAGTATACATACAACAGAATTATCAAATTGTGCGCTTTAAATATATGTGGTTTATTGTGTGTCAGTTATAACCCAATAAAACCATTTAAAAAGAATGTGCATATGACCCAGTTTTGGCTAATAAGAATCAAAGAGCAGTCTACAGAAGTTATCTTAGGAAGTTCTTTGATGTTAAAAGAGAGACATAAGCCTATGGTTAACAGGAAGATGTCAATAGTACCACAGCAATACCAGTGGTAAATAATTGGGGTGAAAAGACAAGTGATAAGGGGAGGTTTAGATTTGATATTTGGTAAGGCCATATATATTGGTTCTTTGTCTCTTTGGATTAATGAAAATTGTCTAAAATTGAGAGTGCTGATGATTGTACAACCAAGTGAGGATTGTAAGACGTGGATTGTTTATTTTCTCTATTCTCCATGACACCCAATAGTTGGAGGGGACTGAATAGTGTATATGAGAAGCAGAATGGTGAAATGTGATGTACACACATGATGGAGTGTTGTACACTTACATAAAGGATCGAAGTTGTGAGGTACGCAAAGAAGTGGGGACATTGTCCTGTACAAAATAAGCCAGAAACAAAAAAACAAACACGGTATGATCTCTTTTAGAAAATACTTATAAGAAAGTTGGAGCCTAGATTGTAAGCTTTTATAGCAGGCACACTTAGTCCAGGGTTGTAAGTATATTTCTAGATCCTGAAATGCTGTGCTATATGTGTATGAGCTGGTATCTCCCTAGAACTTTGGATACCTCTGTGACACCTAAGACTCAGAGCTAGAGTTCTGTAGTCCTTAAAGTCAGCATTGCTACATATTCAACTGTTAAAGTAAAAAAACAAAAAGAGAGCGAGAGCCATAACCAATTTGTCTTCCGTGAGACAGAAATCCATCTCAGTGTGAATATAAATTCTTCAAACAGGTATTCCATTGAATTAGAACTGTTGGAAGAGTCAGAGGAAAACTTAAACAAAAAAAATAATGAAATCACTCAAGAAGATAGAATTAAAGATTAAGAGATGAACAGTTAAATATATGATGGATGCTAGAACTTAAAAAATTTTTTTAAATATGTAATTGCTCTATGTTTCTGACAGTGTACTTTCCTGATTGAAGTAACTGATGAAATAAGTGATTGAAATAACTAAAATGCTGTACAGCAGAATTACAAAATTAATGCCCTGTTGAGCTAGCATAAAAATTAGGAGTTCATTTATTCCCCAAATTGAAAGCAGGAGAGGGGCAGGCAGGGGGAGCAGGACAGCTGAGAAAGTGTCTGTCTAGACCTTGTCACTGGATAGAAGGAGAATAAATTATTTTCTTAGAATTTATAACCACTCACACTATGCATTAACCAGAACACTCAAGTAGAAAATTTAATTTTATTAACCAGGTTAATAGTGCACTTAGGGCACCAGCAGAAATACAGATCTTTGGAAGTACTCAATTTCAACCCAAGTACCAAATAATTTCCAAAGATAAAATTTCAACAAATGTAAGTAATTTATTAGTTAAAACTCAGTTCTTGTCTTAAACTGCTTATAATATGTAACTGAAGAAAGAATTAGTGAACTAGAAGATAAATCTGAAAGAAATTGTCCAGAATGCAATCCGAAGAGATAAAGATATGTTAAAAGACATTAAGATAGGGATGCCTACAGTGGATAATGATGGTGATTATATACGCAAATTAAAAAATGTTTTTGCATGAGAGAGAACAAATTAATGTCAGTATTGCAGGGTGTTAGAAATAGATGGCATATGGAAAAAGTAAAATCAATGCAAGCTAGGGTCTGCAGTCAACATTAACATTGCAATATGCTTCCACTGAATGTAACAAAGGCTTTATGCCAAAACTAATGTCAACAGGCAGGGAGCATGGGAAAGGTGTATGGATTCTTTGTGAAAGAAAAGGAAATGCCTTCAGATAGAGTATGGTGGTGAAGGCATGTCTATACACTTAGATTGGATTGTTTGATATGTGAATAAAACAGTTTAAAAATGAACAGAAAGAAACAAGTGCTAGAGAAAACGCAGAGAAAGAGATGTGTCTATTCATTGTCGGTAGGAAAACTGAGAGGTGCAGCCTCTTGGAGGGCAGTGTGGTGATTCCAGAGGAGGCTAGGGGTGGGGTGGCCATATGATCTTGAATTGCAAGCTCTTACAGTAGTCACATATATTCAGGAGGTGTAACTGTTAATTCTAACTTCTGAGATACTGAGCTGTTTGTATTTAATACGGTTGTTCCCAGAGACTTTGGGTATTTATATGGCATCTGAAACTCAGAGTTAGACTCTGAAGCTATGAAAGTCAGCAGTACCCCATACAGGTACTGTTTAAAAAGTTGGAAAAGCAATCGGACTTTGAGTAGAGACATGAATCAAGCTGATCTGGATAGGACTAAGGTAAATCAGAATACAGAGTAAAGGATGATATTGCCCATATGTTAAAATGGACTTTAAAACTTCTGCATGAGACTAAAGGGAGAGTTTTTGGGTAGTGCATTTCCTAATGTAACTTGTATGGTCAGTTTAGCTGAACACCATAAGTACATGGAATCTTGAATAGGGAATGAGATTTTGTTGGTTTGTCCAGGTTAGTGTGATACCCCAATAATGCCAGAGTAATTTGAGCAGTGAATAAAAAAATATTTTCAAAGTCCCCTTGGGGGAATGGGAGAAAGGAGGAAATATTCAACTTCCCCATTTGGAGAATTTCTATTATTCTCGCAAGCTGTGGGGACAGCCAAATCAATAGGCCAATCCCTCAAGCTTGAGGTTTACCCCTATGAAACTTATTCTTGCAAAGAATAGACTGAGCCTACTTAAAATTAGGCCTAAGAGTCACCCCTAGGGAACCTCTTTTGTTGCTCAGATGCGACCTCTCTTTCTAGCTAACTTGGCAGGTGAACTCACTGCTCTGCCTCCTACATGGGATATGACTCCCATGGGTAAAAATCTCCCTGGCAATGTGGGACAGAAATCCCAGGATGAGCCAGGACCTGGCATCAAGTGATTGAGAAAGCCTTCTTGACCAAAAGGGGTACAAGAGAAATGAGACAAAATAAGTTTCAGTGGCTGAGAGATTTCAAACAGAGTCAAGAGGTTATCCTAGAGGTTATTCTTATGCATTATATAGATATCCTTATTTTAGTTTATGGTGTATTGGAGTGGCTAGAGGGAAGTGCCTGAAACTGTTGAGCTGTTCCAGTAGCCTTGATTCTTGAAGATGATTGTATAAAGATACAGCATTTATAATGTGACTGTGTTGATTGTGAAAACCTTGTATCCAATGCTCCTTTTATCCAGGGTATGGACAGATGAGTAAAAAAATATGGGTGAATAAATAAATAAATAATAGGGGGAACAAAGGTTAAAATACATTGGGTAGATGGAAATACTAGTGGTCAATGAAAGGGAGGAGTAAGTGTTTGGTATGTATGAGCTTTTATTCTTTTTCTTTCTTTTTCTGGAGTGATGCAAATGTTCTAAAAAATGATCGCAGTGATGAATACACAACTATGTGATGATATTGTGACCCTTGATCGTACACCATGCATGGAATGTATGTGTGTGAAGATTTCTCAGTAAAAATATTTTTAAAAAGATGTTAAGAGACATTGAAGTTAGTGTGGAAAGATTTAACACGTACCTACCCAGAATTCTAGAAGAAGAGAGTAGAGAAAATGGACAAGAGGCAATATTGGAAAAATATTGAGAAAGACAAAAGACTAGGAATTTTCCAGAATTGTTCAAACATAGAGATCCATGGAATCCAATAAAATCCAAGTAAGGCATATAAATGTAGAACACATCTAGATTCATTCACAAGGAAACAAAAAAAAAAGAAAAGTAGCAATGAGGCTGAATCAGGCTGACCTCTAACAGCAACAATGAAAACCAAAGAGTGAAATGCAGTCTTTAATGTGTAGAGAGAAGTAACTCATTCTAGAGTTATATATACACTTAGTGAAACACTCCCTTAAGAAAAATGATAAAGTATAAATATTTAAAACAAATAACACTAAAAGGAATTCTAAATTATAATGTTTGTTGTTTGAATATGGCCATATTGGCATTTAAAAAATGTGATTCAGGGCGGGCCGCGGTGGCTCAGCGGGCAAGAGTGCTTGCCTGCCGTGCCGGAGGACCCCGGTTCGATTCCCGGCCCCAGCCCATGTAAAAAAACAAACAAACAAACAAAATATAATAAAACAAGAAAATGTTTAAAAATGTTTCCCTTTCTTCCTTCCTTCCTTCCTTCTCTGTCTTTCCTTCCTTTCAAAAAAAAAAAAAAAAAAAAAAAAATGTGATTCAAATTGACAGCATCACTAACTAGATATAATTGTACCCCTATTCCGGAGGTTGAAAGGGTGGTATTGCTGACTTATAAGGTGACATTTGAGCAGAGACCTGACAAGTGAGGAAGTGAGTCATGTGGATATCTAGGGAATGGTGTCCCAATGTTAGAAAGCAGCACGAGCATAAACTCTGGGGAAAGTATCCCTGGTGTGCTCCAGGAGCATCAAGGAGAACTTTTCTGGAACAGAATAAGCAGCAGAGTAGTAGGAGATATTAGAGTCAGCAGACAACCAGACGATGAAGGGCCTTTTAAAATCATTTTCATCACTTTGCTATTTGTGCTGAGAGATTGAGGAAGCCATTGGAGGGTTTTGAGTTGACAGGTGACTTGATCTAACCAGGTATATAAAGTCCTTGAGAAGTAATTTTGGGCTCAAATCACTGAAAAAGATCTTTCCATGGACTAAAGTAATCTTGTCTTATACAGCCATCTACTGACTCAGTTTGGTGTAAGGATAGAATTTAAGAGGGAGTAGGCCCTAAAGAATGGGAGAAAGATCAAAAGAGAAGGAGGAGTTAGAGAAGATAGGATTCGACGAATAAGTATGATTGCTGAATCATTATATTGATATTTCTTTTAGTGTCCTGGAGCAGCTAGAAGGAAAAACCTAAAATTGTGGAACTGTACCCATACCAAACTCTAATTAATCTATTCTATAACTAATTGTTGTGTGCTTTGTAATTTATTGCTTTTTTGCATATGTGTTTTTTTTTCACAATTTGAAAAAAAGAAGGAGTAGGCAGCACACATGTCTTTTAAGGTAGACTCTCTTCCCTGTTTATAATTTCTATTGAGCAGACTTTGGAAAGGAATTGGATTCCTGCTACATTATGTGGGATGAGGGCTACAGTGTGCTCTCTATCGCAGTTCCACGGTATAAGGATGATTAAAGGGCTTATACCATTCTAAGTCTCGCAGCCTCCTTTTGTTCCATTAGGATGAATAACTATAGAATGAACCTGCTAGTAGCACTAGAAATTGACTACTTAAATGCTTATTTTTTAGAATAGTTATGTTGGATTTGTATTCTGTTCTGGATTATCTATATTTGCTCCTCCAGATCCACTCTCCATGTCTCTCCATCCTGCTTTGAGTCTCTGGCTTCCAACTGGAGACTATTATGGAAAATGCTGGAGGTGTGAATGGTGAGAGAAGTTGGATAATGTGTCTGTTGGGCCCTTCCCCTCCCATGTTGTGAGAGGACAATAGTTTATTTCTCTACTGAAGGCTCCAGCTACTTTCTGGAACCCTTCTACAACTATAAACCCTTTCTTCATTCCAGTAATTTTCTCTCCCCTTGCCCATTCAAGCCTAGAGGTAGTGGTTCCCTGCTCTTGTTTGCCCTGGGGTGCTATACCACCTCTTGCTGGTTTCCTTGAACTCTGCCAATATCCTTTCATTAATGGCTGCTTGATACTCTATAGAGGGTACCATCTATTTCTTGTCTGTACTCTGATTCATACACAGAATAAGTTCATCCAGCTACGTTTATCAATTTTGCTTTTCTTTTTATATGCTTTTAAATTTATTTCATGACATTTTATTTTGAATTTGTAATATATTTTCAAAATTAATTACACCGACTCAATAAACATTTACTCAGTATTATACAATAAAATAGAATGAGGTAAGCACAATGCCCCAGGTACTAGAAAAGCAAATAAAAGCAGGAGCTTATGCAATTTTGGTGTCCACAAAAGACTCCCTTGAGAAGCTGACATTTGAACTAAATCTTAACAGCTAAGTTAGACTTGGCCAATTCATAGCCTGCGTCAGCCCTTTTCTCAAAAACTACAGGGCTCACTGCATTAAACTACAGGGCCTCCAGAGCTAGCTGCTCATAAAGTCCCAATCCAGTCTTTCTTCAGAGATCCCCTAGTATAGCAGATCTAACGACAGTTGCCTGAAGCCGTCAAATTCCCCAGTGTTCACACAAGTGTCCTTAACAACAGCCTTATTCACCAGGTAAGAGGTAAGGTGTCCAAACCTTTTTTGTTTCAAAGAAAGCCTCCTCCTGCACTAGGCTGAGTGCTGAGGCCTCTGAGTGCTGAAATGAGTGTTAGGAATCGTTCCCCTCACCAATGCTTCTTTATCCTGATAGCTCCAGAATAGTTTATCTGAGAAATACAGGTTTCTCAGATTATAGCTAGCATTTATTGGGAATTTACTATTCCAAGTATAAGTACATGGATTTACTATTTATCAGACAGTCCCATCTTAAGTGAGGTTTAGAGAGGTTAGTTTTGAAGCTAGAAAGTCTGGGAGTTGGGTTCAAAGTCAAACAGTCCGACTTCAGAGCACAGAGCTTAATCATCTCCCTCTTTCTAGTCTCTACTGATTAATGGTCTGAATGGATTGATTCAGTTCTTTCTTTGTATAGCTTTGGGCCTCCCTGGGCCTCAAATTATATTTCCAGGCATCTAACTAAACTTAGGATTAGTTGAGTTATATTTTTATTCTGGGTAGTCAAAGCTATACGGCTATGGGATTTTTGGAGTTCTCTGAAAGGCTCAAGAGAAGCAAGGCTACCTTTGTTCTTTCCACTGCCTTTTACTCCTCAATTAAACTTCTGTTTTACCAATTGTGATAGTATTTGTGATGTTACTTGTGACTTTGGGCAAATTACTTAGCTTCTCTGACCCTCTGTCTCCTCATCTGTGAAATAGGAATGATAATAAAATTGTTGTGAAGACTTAAAAAGCAGAATGTAGTTAAAATCCTCTGGCACTCAGTTGGAGCCAGTAAGTGCCAGGTACAATGTTTAGCAAGGAGATTTAGAGGGGTTTTGATATTAATTAAATGTTTAAAGTTTTGCAGTCCTTTAAATAAGGGAGTAAAATTACCTTTTTTTACTCTACAGGGCAGAAATTGGAACAGTGACACAAATTACAAAGACATAGATTTGGGCTCACTAGGAAAATAATCTTGCCACAGTCACCTCTTCACTAATGGATTAGACCACCTTACAACATGGTAAGCTCTTATATCTATAATTATTCATGGACTCTGGGATTCTATAGAACGGATTCCTGCTTTGGGTATAAAGTTGGATTGCAAGGTTTTTAAATTTCCTTCTAGCTCTATTAAGATTTCTTTAATTCTAAAAGTTGGCTTCCAGCAAATAAGCTAGTGAACCAAAAAAAATTCCTTCCAAAAGAAAATATTGGTTCCACTACAAAAAATGTTTCAAAAGGAACTATCTATATCATGTACATGAGGTATAAACACATGTATTTTTTCTCTATTCCAAGACAAACATTTTTCAAATGTTTCTATCTGCTGCTTAAGGAGAAAGGGTCCTTTCATTTAAAGAAGTATTTTCACATGCACACACACATAAAGAAAGATTAGTTGCTGAGATGGTTCGTAAGTACTGTCAAAACCATTTTATACATGAAATTAATGTACCATTAAAACATACTGAATCTGAAAAATTTTTAATCTGTTGAAACAGTAAAATAATCAACAGTTAAGCAGCATTGCCTGAATTTGTACAAATTTGAACAAGTCCTGACAATGTTTTCCTTAGAAGTCTTACTTCCAACATGAAGATTGGTGATCCATTATAAGAGATATTAGCATTAAAAGAAATGCTTTCAGATTTTTATGAGAACTTGTCAAAATAGAGATATATGGAAAGGCATATTTATCCTATTAAAGAGATTGTCATAAGCATCAGACCAACATGTGAGAAGATTTGACAGCCAGAATTCTGAAGACAGAAGTTCCATCCATAAAAATAAGTGATTAGCAGCTCTCTCAATGAGATGTCCACTAGCTGGTCAGATTTCATGCAAAACAATTTTGTTGGCTTCAAGCAGCGTGACCAATCATCTTGGCTTACCTGGGACTGAGGGGTTTCTTGGATGTGGAACATCTGTGCTAAAACTGGAACACTCCTTAGAAAACTGGGAAGAGTTTGTCTCCTAGCTTCATTTCTTCATGCAAATCAAAATATTATCTCTCTAACAGTTTTGTTGTGGGTTTAGTGCATTTCCCCTGATGAAATAGCCTATTTCTTCTCCCTCTTTCTTTGAGCTCCTCTCCACTCTTCTTTCTCACTTCTCACATGGGAAGACTTGTCCCTCCCACACTTCAAGTAGAATTATGACCTCCACACATCTTACTTGCTCCTTCATTAATCCTCTTTCTCTTATTAACTGTATGAACTCATTAAACTATCATCCTATCCTGGAAACTTCCTTTAATCTTGGCAATCCATAATTCTTAGCCAAATAAATGAAGAATCTCACTAACTCCTCTTCCTGTCCCTCTCCTCAACTTCAAACTCTTTGCGAGACTCTTGCATTTACTCTTTACTTTCCCACTTCCCACTCACTTCTCAACCCCCTATAATCCGATTCTTGGCTATCACCATTGTATTGAAAATACTCTAAAAAATAACCTAGGACCACAATCACTGCTACCAATGCCATTTAAAAAAAATTATAAATCTTCCTTTCTTCCAAGCAGAGTGAGCAAAGTGAACTGAGTGGGACTGGTTACCTGCCTCAACCACACAACCTCACAAGGGTACCTCCCCTGCTGCCAAGTTTATGATTTTATAATTCCCAAATTCAAACCTCTTTCATACTCTCCTTTTAGGACCTGTCTGTAGTATTTGACACAGTTGAGCACTGTTTGACTATTAAAATTCCCTCTTCTCTCATTTCTCAAGCCTTTCTCCTACATTTGATGGCATCTCTATCTATCTCTGTCTCCCTCTCTGTTTCCCTATCTCTCACACTCATTGGTTGATCACTAACCCTAGTCCCTGAGCAGCAAGCTTGAATTGCTAATTGTAAATTAGTTATTTCCACGTGGACATCTCACTGAACCTATAATTCTTAAATTGTCTAAAACTAAATGCAAGGGGTGCACAGGTGGTTCAGTGGTAGAGTACTTGCCAGCTAAACGGGAGGCCCAGGTTTGATTCCTGGTACAAGCATCCAAAAAAAAAAAAGGAAGCAAAATAAAGACATTAAAAAAAAAACCTAAATGCATCATATTTCCCCACAGATTCTCTTAAAGTTAATGGAAGTACCATTCTAACCATTCACACTAGAAATTTAACAGCTACCTATGACTCCTCTCTCAAACTAAACGTCATCCATCTGAAAATGTGTCCTGTTAGCCGTGTCTTCTGAAAGTGTGTTACACTCTTCTCCTTTTCATTTCATTGGATAGATTGAAATTACTCAATTTCTCGTCTATAAAAACGGAGATAATAATGGCAGCCCGTGTATATGACTGAGTATTAAATGAGTTAGTATCTGTGCTCAGCTGACCTATTTTCTCCTCCTAGGTACCCAGCAAAACTGTATTTTCCAGTCCTTTGCATTTAGATGGGGTCATAGAATGTGAGCAAAAGTGTGGCATCACTTCCAATTAAAGGCAGTTAAAAAAAAACAACATGATTTCTCTGTGCCTTCTTTTCCTTTTCTAAGGCAACTTTGTATGTGACACACAATGATGGTAGATTTAGATAATGGAAGGACCCTGAATCTCTGAATTATTACCTGCAGGAGAGCTGCCAGAGGACACAGGCAGTCGGGAGCTTCTGCAGTGGATTTTGTGGGGGAGAAAAGCAAACGTTTATTGGGTTAAATCACTGAGATACAAAGGCTTATTTATAATTGATACTACATTACTTACTCCAAACATTGTGAAAATATGCTGGAAACACTGCCGCAAATATAAAGAACTTTAAAAAGATGGTAGAAATGACTATTTCTACTCCAACGTATTAGTTCGGCTCCAATTCATTTCTCATATAAATTATGAATGCCACATAAAATGTCTGAGTGGTTTTTTTTTTTATTTAAAACATATTTTGCTACAAAAGTTATTGTTTTGCTCAGTTATTGCTTTGTAAGTTACAGGGCAATTATTTTTGAGATACAGCAAAAGAATATTATTTGGTGATTTCCACAAAGAGAAAAATGATAGATACGCCATTCCTTTTTTACTGCCTCAAAGAAAAGGATAAGCCATGCCTGGATTTCTAGGCATTCTACAAACTGAAAATCTCTCCCATCATCTCCATTATGTCTTTCCAGATGTAGACTGAGGTGGATGCTATTGAGCTTCTGCTACATCCTCTCTCTCTTCCTGCGGTTCTCCATATATGGGATATGCTTTTATGGCCAATTCTTTGGTGAAACAATATGTATTTCCCTTGTTTCCATCAGGTCCTTAGTTTATATATTTTAGAAAAAAATGATTACAGTGTTTTTAAAAATTTCATTCTTTGGAATATATTCCAGTGCTATTAATGTGCTTTAGAGAAGTGATATAAGACACAAAGTGTTGGCTGGTAGGCATCTGGAAACGTAGATTTTTTTTACATTAATTATTACAAAATATAAGTCCACTTCCTGTGTCTTTTTGCTACAAACTGCATTTTCTTGATACACTTATTTTTTTTTTCCCTGTTTAGGATATAATCAGGGTCTGGCTTCACATTTGAAACCACTGTTTGATTTCGCAGCCCAAGAATTTAACCACCAGTCCATACAACCATCTCTGAAGTATTCCTCCCTACCTATGACTGTTTCATTATACCTGCATGAATGTTTTACTATACTGTGTCCAGAACTATAATTACATGTACTCTTTAGGGTTTTGTGAGTTATTTGAAGGCAGTGATGGTAGTGCATAAATATTCCCTTAAGCTCAGAAAAAATGCTAGTGTCTATAGGACTGGTAACATTCTCCTTTCAAATTTATTGACGTCTCCATCTCAGTGAATCTTCATTGTCAAGGGAGTAAAATGCTGGTTTCTCTATATAGTCCCAAGAGGTAGATGATTTCTTCGCCCTTTTCCATTGGGCTCACTCTCGATGATACAATTTAGGCACAAATTGCTTCTGTCCTGGCTATTGTATAAGGGGCCGTTCTTCCTGTTTTTATTTTAGGACTAGAGATTTTATCTTATTCTCTATTGTAACCACTTATAGAGACTAACTCATAGCCTCTCTCAGTAGGACCTGTTGACTGTGCAAGTTCAGGACAGAATACAGCAAGCACTTTAACAGAGGTGTAATGAAATACTTCACTATCAGTAGGGAAAGATGCCACAATGATGAGCTTATGCTCTATTGGTCACCAGTGCAAGTATTTATGTCCCTTAAGCCTATGGAGAAATTATTTTCAAGTCCTTATTAGAATAGTTACTTACATTTGTATAGGCTTTCTATATTCTTTAGCTCCCTTTAGTCCTCTCTAGAGCTCTGTGAGATAGGTTTATAGTGTTATACTTTTTGTATAGGTGCAAAAACTGAAGCTCAGACAAACTATTACTTGGCTGAAGTCACACAGATAATTCAAGGTGAAGCCAGGACTCTACCTTGAGTCTGATTTCAAGTCTAGTGGGTTCTATTTTATCATTGTTCTCATAACCAAGGGTTATGAACAGGATGTAATAAGCAGGCTGAGGTGACTTCATGACCAAAGCCAGCTGTAGCCTTTACAGAAATACAATCTATTCCTGTGCTATCCCTAAGATGGACTTTACAGTTCACAAGGCTTAGGAGTATGATTCTGTATTTGTGAGTCCCCTTCAGGCACCACACAATTCCTCACTGAAGTCTCAACCTCAGAATTCTCTGGACATTTCCCATAGTTGGCTTTATGAGAAGGGAAACTCTTCTGATTTCAAATATTTAGGAACAAACACAACATTGTCTTTTCCATAATCTTGATGCATGAAATTCTATGTTTAAGGTTTTTATTTTTATCTCTGTAGCTTGATAAATGCAAATAACCTGATTCCTTAGGGTGATGAATTCAGAAGAGACGTTCCTGAAAGTGGGTATGTATAGGATGTACAGAGACTATCGGGAAACAAACAGGAATACAAGAAGGCTAACTAGTAAACCAAAAGGAGTAAGTTGGAATCGTTCACAGTTTTGCCTACTTAATACCCACACTCCCAATTTTGAGTTCATTCCATTTGGTAACTGAGAGTTTGAATGTAATCATTTGCATTAATTAAGACCCTTTAATTTTTGTTTCCAAAATATATCACACTGACTCTACCCAGAAGCCTATCTATCCATCCTTTGTATATGGGGCTGCCACACCCTACAGAACGAAGAGCGTCCATGCTCACATCTACTCCATAAGGAAAGAAAAACACTTCCCCAACACTTTGTTGTTTCTTGGGAGTTGGTACACTCTAGATTCATGTCAGTGGTAAAAATAATTTTATATAAACTATATATTAATTGACTAAAATGTAATATTGGCATAATTTTTAATCATGTCCTATAAATAATAACCCAGGGTTTTACATCATTGTGTGCAATATCTATGAATCCAGCTATTCAAACAGCCTCTGGGAAGCTAACGAAGTAGTTCAAAGACTGTTGGGAAGTTCCAGGATCACCAGAGGCTCACCCCAGACCAGTTCAGTTCCAATCAAATGGATCTCTGATCCTCTGTCAAACACCCCACCAAGAAAGTTCTTATAAACTTGGGGTGGAGGTGGGGGAAGGGAATAGACAGGAAAGTGTGCTGGCTTGAAATTGTTATGTATGCCAAAGAGTCATTTTCTTCTAATCCATTACTATGGGTGTCAGACCTACTGTTGATGGGACCTTTTGATTAGGTTGTTTCTGTGGAGCTATGAACACCCAATTCAAGGTAGGTCTTAATCCTTTGTTGGAGTCCTTTAAGAGAGCTCACAGAGAAAGAGAGAAAAAGAGCTTAGACAGAAACACTCCAGGAGAAGTTGAGACAGAAATGCTCTAGGAGAAACAAGAAAGGACCCACAGAAGCCAAAAGACATTTTGGAAAGAAGGACCAGTAGATGTCGCCATGTGCCTTCCCGTGTGACAGAGGATCTCCGGATGCCAGCCGCCTTTCCTCGGAGAAGGTATCTTCCTCTTGAGGTCTAAGTTGGACATTTACATGGCCTTAGAATTGTAAGGCCATGTAATTTAACAAATCCCCATTTTTAAAAGACAGCCCATTTCTGGTATACTGCATTCTGGCATCTTTAGCAAACTGAAACAGGAAGAGAACAAACTTCCCAGGAGTAATTTAATGCCATAGCAACACCTCCTGATGATTATATATTACCAATGTTTTGAAGTTAAATTTACAGAGCTGTCACTGAACTCAATATGTGATAATGTGCTCTAAAATATCTATTTCAGCTCACGATTGTGCCTAACACACTGCCTGGCACCTAAAGAAGCTCCAATGACCAATGATAAGTGGTCATTGGTGCCTGCCTGGATTCTAGTAGCAATATCTACAGAAAAAAGATAAAATTTCCCTTCTAGCAGACCAATATTTGTTAAGGATTGGATAAAAAAGATGGCTACCACCAGCACTATAATTCCATTGCATAATTATCATAAAGGCATGACAATACCCTGCACATGAAAGTTCTGAATGACTGTCATATAACCAAGATTTAAGACTTCATCAAAAAAAAAGGTAGCTGCTCCAACTTCACTGTATAGAAGTCATTTATGACATTGAGATTCGAGTTTAATCTGCGAAAAGATCTGAGTGTAATTGAGACACACTTAGATGGAATATACAGATGAGATTTATTTTTATGTATGGCATGCTTGGATTCATGCCGGCCCATGCCCTCCAGCTGCTGGGGCCTGCCCTTAAGGGCTCTGGAACGGAGACTCCAACAGTGGCGCAGCCGCCACCTCCACCGCCTTTGGCGCTGCCTGCTTCCCGGGACAATTCGACTCGCAGGCGCTTCCAGGGGGCGTCCCCGCCAGCTCCAGCCCTCCGCACCTCAGGAGCACAGGTCCCGAGCGGGAGACCCGTGGGGGACCACCGCGTCCAGGCCGCTCCGCGCGCGCCCCTCGCCCTGAGCCCCAGGGCGGCCCCAGAGGACGCGAGCCGAGTGGGAACGACTAGGTCGGGCCGGGGGCGTAGTGCAGCCCCCGAAGTGCGGGCTTTCCCCACCCCTGGCGGCTACCCCACCTCCCGCCCCCGCTGCGTGTGCGCGTGTGTCCCTCTGTCTGTCTTCTCTCTCGACGTCAGTGGGAATTTCCAGCCAGGAAGTGAGAGAGTGAGCGAGAGAGAAAGAGAGAGAAGTGCACCAGCGAGCCGGGGCAGGAAGAGGAGGTTTCGCCACCGGAGCGGCCCGGCGACGCGCTGACAGCTTCCCCTGCCCTTCCCGTCTGTCGGGCCTCTCACCACTGCCGCAGCCCTCGGCCTGCGCCCCGCCGCCGGCCCCGCTCGGAGAGCCCAGCCTAGCCCAGCCCAGCCCAGGCCGGAGCCGCCGCGCCCGGGAAGGCAGCGCTGCCGCGGCCCGGCCACCGCGCGCCCGGAGCCTCCCTCCGCCCGCGCTGCGGACATGGCGCGGCGCTGACTGGCCCCGGCCCGCAGATACCGCGCGCCCGCTCGCCCCGACCCGCACCGGGACCCGCGCGGGCTCTGGCTGGCCCCTGCCTCTTCCTTGCGGAGCTTCAGTCCTGCGCCTCCCTGAAGGGAGAGCCCACTGGCGCCGGGAGACCGAGCGCGGACTCGCGACCAGGGTAAGCCACACTCAGGCAAGTGGGGGCCACGCTGGGGACCTGTGGCCCGAGTCCCGCCTCATACCCGCCCCGCACCCCCTCCAGCCCTGCTCAGACTTCCTCATTCCTGCGCTAACCGCTGGACTTGAACGTAGGAGAAGGTTGACAGTAGTTGGAAGGCACATGGGATTGGCGAGAGGGGGAAAGGCTCACCCGTACTGTGCAGGGGACGGTCGGCTGAAGGGCCGCGGCTGCCCGGGCTGTCCTTCTCCTGCACCTTTCTCCCCGAGGCGGGATCGGGAACCAAAGGGGCAGTCTTGCAAACTTTTTAATCCCCATTCCCACCCCCTTCCTGGGAGATGGAGGGAGGGATGAGGTGGTCTGCGGCGCGGAGGAGAGAAGGAAAGGTGGTTGGTGTAGTGCTCAACCAGATTTCACCTAAGGGAGTTCCATAAAATGAAAGCAGAAGCGCTTGTCAGTCCTTTGGCTTGGAAAGCCCTTCCCACCTCTCCAAAATAGTATAGGAGAGTCTTTTTCTTCCTTTTCCTATTGCTAAAAGAAGTCTCAACCACGCATACCGCCTCTCTCTCTCTCTACACACACACACACACACGCGCACAACCAATCTAACCGTGACATTATATTCATTTACTATAGGACCTATACGTACGTTAATTTAAAAAAAATAAGGAGGGACTGGTACTTATGCTACAGGACCTGACATTTGAGAGAGAAAAGCAATTGCTGCCTTAGAGCAGTTTTTAGACACCAATTATATAAAACTCTTGTACAATGGCACCATGCATTGGGCATGACCTCTAAAGTAAGAATAATGATATAAACAAAGCTTATCCTGTGGTCTTTTAAGATAGACACCGTGGAGACGTTTGCCCTGATTTATGGGTCTATCTGGAAACATAAATGGGGCTTGATGCAGGAATTATCAAGATTTAAGACATTTTCATGGACTTTATTAAGTAGGGCTTTTCAGCATTGCAGCTTATGCAGTAACATATTTAACTTGAGGATTTTATTATAAAACTCGTAATCTGAGCAAATTATTATGGTAATATTAAAACATTTAATAGCTTTGGCATAAAACTATTCTTCCACAAACTGATGATCTTTGAGAAACACTAAAGCTTGGGATCAAGATGTTCGGTGGTTATTTTTTCTAGAAGAAATTCTCAAAGGAATATTCTTGCTGATTTTAAATTGTATTATTTAGTTAAAACTTTAAAAGGAAACTTTGATTAAAATAAAGCCCTTAGCTGAAGCATGTTGTTTTCCTGATTTTAATATTGTGCTTTCTAGAGATTAATCCTTTTACTCTTTTCTGCACTAAAGAAATGATGTAAGTAATTTAAAGCAAAGTATTATTTTTAGAGCTTATGAACTTGGGAAGACAGGGAACATTTTGTTTCCTATAGCATTTTACATTTATCTTGAAATTGAATTGCTGAAATAACAAGATCATATATGGTGAAGGGAAATGTTCATCAGCTTCTCCTGAAATTATCCATCCACATTGAGATGCTCACAATTCCTAAATGCCCTCCACAGCTTGTTTAGATAAAATGTTTTCCTGGGCCACAGTCTACTGGACAAACCTGAACACAAAGGAGGATGCATGTGTAGACTTAATGCTGGACCAAAATAGTGTTTAATGTGAATAGTAAACCATTCCTGACATGTTTGGAAGACTCTTTTTTTTTTTAAAGAAAATAGTATAATCCTATTAAGGGTTGGTAGAGATTTGTAAATCTTTGCTTTGAAATTTTGACTTTGTCATACGTTCTGCACTTGGCACTCACTTGGGCTGAATTCCCTGTTTTTCAAATCTAGTTAGTAAATAAATACTGAAGCATACATACAAAAATAATCATTCCCCTTTGTAAGTACTACTTTGCTCTTTGCACTTCCTTTTTACTTCTCCCTCTTTTACAAGATCATCTGTATTGACAGTTATGGTTGGTAGAAGCTCAATTAGTTTGAAATGAGGCAGGACTTTAGAATCAGTAATCACATACCTCATATTTCACTTGTCATTGTTCCTTGGAATAAATTGAAGTTAGTTTGAGAAACTAATATTTAAGGAGGCTTTTACGAAAAGTATTATTATTACTAGTTTCAGACTTCCAGATAATTGATGAAGTTACTACCATGACTTTCAGGAATTGCTCATTGTGGTAGATAAGTCATTCAGATAAGGAATTGGCAGCTGCATGGATCTTGGACTATCATTCGATCAGCAAGCCTTTATTATACCTCATTTATGAAAGGTATTCCCCTGTTCAGAGGAGGTGAAAGTTCTGGCTTTTGGGGGAAGTGGTTACTTCATAACATTCGATTAGTTTGAACTTGGGAATAGTAAAAACAGTAGTTGGCATTTGAAAGCAGCGAGATGAAAAATTATTTCTGAGTTGCCAAAGCAGTCAAAATACCTTTTTCTTCTTCAGAATTTATTAGGATAAATCTGCTGTTCTGAGCACTGAAGATGCCTGCAGTAGGAAGTGTATCTGGAAAAGCAGAATAGTTTAGTCAAAAATGTAGATATTCAGATTATGCTTTTCTATTCTACAGATTGAACAAGAACAACTTTAGAAGGAATGGATGTAAATGAGTGGTGCTCAAAGTTTTTCAGTAATTTTACTTACTTTTAGTAAGAAGATTGTTTTATTTGGTTGATTATTTTTCTGTTTACAGCGTGAATCTTATAAAGTACTTACATTGTTATATATTGGAAGAAAAGAAAGAGAAGAAAATGGAGAAACAGTATTTTAGTGCTTGAGGGGACTCTAAGATGTTCTACTCCAACCTCCACATTTGTTGTCTCCAAGTGAGTTGACAGTTGCTTCCTGGTAACCAGTAAACCACACTGGAGCAATTTACCTTGCTGAGCATTATTTCTCATTCCCACTGAACTCACAGTGTTGTAAGTTAGATTTGAGCAGGTAAATCATCAGGAACATTTATATCCCTTCGAATTGGCTGTCTCATTCCTTAGGAGACCTTGAGGGTTTTAAAGAACTGGAGAAGCATGAACCATAAAGGCATTCAGCTTTAGGAAGAAATGTTCGGACAGAATAGCATAGTCCTGCAAATCACTTTGGCTCCTTGATTGTTGTGGGTTTTTTTTTTTTCAGAAGAGATTAATATTTGAGACCAGATTATTTTGTAAAGTTAATAGTTATGGTAGCATAACCAAGCCTCTTATCTTTGCAGTATTGCATTAATGAATAGCCATTGCTTCACTGTAACATTCTTTTCACGATGATGAAATTGCTTTGTACTTTTGGTCTCTACTGTATTAGAGGATGTTCCTGAGTGCAAATTAAGATGCTGCCTTTCATATTTTCAGGGGAGGTTGGTAGACCTGCCATGAAGATCAGCCAATAATTTAGAAAATAACTTATAAATTAAAATCTCATTACTTCACTACAAATGATTTAAAGCCTAATTTGAATGCTTTTACACAACATAAAAGTAATATCAAGTATAATTTGTTCAAGATTATAGAATGCTTAATGATACAGATTATAGGTGAAAGCAGTTGTTTCTTTTAAATTATTAATCAGAAAAAATATATTGTAATTAAAATTTTTTAAGCCAATTAAAAATCATCATTTTTTCCTTTTACTTTCTGTAATAACTAGTACACATTTAAATGTCAGTGGTACAAGTTTCGTCTGCTTCAATTTGTTGCCTGTTTTTGAAATGTGAATGATTATTGATTATTTAATCCCTCATTACATTTGGCCTGCTACTTTTTATTTACATTTCACCATTAGACCAAGCACCTTGCAACCAGTTTTTATTTTGACCCATGCTTTCAACAGAGATTAATAAATTTAAAGTATCTTCAGAGTCAGTTTTTTTGAACTTTGAAAAAAGTTTCTGACACATAGAGCCTTGAGGAAGAATGTGACTATTTTATATAACTTAATCTTTAAAAGAGCCTGTTATTAAAAAAAAAAAAGAGTGG
This sequence comes from Tamandua tetradactyla, assembly GCF_023851605.1. Lineage (NCBI taxonomy): Eukaryota > Metazoa > Chordata > Mammalia > Pilosa > Myrmecophagidae > Tamandua > Tamandua tetradactyla. Next base: position 21,591,004 of record NC_135350.1, on the reverse strand, counting down.
AGAAGAGAGCTATGTGAAAGGAATAAAAATCCTAAATAGTTAAATTATACCCAATTCATACTGATAAAGGTATGTCTGATGCTTAGCATTGAACTTATTGTTACAGAGTGAGGAATCAATAACTATTCGTTGAATGAATGAATGTCATTAACTTAAAAAAAATGGGTGGACTTTTTCTTCAGGGAATGCAAATGACAGTATTTTGCTTTCCTTTACTTTCTGGAAAGGAGCAAGCTGAAAAAAAACAACTCCACCTAAATGTTATATCTTGATCTAATGAACATTTGAAGTTTACTAATACAGATAATTTATTAAAGTAACTACTGCCTTCCAAAAGAGAAGCATTTCAATCCCAAAGAGTTTATGAACTGAAACAAAGCAAAACAAAACAAAGTCTTTTGGTTTCAAAGTTTTAGAGGAACTTATCAAGCAAAGTAATAATAAAATGAAAATGAAATGAAAAAAGGTGCTAAGTAAAAGTAAGAAATGTAACTTTTTGACTAAATTAGAATTTCTCTGAGGCTCTGTTAAACCTAATTTCAATCCTAACATCTCCAAAAATGGAAACAATGCTGCAAGCATGGCTTTGTAATTCATGAATTATTAAAGCCTATCTAAATTAATCAGACATTGAGTAAAAACAAAATATGTCATGAAATCTAGAATTAAATACTCATCACCCATAAATCTGTGATACTCAGAAGTAACTAGATGGGAAACCTTGGGAACAAGTAGACTTTTAGCAGGGTTTGCTGGACTTACCATTTTTGTACTTCAACGATTTTGCAGTGTTATAAAAACTGGGGCCTCATCATAACAGGGTTTGTTAATTATTTCTCAGTTGCAGCATTTTCAGAAAATTGACCTTGAAACTCTGAATCTAACCGTTTATTCTTTGTAAACACAATTTATGAAAATGAAATATACTACCCAGACTAGCAAAGAGCAAAATGCTAGCACTCCCAGTTCTAGTGTTATTGTGCCCCAAGGGAGACTGGAGACTTAGGGTAGGCTTTGCCGGAAGTCCAAATCATTTTAATGAAAGCTACTGATGTCTTCAGTCCTTTCTGCCTTGCTGGCCATTAATTCTGATTCTGACCCTCATCTCTCTTTGTGTCACTCACAAAATGATATTCAAGTTAAAATTATATTCTATCTATCTAATCATCGAGAGAGTGTTCATAATCTTTTTTTTGTTGTTAAAAAACTGAGGAAGAAGTTAAACCTTTACTTATATAACAGTGCCTTGTAAAGTGATCAATGTTGAAAAGAGCTATAAAGGTGGATAGCATCAGTGTTTGTTAGTCACAATAAAAAAATCCAACTCTGCCTGTGGCATCCCTTTGAGAAAAATACCAAAGAACTGTAAATCGTGCTGTTCTATTATGTAATCAACTGAACCTACAGCTTCTGGGCATGAAGAGAAACATAAAACACACACACAAACACACAAAGCAATAGCATAGACCTGATCTGTACTGTATTAGTGAAAAACGTATGGACAATCCATACATTTCCGCTGAGGAATAAAGTTGTTGGATTTTTCTCTGATTTGAGCCTTTTTGATAAATGAGGCTTGCTGTTAGTTTTAGGAAAGATTTGCTAAAGAAAGTCCAAGACCTGTATAAAGTTAAGCACACTTATCCAGAAAGAATTTTATTAACATTTTAAAAAAATTATTGCTATAATGAATTTTATTTCTCAAAATAACAGGGATTATTTTCTTACCACTTATGTTTCGCGTGATTTGGACTAAACATTTTACACCATGTTTTGTATTTCAATGTGAGGGCTTATCTATCCCTCATCTTTAGCTCCAGAAATAAATTCTGACATATATTAAGCATGCAAAGAAAAAATTAAAAGTGATGACAGACTCCCTAATCAACATGCCTGTTTTTTGGTTCTGTGCCCAAGGCTGCAATTCATTTAAGTGGTTAGTGAAAATAAATTACTTAATTGTCTTAGGAGATATGCCTTCCAAGACAGGCATTTTTGGAATGCCGAGAATTACTATTTTGGGGATATTTTAATACAAGTTCTTGACTACAGATTTGTGGTTTATTGCTATTTTAAGAACTTTTTTTTTTTTAACCAGTTCTTAGCATAAGTGTAGGTTTATTCTGTGGTGTTTAACCATTTATTGGTGTCTTAGTTTGCAAGGGCTGCTATAACAAAGAACTGTACACTGGTTGGCTCAAACAACAGGAATTTATCTCATAGTTTTGAAAGTTAGAAGTCCAAAATCAAGGGGCTGAAAGAACCATGCCTTCTCTGAAGTCTGTAGCATTCTGGTGATAGCTTGCTGGCAGTCCATAACTCAAAATCTCTGCCTCTATTACATGGCTATCTGTTTCCTTTTGCCTCCTAGTATCTCCTGCTCCCTCTATCCAAATTTTTTCTGCTTTTAAATTCTCCAACCATTGGATTAAGTTCTACCCTGATTCAGTTGGCCTCATTTCAACTAATAGGACCTTCAAAGATCCTATTTAAAAATGAGTTCAGGGGGGCGGGGGGCCGCGGTGGCTCAGCGGGCAAGAGTGCTTGCCTGCCGTGCCGGAGGACCCCGGTTCGATTCCCGGCCCCAGCCCATGTAAAAAACAAACAAACAAACAAAATATAATAAAACAAGAAAATGTTTAAAAATGTTTCCCTTTCTTCCATCCTTCCTTCCTTCTCTGTCTTTCCTTCCTTTCCTCCCTCTCTCTTTAAAAAAAAAAAAAAAAAAAAAATGAGTTCAGGGTTCGTTTCCCAGAGCCTGCCCATGCCAAAAAAAAAAAAAAAATGAGTTCACCGCTACAAGACCAGGGGTTAGGGCATAAACAAGTCTTTGTGAGAAATATGATTCAATCCATAACAATTGGTGACCATTAATAACTTAATTTATAACTACAGTGTTTTTCTTAAATTAGGGGTAAGTGTGGTGGTAATGTCAAAGGAGAAGAATGCCTTACAATGTATAGTAGCTAGTATAATGTAATACTAGCAAAAATCGAGAGTATGCCGGAAGATAGAATGAAGGTTGAGAATACGGAGCTGAGGCTTAATTTGTATGGAATTCTTAATAACGTTGATGTAAATGTTTGGAAATGGGAAGAGGTGATGGTAGCACATTATTATGAGTGTAACTGACGGCGCTAAATTATGAGTGTGACTGTGGTTAAAAGGGGAAGTTTAGAATTGTGTATGTCACTAGAAGGAGAGCTAGGGGATAAAATCTGGGGTTGTATAACAGTGAACACTTGTGCGGATGATGACTGTGGTTAATTGTACAAATATAAGAATGTTCTTACATGAACAAATGTATGCCACTATTACACTGCTACTATAGTAGGGTGGTATATGGGAAAAATAAAACTAATGTAAACTATGGACTATAGTTAACAGCAATGTTGATTGCAGTATTCTTTCATCAGTTATAACAAGGGCACTATGCCAGTGCTATGTGTTAATAATGGGAGTGTCTAGTGGGTATGAGATTTTTCTGTTTGCAGCAATGAGAATGTCCTCAAGTTGATTGTGATGATGAATGCACGACTCTGATTGTACTGAGAGCCATTGATTGCACACTTTGGATGGATTGTACGGTGTGTGAATAAAACTGTTGTTGGGTTTTTTTTAAGGGTGATATGGAAGGATTGAAAGCATATGAATGGTTGTCCCATGCAGAAGAAATTCAAAGTAGAAAGGAGGAGCCATGAAGAAGGTTAAGAATAAAAATTAAAGTTAACTTTTTTCAGTTTTTTTTGAATATTCAGGAGAGTACTTAAGGGTATCTATGAAACTATTGATTTATATTAAATTAAAATTGAGAACTGAATTTTAAAAGAGAGGAAGTAGGAGAGATAATTTTTTAAGAAATTCACTCACTGCTAATTTCAAACCAGCAGGAAGCCTGAGAAAATCGTTTTTGGGGTTTTAGAATGACCATAGTCATTTAGTCCATCCGTTTATTATTCTGTTCATACATGCATTACCCTGTCTTTCTGTGTGTGTTTTTAACCTAGGAGTCTTGAAGAGTTCATCAAATGGATAATGAAAGTATGATAAAAGTTGAGCAGGAGAGTCTTACATTAAATTAGGACTTGAACTTTATTATTGACTTGAATGGGAAAGTAAAACAAAATAATCTAGAAAATGACTCAGAATTCCAGTCACTTAATAGCCAGACAGGAGTTAGTCCAAGTTGTTTAAAGAGGTAGGAACAATGTTGTGTTTAAATTGATGTTTTTTTCCTAAGATGTTAGTAAAAATATGTAATAAATTATTATCACATTAATTTATCATTTATGACTTTAAGAGTAAATATTTTTCTTCTTACCAAGTATTTAAGGTCACTGACAAAAGAGATCTGGGAGAAAGAAGTTTTCTCAGACCTTATTAGAGCTAGAAGAGACAGTATAACTCACCTCTTTCTCCCCACTCAACTTTATGTATTGACACCTGCATACATTGAAATGTTTCTCTATTTGGGTGATCAGTGTGGAAAGGTCTTCATAACTACATTCAAGATTGGAAGGTCCCCAGTAAAGGCCTGATTTTGATGTTTGCGAATCATTATGTTTTTGTACCTAATTAGAAGATTATTGCTGTGATTGTTTCTTTGAGGAGACCCTTTTTTCCTCCAGGTAGTTTATAACCATATCCATAGAACCAAACATTGCTGGTTCAGGTGATGAATTTTATTTTACTACGTAAAGAGCATATTTTCATTAATTTTTGAGGATTAATAAAAATGACCTCAATCCAAACTAGATTCAAGTTATATTCGGATTTAAGAGAAGGGAATTGGTTGCTCTACATTTGATTAAAAGAATACTAATCTCTAATTCATAATTTAAGAAGTCTACTTCTTCCTTAATTTTGAACATAGAAATACATCCAAACTGATGCTTAAGACAAAGACCAGATGTCAAAATTAAAATTCTGTCATACTGTATTTTTAGGGAAGAAGAAATTTCTAGCATTAGAAATGTGGAAGCAAAAGGTTTAGAACAAAATACAGTAAGTCAAATCCCTTTCTGATTTCATCTGAATAGAAGGGGGCAAATGTTGAGCAGATGTAATGAATTAGCTTTTCTTTAGAAATGGAAGGCAACAGTATCTTAGGAACATCTTTAGTTATAATCTGTAAAATGTGATCTAATTTACTATAATCTTTAAAGAACTTCCCTAGTCTACAAATTTATTGTCACCAGATTTTATCCAAGTGTGGCATTAATGATTATTTATTCTTAAATGGAATGTCAATTGACATACATGATACTTAATTACAATATGATTAGATAGTTTGAAAAACATTGTTTGATGCTATAAACTCTAGTCAGCTACGACTAAGAAAACAACCATGGGCAAATACTTGTTTCTTATGGAACACATTGGAATACATTCTGGTCATTTCTCTAAAAAGATCCCTGTCTGCCATGGTTATAGTAGGCATGATATAGCATTTAGATGCTGCTTTCATACTGGGGAATAGGTTATATTTATTATGTTTTATTGGTTCTAAAAGACCCTTTTTCCATAACTTAACATCTTGTCTAGATATTTGAGGATTTCTGGATATCTTTCTGTTATTGATTTCCAATTTAATTCCATTTTGTTTAGATAACATATTCTGTATATTTTTAGTTCTTTGAAATTTGAGACTTGTTTTATAGGCCAGAGTGTGATCTATCTTGGTGAATGTTCCATGTGAATTTGAAAGAATTGTACATCTGCAGTCATTGAGTAGAATAGTGTACACACACAGTGTACACTACAATAGTTAAGTTGGTTGATGTTGTTTTCCTAAATCTTCAATACTGTTATTGATTTTTTCTGTTAATTTGCTTTTATCAATTACTGAGGGAGGAGTGTTTAAAAACCTTAACTATAATTATATTAGTCTTATCATTCCTTTTGTTCTGCCAGTTTTTTTCTTCATATATTTTGAAGTTCTGTTAATTGACGCATGCACATTTAAGATGATTATTTCTTTTTGATGAATTAGTCCTTTTCTTCTTATAAAATGTTCCTCTTTGTCCCTGGTAATATTCCTTGTCTTGAAGTCTGAATATTCTGCTATGTTTTCATTTGTTTTGCCTAGTATGATTAGTATAATTTTCCATCCTTCTTTTAAACTGTGTATTTATAATCAGAATGCAATTCTTATGAAATTGTATACTTGGATCTTTCTTGCTATTTTATCTAGTTTGATATTCTCTGCTTTTGATAGATGATTTTAGTTCATCCCCATGTAAATGTAGTTGTTGATATGATTGGGTTTAAGTCTATCTTGCTACTTAATATCTATTTGAAACATTTGTTCTCTTTTCGTTTTTTTCCTTCTTTCTTACTATCTTTTGGATAAATCATTTTTCTTAATTATTCCATTTCATTTCCATCCTGAGCTGTGTTTATTAAAGTGGTTGCTTTAGGGTTGCAATATATACCTTGGAGTTTACTATGAGATAATATTATAGCACTTCATACATAATGCATGAAGTTGACCCCAATATACTTCCATTTGTTCTCTTGAGGCCCTTCCTCTATGCTGCGATTGCTAGACATTTACTTCTGCATATGTTATAAACTCCAAATGATATTATTATGGGCTTACTTTGAACAGATAATTGTCTGTGTAAGAAATGTGAAAACAAAGTCTTACACTTATCCACATATTTGTGATTTTTCAGAGTCTTTCACTCTTTTATGTAGGTTCAAGTTTTTATTTACTATTATCTCCCTTCAACATGAAGAACTTTCTTTAGCATGACTTTCAGTTCAGGTATGCTGGTGAGAAATTCCTCGGCTCTTGTTTATCTGAAAATGTTGATTTCACCTTTATTTTCAAAGGAAACTTTCACCAATATAGAATTCATTGATCCTTTTTATTCCAAGTACTTTAAAGATGCCTTTATGTTATCTTCTGGCTTATATTTTATCTGATGAGAAGTCAGTCAGTAATGCTTATCATTGTTCCCCCATAAATTAAATGATTTGTTTTGTCCCTGGATTTTTTTTCTTTAGTATTACTTTTTAGCAATTTGGCTATAACATGCCTATGATTTTATTTGTCTTTGTCCAATGTGAGGACCAAATATTTTTTTATTTCTCCTCTCTTTCTGGGACCCGAAATTACACATGCATAATATTACTTGATATTGTTCCACAGGTCATTGAAATAGATATTTCTTTCTGCCTTTTTTTATCTCTGTGCTTCAGTCTGGATAGTTTTTCTTAATCTTTTTTTCAAGTTTATTGATCCATTCTTCTATAGTGTCCAATATGATAATAAGTTCATCTGCTGAATTTTTCATTTCAGTTCTAGAGTTTACAATTGGTCCTTTTTTTATAGGTTCTATTTCTTTGCTGAAATCCCCTCTCTATTTATTTATTATGTTCATCTTTTCCTTTACATTCTTGAATATATTGCTATTGTGTATTTTAAAATCATTGAATATTAATTCCAACGTCTGTGTTATTTTTTCCTTTTGGATATTTTCTTTCTTTTCATGCTTGATCATTTTTTATTGTATGCTATACAATGTGAATTGCATTGCACAGAGTTCAGCTTTTTGTCTTCCTTTAAGGAGTGTTGAGTTTCATTGTAGCAGGTTATTAATTTATTGGCAGCACATCTGGTTCTATTAAGATGGGTTTAGAACAGTCCAAATTCAAAGATGTGCTCTTGACCCCTATTGCATGGCCTTTCTGGGATCTCACCTGGATGTTCAGAATGTTCAGTGAGGTATCTGCTCCCTGCCTGATTTGAATTGCAGTGTCTCTCAGCACTGTATGACCATTGGAATCTCCACTCAGCTCTCAGATCCCCACAGCTGTTTTCTACTAGGCCTTGGATGTATTTAGCCAATGGCCAGCGGTGACCCCATGCAGATTTCTGAGTCTCTTTTTCTGACTAGTTCCCTTCTTTGTGGTGCTGTGCTCAGTGAGATTGAAGCTGTCTTGTGGGGTTCTCCTTCATTGTATCATGATTGAAAAGTGCCCTGAGTCAAATAGTCAGGGTGTCTTTTGACTTTTGGCTCAGAGGGGGCCAAAATACCACTTTCTGTAGTCCCACGTCTGGGTTCACCTGGCACCGTCCACCTTCACCATGCCACCCATGTTTGGCTCCAGAGAGATCAAAGTCATGTACCTGAGGCATACTGGTAGGGAAGTTGGTACCATGACTGCCCTGGCCTCCAAGATCTGACCCGTGTCTGACTCTATAAAAGTTGGTGATGATATCTCCAAGGTAACTGGTGACTAGAAGGGTCTAAAGATAGAGTGAAACTGATCATTTGAGTAGCTAGGCCATACCTACTGCCTCTCCCCTGATCACCAAAACCCTTAAAGAACTGCCCAGAGACAGAAAGAAGCAGAAAAACATTAAGCACGTCTTTCGATACAATCATCACCATTGCCCAACAGATGCAGTACTGGTCTTTAACCAGAGAACTCTCTGGATCCATTAAAAAGATTCTAGATTGCAGTCTTGATGGCCACCACCCTTATAACTTCATAGATGATGTCAACAGTGGTGCAGTGGAATGTCCAGCTCATTGAGAGTTACAAAGGAAAGTATTTCAAAAAAGGGTCATTTGCAAACTCCCCCTCAAAAAAAAAAAAAGAGTGAAAGTGGAGGTCATCTCAGGTGTTTCTGATTTTCTTATAGTGTGTTGTCCAGTATCCTAAACTATTGCTTCAAAGATTTTATATAGTTTTACAGTTGATTATGGCAGTGGGATGGGGAGCAAGTTCAAAAACTGTCACTGTGTCATGATTGAAACCAGAAGTCCACGTTTTAAGAAATCTATAATTGGGATACTTCTTACCATTAAAATTGATCACCAAATATTTTGTTTGCCAATTTGACAATACAACAAAGCAGTACTCCCATTTTACTTTTTTTGGTACTTATAGCTATTTAAGAAGATGGTAAATATATAGGTATGATATAGTATGATATCAAGTATAAAATCACCAATCACATCAAGAAGGGTAATTGTCCTTATGTGGGCTCAGGGAAAATATAAGCTTTTATGGCAGAGGTGGGATTTGAGTATAGCCAAATAATATAGCCATAATGAAAGATACTTAAGGTGAAAGAAGAATAGTGGGGAGTCTATTACTTTCATTCAGGGGTGGTGATAAAGGTCTGAGATAGGGTATAACAGTGGAATGGAACAGAGGGGCAGATACAAGAAACAACGCAAAGAAAAAAAATCAGCAGAACTTGTTTATTGACTACATACTTGTGAGAAAAGTGAGAGGGAAAGGAGAAAGGGGTAACTGAGCTTTCGACCCTGAGTAACCTGAGATTATGATATTTTGACAGGTATTGGGCAGTCAAGAGTGGGCCCATTGAAACAAGAGATGAATTTTGTTTTAGATATTAGAGAGTTAAAGGAATTAGAACATTAATAACTTATTTTATAATGCTTTCACTACTTAAAGCTAGCAATGATTTATTAATTTTTACATTTTGAAGGTTCTAATAGTACTATTTTTTCTTTTTACACTACCGTGTTTTGGGGTAATAGACTTTTTTCTTTTTTTCAATTGAACTGAATAAGACAGTAAAGAAAAATGAGTACAAAGTGTCTGAGTAGGACTCCAACAAAGAAAGTGTAATTACTGATTTACGAAGGTAACAATTACCCAGGTCCCCACAACACCTTCCCTTCCCCATGACACTTAATATGTTGCATCTTTTTTGCCTATTTGTCTTCCTATTTACTAACCTTTTGTATGAGCTTTTGCTGCATAAAAAAGAAATCACCATATTACTAATTAAAACCAAACACTTATTATTTCCCACAATTTTACAAGCTGGCTAGGTCATTCTGGGCTGGGCTGGCTCCACTGATGGCTGAAGTATCTTGGCTGCTCAGCTGGGTGGTTGGTGGAGGAGAGCCTCAGCTAAGACTGCTCTTCTCTGCTCCCTGTGATCTCTCATCCCCACGTGACTGGCCCGGGATTTTTCATAATGCAGCTCTGTTGTAAGAGAGCGAGTGTGGTTCCTGTAGGGTCTCTTGAAACCTGGATTCGGAACTCACAAAAGCATCGTTTTTGCCTCATTCTGTTGATCAAAGCAAGTCACAGGTCATCCCAGACTCAAGGACTGGAGAAATAGATTTTCCCTTTTTTTTGGGTGGAGTTGCAAAGTATTTGTGGCCATTATTTTCAATTAAGCATAACTGTAAATTCTGTGACTGTAGGGACGAAGTCACTCTTGTGCACTCTGGTATCTTTGGCCACTGACTTGTAACAGATATAACTCTTTTTTTAATGAATGACTAATGAAGCGAAGCATTCAACATTGTTTGATACTTTTATCCCCACATTTTTTGCCTTGGGGGGAATTCACTTGAGATTTGTGCACTGTCACAAAATTATTTTCTGCTTTTCAGGCTATTCCCTGAGTAGACTAGCTCCAGTCTGAGTTCTCAAAAGACCTAGTGCAAGGATGCTATATTAAAATAAATTATGCTGTAAATCAAGGAAGCAAATCACTTCTGCTTCTTAGACAAGTTAAAGAACCATTGGCTATGGAATTAAATTACCCAGCATTATTCTATCAACTTGAGCAAATGACTTACCTACTCTAACCCTCAGTTTTCTCATCATATCAATAACAGTTCCTTCTCTGGATTGTTGTGAGGATGAAGTGAAATTTGTGAAGCATTAGCTATAGTCCTTAACTTATGGGAGGTAATAAAGTCTAATGCCTTCTTCATATGAGCCAAAGTACTGTCATGATATTATGTGATGACATTCAACAGGGTTTCTCAACCTCAGCATTACTGTCACCTGGGGTGGATAATTCTTTGTGTAGAGGCTGTCTTTTGCATTTTATGATGTTTAGCAGCATCCCTGGCCTCTGCCTAATAGATGCTAATAGGACTCCCTCCTTCTCTTCCCACAGTGTGACATCCAAAAATGTCTCCAGCCCTTAGGGAGGGATTGTAACAGTGGACTTATAAATGTAGACTGGGAAATATACTAAAATACTTGATTTTTCTTAGAATGCCTAACACTTTTACTGTGTAGTATTACTCTTCCAGTTATTCACCATAAACATGTTCTTTATTATGGTAGCTAATAAAATAACTAACATTTGTTATGTATCACTCACTTTTTTTTGCAAAATAGCTAATGAAGCACAGTGAATGATACCCAGCAAATGTTAACTATTTTATTAACTATCATAATACATGAATTAACATGAATTAACTTTATATGAATAGACTTCACATGAATTAACTAATTGAATGTTGTCTCTGTATCTACCCTCCATTTTAGGTTGTCATTCCATTGTAAACAGGGGCTTTATTTTTTACTAGCTCCTAACACAATGTACCTGTACTTAATCAGACAGCTACTCTACATGGTAAAGGGGCACACTGCACTCAAATGAAACAAGAGGGAGCTGAAAATTTAAGGAAGAATGGAAGAACATGGAAAATGAGTTTTTACAAATCTAAGTGTGGTAGGAAACAAATATTGATTCCTTTTAAAAAACTTTCCAAAATCAGTGCTCAGAAAAAAAGTAACTAAAACTACTATTAGCATTTCTTTCATTGTCTCTAAGACAGTAGATCATCAGAAAGATATAAATAAACTGTCCCTTTAAAATTAAATCTTTTCTATTATATTTGTTATGAGGAAGATTAAATCATTGCTTAAAAAGTTTTGGCTCATTTATACTTTGTCTTTATTTACTGTATATAAATAAGTGTCAAAGATATCAGAGTTAAACTTTAAAATTCAGGGCAGTTTAATTTTTCCTTTTTTTCTATTAAAAATATATCTTTCCCATTACATAATTGAATTTGAAAATTAAAACACTAATGAAATGTATAGCTTAGGGAATAAAAATGTCCAGGTTGGTGTATATATATCTAAATTATTATTCTTACCAATTGTCTAATATTTAATTGTATGAATGCAATATAATTGTAATTAAACAATAAATGATCAAAGGACATTTGGGTTGTTTCCAGTTTTTTCTTTTGCCTTTTTTTTTTTTTTTTTGCTGTAGTGAATATTATTCTACTTACTTCTGTGCACACTTGCTCAAATGCTTCTTTAGGACAAATTCCTAGAGTTGGAATTACAGAGCCAAAAGAAAATTTCTTTTGCAAGTTTTACCTTATATGCAGTATACATGCACATATTCCTTATATCACTTTTCTTCTAAAAAATTCGCTCTATGGAAAGAGGCACATATATATCCTTTCTCTTTATCAATTTATTTTCCAAAAAGGAAATAGTGAAAATTAACCCTTTATATATAGTTTCATCCTTATTACTATCACAAGACAGAGTATTAAAATTATATCTAAGTAACATCTGCGGTGGCTGAATATAATCTCGGAAACAGAGCCCAGTTTATTGATATATATATATATATCAATGTGAATATATTATATATTCACATACCAAGTAATAATTCAAAGTTTACAATCAATGGTTCATAATATCATATAGCTGTGCATTTATCACCACGGTGACTTTTTCTTTTTTGTGGAAAATAGCATATATACGAAAAAGTAATACATTTCAAAGCACATCACAACAATTAGTTGTAGAACAGATTTCAGAGTTTGGTATAGGTTACAATGCCACAATTTTAGGTTTTCATTTCTAGCTTCTCAAAGATACTGGAGACTAAAAGAAATATCAATATAATGATTCAGTAATCATACTCATTTGTTAAACCCTACCTTCTCTGTATAACTCCACCATCACCTTTGATCTTTCTCCTACTCTTTAGCAGTATTTGGGCTATGCTCATTCTAACTTTTTCACATTGAAAGGGGCTGTCAATAATATGGGATAGGGGGATGGAGCTAGTTGATGTTCTGGAGAGGCTGACCCCTCTGCATTTTAGGATTTATCTAGTCCAGGGACCCATCTGGAGGTTGTAGGCTTCTGGAAAGTTACCCGAGTTCATGGAAACTTTGTGGAATCTTACATAACGTCCTAGGTGTTCTCCAGGATTGGCAGGAATTGTTTTGGTTGCAGTTTGGCGAGTTATGATAGGTAGCAATGAATAACTGTGAAAGAGTGACTTACAGAGTAGCCTCTCAACTCTATTTGAACTCTTTCAGCCACTGATACCTTGTTACACTTCTTTTCCTCCTTTTGATCAGGATTGCATTGTTGATCCCATGGTGCCAGGGCCAGACTCATCCCACACCACCAGGTGGACTTTTACCCCTGGATGTCATGTCCCACATGGGGGGGTGGGGAGTGAGTTCACTTGCAGAATTGGGCTCAGAGAAATAGAGGCCACATCTGAGCAACAAAAGAAGTCCTCTGGAAGTAACTCTTGGGCATACCTATAGATAGGCTGAGCTTCTCTGCTACATACATAAGTTTCACAAGAGCAAGTCAGGCCTATTGATTTGTGTGTCCCTAATGTTTGAAACAGTATCAGGAGTTTCACTGTGGTAAAGTTTAATAGTTCCATATTTTTTCTCCCTTCCCTCAAGGGACTTCGCCAATACTTTTTGGTTATTTTTTTACTATATTCTGGGATATATCTAAGCATTACATTAAGCTATACAGGATTAAAAGCCCTCATTCTTATTCTGGGCTCCCTGTGTTTGGATTGTTTAAATGGTCTGTCTAGACATAGAGTCTTTTAAAATTCTGATTCTCAACTAAACCTTTAGGAGGTATCTAAACATTTATTTTTTCAAACTGCAGGTTGTAACCCATTCATGAGTCATGAAACCATTTTAATGGGTTTGACCAGCATTTAAAAAATAGACTGAGTTAAATTTATATTTCTGTTACATGTATGTACATAAACATACACACAATCATGTGTGTTGTAAGTTGTTTTGTAAAATGTATTTCTTTATAGTGAGTCATGTTTTAAAAAGTTTAAATACCTCTAATTCTAGAAAGTTAACTCAGCTCCAAGGAGAGGAGTGCCCTCAATTCCATCCTTAGGGCCCAGTGACCTTAATTTCAATCCACTTAGTCTTCCTGCCTTCATCGAGATAGCCCAGTCCTGGACGGTTTGTCAGGAGTGGCACAGTCACAGATGTGCAGGTAATACTAAGCCCTTCAGCACTGCACGTGGAACTCATTGCATCTTCAAAACTAAGCCAGTTTTTAAAATTGAATTTTGTATGCTCTTTTATTTTCTTTATTTCTTAACGAGTCCCCACAAAATTGTAGATGTTTCAGACCTCCTCAAACCTGTGATGGCCTCTGCTATTGGCCAGAAGTGTATCTCTCCCCCTCATTTTTGGTGCCCCAGCAGTGCTCAATATATATGTGCCCCAAAAATGGAAAATCATATTTTTGTTATTAACAAAAAGAAGAGGAAGATCTTTTTGACATTTTGTAGAGAGGATTAGGATGACAGTGAATTCAAACACTGAATATTGCTGTATTTTGTATACCCTCAATAAAAGCACTAAAGAATATGGGTACAAGCCACAGATGATTTAGGATCATACACACTTCCCTTGTAAAACATATATTACAGAATTCTAAAGAGAGTTCATTGGGAGGAACAAAGGGTAGGCACAGTAGACAGGTGTAAACCTGATAAAACCGCACTAAGCTCAATCAGCAAATGTGGCCCTAAAACTGTGAGGAAGCTGACAAGACCTCCTTTTACCAAAAAGCTCCCTTCTGAGTCTCTCTATTAAAAAAAAAAACTTTTAAATGTGCAATAATTTTAAATTCATAGGATGGTTGCAAAACTAATACAAAACCAATACAGAAAATTGCAATATATCCTCTACTCAGATACGCTGTCTACCAACTTTTAACATTTTGCAACATTTGTTATACACTACCTCTATCTCTATTTTTCAAACATTTGACAGTAGACCACATATATCATACTCCTTGAATTCTTAATTTTCCATGTGTATTTCCTAAGAATAAGGATGTTCACTTATGTAAAACCATTAAGTAAAGTTACCAGGTTCAAGCAATTTAACAATTATATAAAGTATACAGTACATATTCCCATGTCTTCAATTGTTCCAACAATGTCCTTTTGAGCATTTTCTCCTTGATTATTAGATACAGCCCAGGATCAGGTATTACATTTAATTGTCATTGTTTCTTTAGTATCTTTTTAAAATTGTGGAATCATATACACAACATAAAATTTCCTGCCTCATCCACTCCCAAGCATGCAATTCAGTGGGATTAGTCATATTCATGATATGCTGCCATCACCCAAACTTTTCCATCACCCCAGACACAAACCCTGCACCCATTATGCAGTAATACTCCTTTTCCCCATACCATATCACCCTGCACCACCCATGGTAACCTATACTCCAATTTCTATCTTTATGAATTTGCATCTTCTCTGGTTATTTTATTTAAGTGGAAGAATACAATATCTGTCCTTTTGGGTCTGCCTTATTTTAATCAGCATGATGTCCTCCAGGTTCATCCATGTAGTAGCATGTATCAGAACATCATTCCTTTTAAGAGCTGACTAATATTCCATTGCAGAGATATACCAATTTTTGTCTGTTCATTCATCTGTTGATAGACATCTGGATCACTTCTACTTTTTGGCTATTGTGAACAATGTTGCTATTAACAGTGTACAAATATCTGTTTGAGCCCTTGCTTTGAATTCCTTTGGATATATATATGTACCTTGAAGTGGAATTGCTAGTCATATGATGGTTGTATGTTTAACATTTCAAGGAACCATCAAATTATTTTTCACAATGACTGCACCGTTTTATATCCCCACCAGCAACATACTAGGGTTCCTATTTCTCTTACCAGCTGTTTTAGTTTGCTAAAGCTGCCAGAATGCAAAATACTGGAAGTGGATTGACTTTTATAAAGGAGATTTGTTAAGTTGAAAGTTTACAGTTCTAAGGCCTTATAAACGTCCAAACTAAGGCATCCAGACAAAGATGCCTTGACTTTGAAGAAAAGCCGATGTCTCTCACATGGGAAGGTATGTGACGGTGGGCTGTTGGTCCTTGCTCCCAGTTCCATTGCTTCAGCTTCTACTTCCAGTAGCTTTCTCTCTAGCACTTCTGGGTCCTGACCTAGTTGCACTGGGGCAAAACTTTGAGTTTCATCTGTTAGCTTAGCGTCTCCTAGAAAGGCACGTGGCAATGTCTGCTGGGCTTTTGTTCCTGTTTAGCTTCTGTCAGGCTTTCTCAGCAACTGGTGTCTCCTGGGGCTTCTGATTTTCCAAACATCTGTGTCTATGTCAGCTTTTTTAAGGACTCCAGTAAACTAATCAAGACCACCTTGAATGGGTGGAGTCACATCTCCATCTAATCAAAAGGTCACACCCACAGTTGGGTGTGTCACATCTCCATGGAAACAACCTAATCAAGAGGTCCCATCCTACAGTACTGAATCAGGATTAAGAAAGCATGGCTTTTCCGGGGTACATAACAATTTCAATCCAGCATACCGCCACATGTTATTTTACTGTTTCTTTAAAAATAGATACTCTAGTGGAGTGAGATGGTATCTCATTGTGGTTTTGATTTGCATTTCCTTAATGGCCAGTGATGTTGAACATCTTTTTATTTGTTTATTGAGCATTTGCAGATCTTTGAAGAAATGTCTATTCAAGCCTTTAGCCCATTTCTTAATTGGGTTCATTGTCTTTTTGTTGTTGCATTATAAAAGTCCCCTATGAATTCTGAACGTTAGACCCTGATCAGGTATATGATTTCCAAACATTTTCTCCCATTCTGTAGGTTTTCTTTTCACTTTCTTGATAATTTCCTCTAATGTACAGAAGTTTTAAATTTTGATGGTCTGCTTTATCTATTTTTCTACTTTTATTTTTGTTCATGATTTTGGTGTAAAGTCTAAGAATTCGTTGCCTAATATAAGGTCCTGAAGATATTTCCTGTGTTTTCTTCTAAGAGTTGCATAATTTTAGCTCTTATATTTAAGCCATTAATCTATTTATTTTGAGTTAATTTTTGTATATGATGTGCAATAGGGGGTCACATTCATTCTTTTGCATGTGGATATCCACTTTTCCCAGCACCACTTGTTGAAGAGACTATTTTTCTCCCTTAAGTAGACTGGATACCTTTGTCAAAAATCATTTGGCCATAGCTATGTAGATTGACTTCTGAACCCTCAATTTTATTCCATTGGTCTGTCTGTCTACCCCTGTGCCATTGCCCTACTTTTTTGATTACTATAGCTTTGTAATAAGTTTTGAAATCAGGAAATGTGCATCTTCCAACTCTGCTCTTCTTTTTCTAGATGGGTTTGGTTATCAATGTTCCCTTGCCCTTTCATATGAATTTGATGATTGACTTTTCCATGTTTGCAAATAATGCTATTGGAAATTTTTATTTAGATTGTGTTGAATCCATAAATTGCTTTGGGTAGCACTGACATCTTAACAATATTAAGTATTCCAAACCATAAGTATGGAATGTATTTCCATTTATATGTCTTTAATTTCCTTCAGTAATGATTTATAGTTTTCTATGTATAATTCCTTTAAAACATTGATTGAATTTAGTATTGGATATTTTGTTCTTTTAGTTGCTATTGTAAATGGAATACTTTTCTTGATTCCCTTTTTTTGGATCGTTCGTTGCTTGTGTATGGAAACAACACTTATTTTTGTGTATTAATCTTGTACCCTGCCACTTTGCTGAATTTGTTTATTAACTGGAATAGCTTTCTTGTATATTCTTCAGCTTTCCTATATGTAGAATCATGTCATTTGTGAAGAGGGATAGTTTTTATTCTACCTTTCCAGTTGGATGGCTTTTCTTTTTCTTGCCTAATTGCTCTGACTAGAACTTTCAGTACAATGTTGAATAACAATGATGACAATAGGCATCCTTGTCTTGTTCCTGATCTTAAGGAGAAAGCTTCTAGTCTTTCACCACTGAGTATGATGTTAGCTGTGGGTTTTTCCTATATGCCCTTTGTCATGTTGAGAAAGTTGCTTCTACTCTTATCAGTGTTTTTGTCAATAAAGTGTACTAGATTTTGCTGAATGCCTTTTCTAAATCAATTGAGATGACCATATGCTTCTCTTTCCTTTATTCTATTATTGTGGTTTATTACATAGATTACTTTTCTTTTCTTTTTTTTCCCCTTTAAACCTAGCTCTATTATTTCAAACAACAAAAATGAGAGTTTTTCAGCTAAAGCCAGAAAACCTGCTAGACAAATTCTAAAAGAGCTGCAACACTAGATTACTTTTCTTATGTTGAATCATGCTTGCATTCCTGATTATGGTGTATAGTCCTTTTAATGTACTCTGAGGTTTGATTTGGTTTTATTTTGTTCAGAATTTTTGCATCTGTCTTCTCTGTGACTAATAAATTGTTCTTGATATATTGACCCTTTCACCAATATGGTCTCCTTTTTTTTTGTCCCTTTTTACAGTTTTTTTTTTTTTTACTTAAAGTCTATTTTGTCTAATGTTAATATAGTCACCCTTACTCTTTTTTGGTGACTATTTGCATAGAATATTTTAATTTTATTTTGAAGACCAAGCGAAATATGTGAAGAGCTAGCTATAGTTCCTAACTCATGGAAGATGGTCAGTAAAGTTTAGTTCCTTCTATTACAGCCTATTTCATTTAATACCAACTAATTTCAGTAGCCTGCACAAACTATCCACCTGTACCCTTCCATCCCTTCAC
The DNA here is from genome assembly GCF_023851605.1 of Tamandua tetradactyla. Classification (NCBI taxonomy): domain Eukaryota; kingdom Metazoa; phylum Chordata; class Mammalia; order Pilosa; family Myrmecophagidae; genus Tamandua; species Tamandua tetradactyla. The sequence continues at coordinate 21,572,366 of NC_135350.1, read as the reverse complement.
CTTTAAGTTGTTCTTGTCACAAATTACTTATTTATATATTTTAAATCCAAAACCTTAGATTTATCATTACTTTTTATGAATTTTATATTTTATTTCCTGTAAGAAATAAAAAGTGGAGTTAAAAGCAAAAATACAATAGTACAGGCATTTATATTTACTAATGTTCTTAACTTTACCAGAGATATTAATTTTCATACAGGTTCAATCTATTGTCTAGTGTCCTTTCCTTTCACCCTTAAAGCCTCATTCAGCATTTCTTGCAGAGCCCATTTAGTAATGATGAACTTCCTTCATTTTTGTTTATCTGGAAATATCTTGTTTTCTCATTTTTGAAAGATAGTTTTACTGAACATAGAATTCTTGGTTGACAAGTTTTTGCTTTCATCACTTTAAATATGTCATCCTGATGTCTTCTTGCCTCCATAGTTTCTGATGAGAAATAGACACAATCATTTTGAGGTGTCCTTGTACGTGACACGTTTCTCTCTTTGTTTCTGATATTATGGGCAATATATGTCTGATTATAATGTGTCTGAGTGTGGATCTCTTCGAGTTTATACTGTTTGGCATTTGTTGCGCTTCTTGGATGTGTATATTCATGTCTTTTGTTAAATTTGGCCATTTTTCTTCAAATATTTAGTCTACCCCTTTCTCTCTGTCTTCTCCTTGAACTCCCCCAAGCATATACAGGTCCTCTTGATGGTGTCCTACAGGTATCTCAGGCTCTGTTCACTTTCCTTCATTCTTTTTTCTTTCTGCTCCTAAGACCTAATAATATCAGTTTTCTTATCTTCAAATTCACTAATTGTTTTTTCTCCCAGCTTCGATTTGCTGTTGAACCCCAATAGGAAGTTTTTAATTTCTTTTAGTGTGATCTTAAGCTCTGTTGTTCCTTTTTATGATTTCTGTCTCATTATTAATATTTTCTTACTGTTCACCTATCATTTCCATGAGTTCCTTTAGTTTTTTTTGTACTGTGTTTTCCTTAAGCTGTTTGATCATATTTAGGACAAATTTTTATAAGTCTTTGTTTGGTATATCCAAAGTCATATCTCCCTTGTTGATGCTTTCTAATGCTGTAGCTCATTCCTTTGCATGGACCATTATTTCCTGTTTCTTTGTATGTCTTGCAGTCTTTTGTTGCACACTGGACATTTTGGTATTTTAATGTGTTATCTCTGGAATTTAGTCACTGAAGCACCTGTTTCTTAAGCAGTATACAGTTGATCTTATAACAGATATTTTCTTAAATGCCAGGAGATAGCATACACACACACACACACACACACAAGAAAACTCCCTTCTGAATCTTTGCATATAGGCCTTTGCAAAGGTTCTCCTTCAGTGCTTAGCCTTCATAACAGTGACTTTAAAGGAGCAGTCTGAGAAGATGGTATAGCATCTTCTCTGGTCTTTGCCGAGCAGATGTCTTGCCCTGGGTCTATGTGTGTTACCTTAGGAATTCTCACATTTACATGGATCTGGGAAATAGCTTTCTTCCTTATACCAAATTCTACTCTCTGTGTCCTACAGCTGGCAATCCTTTGCCTCAGACAACTCATGATTTGACTGTTCTGCTACAGCTTTCTAGCTGCCCTGCATGCTGCTTCTACACATACAGCAAATTCTGGGATGGTGAGCCTGTAGTAAGTGTCCTGGTTCAGCTCTTCAGGCTGCCAAAAGACAGCTTTTCTCAGACATACATGCATCCTAGGTGTGCCCAAGGGTCGCTCTGCCTTCTCAGGAACCAGGAATGGGGACCCATACTGGGAGCATGGACTGGCTCCATACTGAGCTGGAGAAGAGGAAGGAAGGTTAGCAAGAGCGCCGCAAAGTTTTCCTACTGTTTTTATGTTGTCTTTTTCTTGATTTGTCCTTGCCCTGTTGCTGCACCCTTTACTTCTTTTCCAGAGCTCTGAGAAAGATGGTTCTTCTAGTTTTTGCTTGTTATTAAAAACTTCTATGGGAAGATGGAACCCTGAGCAGCTCACTCAACCATCTGGTGATAGTTTTTTTGGAACTAGGTCAGTTTTACATTAAGCTTTTCATGTGAAAAATTCAAATTATTCACTGAATACATTTTTTTCATTGTCAGTTAATTACATTTTCTAATTCTTTTCACAGTGCACATATCTTTCTGAAAACCTCATAGTTGGGGGAGAGAGAGATACATAATCTATACCCATTTTTTCCCCTGTCACTAAGGTTCTCCCTTTTTGTTTCTAGGTCCTTCCTCAAAAGCATAGAACTGTGCAAAGGGAGAGTGAGAGGAAGGGTTTGGGGAGCAGGGGTGCAGAAGGGGCTTTCCCTGGTCTTGCCTAATCTTTCAGTTACAGAGGCTCAGTTTGATATTTCAAAATTTTAAAAATAAAACTTGTTTTTATAATTAATGCAAATGCTACTTAGTGATTTCTCTTTTCCAAATGATTCTTGGTTTCTTTTCTTTTTAAAAAAAAAAAAATTTATTATCTCTCAGCTTTAGAGTCCAGAAGTCCAAAATCAGGGTGTCGGCAGGGCCATGCTTTCTCTGATGTTTACAGAGTTCTGGTGGTGGTTTGCCAGCAGTCAATCTCTGCTTCTGTCACATGGCTGTTTCTCTCTGTGCATCTCTCCAAGTCATCTAGTCATCTATGTCTGTCATTCCAAATTTCCTCTCCTTATGGGGGCTCTAAGTCAGATTGGATTAGAGCCCATCTTGGTTTTGTTTTTTTTTTTGAGATTTTACCTTTAATATATGAATTAGCTTTGAAATCACCCTAAGGTTATTGCTATTTTAGCTCTTCTGGTACATTTAAATGGCTTGCATAGACTGTAAAAGTTCAAATTTAAACCTTCACCCAATTCCCCTCAGGCTATTGTTGGGATTTTAAAAACATGATCTTTTGGCACATAGTAGTACATAAACCATGGGGTGGATGTTGGAAGGCAAACTACGTTTACTCTGGTGGTTTGTCCAGTGTCCACAATTTAGAGTTCTTACGAAGTTCACCTGTGATAGTGATCCTGATAATAACCTTGCACCGGACTAATAAATTAGATTTAGTTGAATTCTTAAATTTAAGGCAAGTGTTGCTTAATAATAAGTCAAAGCATACAGAGGGAAACCAGTCATAGGTTTAAATATTCAGTGTAATAGAGCTGCATGATGAGTTCAGGCAGTTTAACAGGTTAACGGTCTCACCTCTGCTTTCGAAGACCACCAAACTGAATTGTTTGAGAAAATTCAGGTGCTTTGCCAAGATTATTGCAAAGCCTAATGCCAAAAAAAAGTTCTTAATATTTTCTTGGAAGGTTTTGCTCTCATGATATGCTAAGGATAGGTATTTTCTTTTTTTATTTTATTTTATTTTTATTAAAAAATTTTTTTATTATGATCATTCCGTTCTACGTATATAATCAGTCATTCATAACATCATCACATAGTTGCGTATTCATCATCATGATAATTTCTTAGAACATTTGCATCAGTTCAGGAAAAGAAATAAAAGGCAACAGAAAAAAATTCATACATATCCTTTACCTTTCATTGATCACTAGCATGTCAATCTAAATTTATTTTAACATTTGTTCCTCCTATTATTTATTTTTATTCCATTTGTTTTACTCTTCTGTTGATAAGGTAGATAAAAGGAGCATCAGACACAAGGTTTTCACAATCACACAGTCACATTGTGAAAGCTGTATCATTATTCAATCATCTTCAAGAAACAAGGCTACTGGAGCACAGTGCTACATTTTCAGGCAGTTCTCTCCAGACTCTCCATTACATCTTGACTAACAAGGTGATATCTATTTAATGCATAAGAATAACCTCCAGGATAACCTCTCCACTCTGTTTGGAATCTCTCAGCCATTGACAGAGGATAGATATTTTCACAAAGGATGTTGTAACTGATATTAGCACTGTATTTCATTGTAATATTTATTTTTTGTCTAGTATTCTTCATATAGCTAAAATAATGCTAATGATTATTTAATGTAGATACATACTTCACTATATATGTAAATCCAAGTTTTTAAAAAAAGATGCTATGACATAGGGGATTTATTATTTGAATAATCATTTGTTAATCTGTTAATATATTCCAAGGTCAGTAAAGTCCCCTTTTCAAAGGTCTATTCCATGTAAATTTCTCATTGTGTAGATGAAGAAAAGAGGCCCAATGAGTTTAGTTATATATCCATGGTCACAGAGCAAACACGTGGCAGAAATCTTTGAATTTTCAATGGCTAAATTCCTTTAGGAATTTTCACTTTTAAAACTGTTTTAACTGAGGTTTGTTTGAGTGCAGCTATTTGTACATCCCCAATCAATAGTTTCTTGTTTAAAAACAAATATTTCCCTGCAAATTGGTATGAATTTATTGTTCTCTAGGAATCCGAATTTCTCTTTTCCTTTTGGTTACAGTTGGACACTACTCTGTGTTCCACTAGCAGCCCTCAGGAGGCTTTCCCAAGCTTCACGAGTCACACAGGGCTCCAGCAAGAGAGGATTTCACTGGGCGTCACGTTCCTCTTTTCAAGCTTATTGGATATTAGGAGATGTATTCATTAGAGTGAGGGCTAATCTTTTTTTATTTTAACAGAAAGACCCAACAAAAACAGTGGGTTAAAGAAGAAAAAAGTGTATTTCTCACATCACCACCATTGTGAGCTGTCCAAATTGTCAGGCAGCACTGTGTAATGTTGGTGTTCAGAGATCCAGATTCTTTCCATCCTACTGATCTGCCATCCCCTAGCCATTCATCATCATCTGCGTGGGAGAAGCAGGGTCTTTTCCATGTCTGGGTTTTAACTAGCAGGAAAGATGAAAAGACAAAAACATGGAGGAGCATGAGCCCAGACCTGGCAGTGGCACCAAACAATTTTGACATTCCACTGGCAAGTATTTAGTAAATGGCCATTCCTAATTCCAAGGAAGTGTTAGACATAGTACAGCTAAGTGGTCATGCTTCCAGCTACAATTCTATTACTGTAGAAAGAGGAGAATAGATTTTTGGTGAACAGCTGACATTCTCAACCACAGTCCTAAAAGCCCTTGAATGCTCTAAACACTTCATGGAAAAAAAAAGGAAAAATTTGCTTCAGGAATGATTTGCTTTCAGCATTGCCTTTTTTAACCTTCTAATTTTTCATGTCAGAAACCTATAATTTAATCTAAATAAATTCAAATAAAATTAACTGGTATTTGCAATGATAATAAAGATATTTTTAAGGAAATAAATCCAAAATTTGTGTGCAATTTAGACATTATCTCTATCTGATCATGTGGTTCTTTGTTTTTATCAGGGACTGTGGGTAGGAGAAGATTGCTAGGGCCTGTAGTATATAAATACCTGGCTGGGATTAAATGTGGAACTACAGCCTTGATAATAAAAGGCTCTTTTTTTGCAATTTTTTATTCCACTTTTAATGTTACAGGGTCTCTATATAGCTTTCAAAATATCAGAAAATGACCCGCTTTAGTGGAACGCACTAGAAGACAGAGCATAGCACACTAGAGCAGACATGTTGTGCTGTGCAGAACAGTCATCAGACCCTTCTTACAGCAGAGTGAGCCCTTATGAGCTTCTCAACTTGAGCAGTTTGTAGAAAACTTTGAAACCGTGCTAAGACTGTCATAGAGTTCATTAAGGGCTGGAAAATAATGTCCATTAGGAGCTAAGATTGTACATCCATGAAGTCTTAGAGGTTGATAAAAAGAAACGGCCCCAAGAATTCCGGTATGCACAACTTTTATCTAGAGAATGGAGACTAGCTGAACCAAACTCCAGGACACTGTTGTAAGCTTGCCGTGAGGGTTTTGGGTTATATATGAGTGATAGTTCCTTGATTACGCAGTCTCCCTGCTGTTAAAAGTGGAACTACACTATGTCCTCCTCTTATGGTCTTTAAGAAAGGGTTATATTTGGGCTTACTGGAATAATACCTTTACCCCTGCAAGGAAAGCAGATTGGCATAGAATTTTTAAAGTTCATTCCAAGCTTACGTTTTGTTTTGTTTTATTTTAATTACAGCTCCAGAATGGCAGAAGACAATCCGTATTTGACAGGACATCAACAAGTAAGTTTTGTAATATAACCCCTCTGCGTTCATGTAAATGTATTCAGGTTGAAATTTTTTTCCCCTAGCTTTTCATTTTGAAAAATGTTGAGCATACAGAGATGTTGAATAGCCAAAAAAATCTTCACACATTTGCTGGTTATTAGTATTTGGCTTTTCTCCCCACCCCCTCTTGCCCCATTCTCCTCTCTCTGTATGCATACACATATACATATACATATAATATATATATATATATATACACGTGTATACATGAACCATTTGAAAGCTAGTTGCAGACACTAGTGTAATTACAATGACCGTATTAAAATTTTAATATAATGATTTTAAGAAACATTTAAAGCATTGAGATGTATTTATTCTTTAGCTATTTATTGAGGCACTCTGTGCCAGATTGTTGACTAAGTGGGGGGACAAAAATAAGTTATATATAGACCCTCATTTGGGAAAGCTCACATTCTAAGAGGAGGGATGGAGACATAGTTTCCATATAAATGCTGAAAGAGCAGATTGCACAGAACAGAAGAGAAATGTTAAACTGGATCATTTGGTGTTGCCTTGTGGGGAAGAGACAGGAGGTAAGATCATGGTAATAGAGGACTTTCTAAAGGAGGTCTGTGTAAATTGAGTTTTGGAAGATGTAGTTTACTAGGCTAGGCAAGGAGGAAAGGGGCTATGCTGGTTTGAAAGAATGTGTGTCCCCTAGAAAAGCCATGTTTTAATCAAAATCCCATTTCGTAAAGGCAGAATAATCCCTATTCAATACTGTATGTAATTAGATCATCTCCCTGGAGATGTAAGCCAATCAAGAATGGTTGCTAAATTGGATTAGGGGAAGCGTGTCTCCACCCATTTTGGTGGGTCTTGATTGGTTTACTGGGGTCCTATAAAAGAGGAAATATTTTGGAGAATGAAAGAGATTCTGAGAGAGCAGAGAATGCTGCAGCACCATGAAGCAGAGAGTCCGTCAGCCAGCAACCTTTGGAGATGAAGAAGGAAAACACCTGCCAGGGAGCTTCATGAAACAAGAAGCCAGGAGAAGAAGCTAGCAGATGACGCCGTGTTCACCATGTGCCCTTCCAGATGAACGAGGAACCCTGACCGTGCTTGCCATGTGCCTTCTCACTTGAGAGAGAAACCCTGAATTCATCGGCCTTCTTGGATCAAGGTATCATTCCCTGGATGCCTTTAATTGGACATTTTTTTAGACTTGCTTTAACTGGGACATTTTTTCTGCCTTAGAACTGTAAACTAGCAACCTATTCAATTCCCCTTTTTAAAAACCATTCCATATCTGGTATATTGCCTTCCGGCAGCTAGCAAACTAGAACAGGGGCATTCTAGGGAGAGGGAATATTAGGTGCCAGGAAACCTTGTCATTATATTATTAATGTTTATATTCATAATAATAACACATTTATATTTGAACATCAACCACCCAGAAAAAAATGGATTTCCCAGTGTTGCACAGGCAAAGAATCCATCAGAAAAATAAAATCATAGTGAATATTTTTTAAAGAGTTCTGGTACTGTTTGTATATATCTGTATAGCATTTATACTCTTGGTGATGTTCTGACTGGTTTAGCAAGAATGAGTATGCATTCCTTTTCACAATAAGATGCTCCTTCCTAATTTTAGAAAAAAATGGTGGTATAGGATAAATCTAAGAACATTTTCATTGATTATAGTGTGAAAGACATTTGGCTATTTATACTATCAAAAACCTTTATTTTACCTTTCACTTTTAATAGGCTATCTCTTACAATTCAAGGCAAACTAACCAGCAGAAGGGTTGTTCTGCTTGGTTTTAAACCATGCTTTCCTGTCTGTACACAGGAAATCTTACCAACAAGAGATAATCCTTTATGCTATACAAGAATAAAAACTGCTGAAAAGGCAGTCATTTCAAAAGTTTTTCTTATGTGGGCATTTCTGTGTTAATCAGCAACATGAGTGGGGCATACTTTGGTATTTCCGTTCTTGAGGGGAGAGACCCTTAAAGTTTTTTTTTCCTCATCTTGATCTTAATAGTTTATATTTCCTAAAGTTTACCTGTCCTCCTCAGTGAGATTTCCTCAGTATTTTAGTGTATTCTAGAATTTTCTGAACAAACAATGCAAACAAACAATGCAAGCTGCAGCTTCTGACATAGACTGTGTATCACTCTCTCTTCCTTTTTTTTTTCAGAAAATCATTATTTTGCTTTCTAACTAGTTATTTTAGCACCTGTGGGACCAATGGAAAGGAAATTTTTCTTCTGCTGGGTTATCTTATCTACCCTAAAACTAATGAACAGGCTTTGTAAAGTGGGGTCTGTTTTTACAATAACATTTTTCCATTCCTTGTATTTCCCTTTCAGCAAGCAGGAATAGTATAGATGAGCTTTACCCTTACGTACTGAAGTGAAGCAAACTTATTGTTCCTCAGATGAAAGTTGCATCCTTATTCTAACTTATTTAAATGCTTTGCTTTTCTTACTCTTGGTTTAACTAGGCATTACTGGGTTCCTATGTGTTTACGAAACTCTAATAATTTATTAATGAAGACCGGGAAACAAATTGTATTATTGGTTATTTTTGTTTTGATTTTAGTACTAGTTCCAGTACATTTAGGAACTAGCACATCATTAAAATGTGAAATATGATTGGTTTCTATGCTGTTTACAGAAATTCCAAACAGATGACTACTTTAGACTAAAGCAGATAGCAAATTCAGAAATATGAATTTAAAGTCCTAAATCAATGAAATAGAAAGAAAAATTTGCTCTTGGGATAAGTAATTATTAGTGATTCATCTGGCTGTTATCAATATGCAATTTAATTTCATTGAAATATTTCAGCTATTCTGGAGGCTACTCTTATGCAAGCTTCAAAGATAATACTAATTGCCAAGGTTTGCCAAACCCCAACCAAGATCATTCCTGTTAACCCTAAAGAACACCCAGACTTTTTATTACAAAAGTTGCATGCGCTAAAGTTACTTTCCAGAAACCTAAAACCTTAGGTTCCTAGGCCAGATAAGTCCTGAATCCCAGAGGTGCCAGTATTTCCAAGAACATCAACCAGTTCCATCCCCCATCCCATATTTTTGCCAACCTTGTTCAACATGAAAAAAAAGTAAGAATGGACATAATCCAAATATCCCTAAAGATTAGGAGAAAGATCAAAGCAAAGGAGGAGTTTTAATAGAGAAGTTAGGATTTAACAAATGAGAATGACTATGAAATCTTTATATTGATATTTATTTTTAGTCTCCAGTATCTTAGAGCAGCTAAGGAAAAACGTGAAATTATGGAACTGTAACCCATATCACACTTTGAAATCTGTTCTATAACTAATTGTTAAAATGTACTTTGAACTTTCTTGCTTTTTTGTGCATGTGTATGTTATATTTCACAATAAATATGTTAAAAAATAAATGAAGATATTGCATGCCACTGTATTAGTTTCTTGTAGTCGCTATAACAAGTTATCATAAACTTATTGTCTTAAAGCAATGTGAATTTATACTGTTTCAGTTCTGGAGGTCAGAAGTTCTAAAATCAAGGTGTTGACAAGGCTCCATTTCTCTGGAAGCTTTTGTTTTCTTGTCTTTTTTAGTTTTTAGAAGCTGCCTGCCTTCCTTGGCTTCTGACTCCCTCCTGGTATTACTCCAACCTCTTGCTGCTATGGTCACATCTATGTACTTCTTGATCTCCTGCCTCCTTCTCATAAAGACCCTTGTTATTACATTGGGCCCACCTGGATAATCCAGGATAATCTCCCTGTCCCAGGATCCTTAACTTTATAATATCTGCAAATTGCCTTTTGCCATATAAAGTGCTTACAGAGGTTCTGATGATTAAGATGCTTATCCCTGGGGTGGGGGTGGGGCAATATTCAGCCTACCACTTACACTAAACTACAGATATTTGCATTTTGTTAGGAATATAAGGAAACTCATGCTCAGTCATCTGCTCCTTGGACTACAGATTATATTTTTAGTTCATCTGTAAATTATTGCAGGGCTACTATCAAATTCTTTTAGACTAGATACTCCAAATTCAAATACAGTTGAAGTTGAGTGACTAGACTAGAGGTATATTTACCCCCATAAAAGAGTATTTCCAGAATTATATTCATGTGCTTATTTTCCTAGATTTCTCAATTGATACACTGTTCTATTTCTAACAGAGTACCAGAATCACTCATTCAACAAATACTTATGAAGTATCTACTCTGTGATCAGAATATACTTGGCCCTGAAGATAAATTAATAAGCAAGATAAGTAGATTCTTGCTTTTGTAGACTTCACAGTTAGGCTCGTCTCCTCAAAACTCTTCATCACATAAACGTAGCTCAACCCTATATGACGTTCAGTACACATGAAAACCTACCTAGGTCTCATGAAGGTATTTTTTAAATCCTGGTTTCAAATATTTTCAGACATTTGTTTTGGTTCCTATTTCAGATTCTCCAAATTCAAATTTAATGTTGGAAAAAACATTAAATATTTTTATGTTCTTCTTTGCAGATTTTTCCTTTGGATCCTTTAAATCATACAATATTTAATCCTGAATTATTTCAACCACAGATGCCACTGCCAACAGGTAAGAAACTCCTCATTCTTGTTGTTCTGTTGTTTTGTTCTCACTGGTAGAAATTCAGGATTTACAAATGCTCTCTTTTACAGTGATATACCCAGAAAGAAAATGATAATTTATGCTTTAAAAAATAATCTTTCAACATACTTTCTGCACATGGTTTGCACAAAAATGTTTTCCTCAGTTACCTATTGTATGACTTACTATTGTTGCTAATATTTGTTAGGACAGCTCAGAAGGAATTTTTTTACTCTTAAGCTAAATTCTTTTTTTAAATTTTTATTGTGATAACATATATGCAACATAAAATTTCCTATTTTAACCACTTTCATGTATATAATTCAGAGGGATTAATTAATTCACAATTAAAGTGATGTTCAGCTACCATCACCACCATCCATTAGCAAAGCTTTTCCCTCACCCAAACAGAAGCTTCATATCCATCAAGCATTAATTTCCCTGGTAATCTGTAACCTACTTTCTGTCTCTATGAATTTGTCTGATACTAAATTCTTGATGATTTCTTCAACAAAATAAGGCCTGTCTTTTTCTCCCAGTCATGTCGCTGGGTTCTCATTAACCTCTCTCTGCTTTGTCCTGGACTCGCTCATGGAGCCATCTCTACTTTTCAGTTATCTTCTAAAATCTCTTATCTGACAGCCTGCTGTGTACCAGCCAGTATGCTAGGCACTGGGGAAACAAAGTGTACAAAAATTATAAAAATCATCTCAGTAGAAAAATTCCCTCTTTAAAAAAGCCTTTAAAAACTTTGCATTCTGACCCACTGGATAAAACTCATGACAATAATGCTTCATTTCTAACATGACCATATTAATTTTCCATTCACAAATTATTTCATCTTATATAAGCGATAAAAAATTAATTTCATTTAGCCTCTTTATTGATTGATTTGTATAGAAACTTTATGTGATGGCTCTCTTAACTTTCTGTTTAGCTCCTCACATCACCAGTGTGATTTGACAGATGTTCAAAAGCAGTGTGAGTGACTTATGGAAATTTTACATAAAACAGAGAGTGTTATATCACTGAAGTGAAACATCAGGCTATTTTCTTTCACTTGCACTTATTCAGGAGACATGATTCAAATTTATATCATTCTCATTTAAAATTACTATTGTAAGGGAAAGTCATGTGTGTGAGGGTGGGTATAAAGGAATTCTGTATTTTCTCCATGATTTTTCTATAAACCTACAACTTCTCTACTTAAAAAAATGCTGTGGTACTCTGGCATTCACTTTATTTTTTTTTATCAAAATGCTTTTCTGCATTTTTATCTCTAGTATTTCTAGGAATACATGGAAAGTAAAAAATATGTTTGCTATACTTTCTCCTTCACTGGCAGAAATTGTATAACATGGGCCTTTCTCTATCTACTCCAAAGAACGTACTTTTTTAAGGTTACTCATATCTGCGATCTTGAGAGGTGCTGTCCAATTTGAACTCTAGGTCAGCTTCCTGTGTATAAATACATGTCTTAGTAGTTTCTGTGCTTCCTGTGCACTTTTTTTTACTCTGGGGTTCAAAATCTTTTATATGTTTTTAGTATTAATGATTTATTGGAAACATCAGAACTTAGTTCTGCTCTCAGAAATGTACACATTTCCATTTAAGGCCTGTGAATGTCAAACAGTATCCTGATGAGGATGTTTTCTTAATGATTTTTATTTCTTCAAGTTTATGGACATAGAAATGAGATTATCAGAAACACCATCTCAGTTTGTAGTCTGTGTTCAGAGCTTTGTGCCATAAAAATTATTTTGCCATAATATTAAAAAAGTATTTTTAACAATAGTTGAAAATCTTATTTTTCCATCTGTTATTACCTCATCATTTTTATCAGTACATTTTCTTTTGCTGTCAGTCCTGTGTTGTAGTAAATAATCCAGTTTTTGTAATCTGAGATGTATGAACATTTTATTCACTTTTTCAATGAGTAGAGAAGTTATCTAAATCATTTTTGTAGTATTCATATAGATTGTTTTATCTAATACATTTCTTAACATCTAAAAATCATCATTAGTTTTACTACATTTTGGAAATTTTATGCTCTATCATACAACTCTTGGATCTATAGCATTAGGCTGTCATTTAAGATTCTCTGCATAAAGGGATGTCACTTTTATGACACAGAAATGTGGCCAGAAGAAAATTAACCTTAAAGCAAAGCAAATACATGCATATAAAATCTAATATTCTAATTGATTTAGCTCTTGGTGTGTTCACTGAAGGAAAAAAAATGTTATTTCAGTAAAAAAATTCCCAGACCTTGGAATTTCATGTTTTTAAAGGAAATTAAATCATACAGCAAAAATAATAATTAAAACTGCAAAAATGTTTAAGTTTAATGTAAATGGAATATAGCAATCTCCTCTATATTTTTCATCACATTTTTTTCCAAATGTTGCTCTTTTTTAGAGGTCTTTTTTTTTTTAAATGTTATTTTTTTTTAATTGTGGGAAAATATACAAACATAAAAATCATTGTAACTGTTTTAAGTGGACAATCCTGTGGCATTCGGTACATGGACAATACTGTGTAACTTTCACCACCATATATTTTTAGGCCATTTTTATCCCAAACCAAAACTTATAGCATTTAGCAATAATGCCTTCCCTACTCCCTTCCCCCTATCCATAACCATTATTCTGCCCTCTGTCTCTATGAATTATCTTATTATAAGTATTTCATATAAAAGAAGTCATACAATCTTTGTCCTTTTGTGTCTGGCTGATTTCACTCAATATGATCACTTGAAGGTTCATTCATGTTGTAGCATGTACCAGCTCTTCATTTCTTTTGTGGATAAATAGTATTCCATTATATGGTTATAACACTTTGTTTATCCATTCATCTGTTGATGGACACTTGGGATGCTTCTACCTTTCGGCTGTTGTGAATAACACTGTGGTGAATTGATGTACAAATATCTGTTTGAGTCCCTGCTTTCACTTCTTCTGGTTATGTACCTATGAGTGGGATTGCCAAGTCATATGGGAATTCTATGTTTAACTTTCTGAGGAACTGACAAACTGTTTTCCACAGAGGCTGCACCATTTTACATTCCCACCAACAATGTTCGAGGGTTTCTGTTTGTCGCTGTACTTGCCAATACTGGTTATTTTGGTTTTTTAATAATAGCCATAGTAGTGGGTGTTAAGTGGCACCTAATTGTAAGTTTAATTTCCATTTCTCTAATGACTAATGAGGTTGAGCATCTTTTCATATGCTTATTGGCCATTTGAATATCTTCTTTGGAGAAATGTCTATTTAAATCCTTGGCCCATTTTTTAATTGGGTTGTCTTTTTTGTTATTGATTGTAGCAGTTCTTTATATATTCTGTATATTAAACCCTTAATTTGGAAAATGATTTCCAAACATTTTCTCCCATTTAGTAGGCTGTCTTTTTACTTTCTTCATAATGTCCTTAAAAACAAAGTTTTTTTTTTGAAGTCTATTTTAACTATTTTTCTTTTGTTACTTGTGCTTTTGGTGTAAACTCTAAAAATCCATTGCCTACTACAAGGTCCTGAAGATATGTCTGTTTATTTTCTTGTAAGAGTTTTAGAATATTAGCGCTTATATTTAGGTCCTTGATCCAATTTGAATTAATTATTACATATGGTGAGAGGTATATATTCTTTTGCATGTGGATTTCCAGTTGTCCCAGCACCATTTATTGAAGAAAATGTTATTTCCCCATTGAATGGACTTGGCCTTCTTTTTTTTTTAAAAAAAAACATAACATACAAACATGAACATTCTTACCATGTGATCATTCCATTCTTGGTATGCAACCAATAACTCACAATATCATCACATAGTTGTATATTCATCACCATGATCACTTAGAACATTTTCATCAATCTAGAAAAAAAAATAAAAAGAAAAAAGAAAAAAATACATACATACCATACCCCCCCATCCCCTTCACTGATCACCAGCATTTCAAGCTACTAAATTTATTCTAACATTTGTTCCCTGTATTATTTATTTATTTTTAATCCATATGTTTTACTCATCTGTCCATAAGGTACGTAAAAGGAGCATCAGACTCAAGGTTTTCACAATCACACAACCACATTGCGAAAGCTATATCATTACACAATCATCTTCAAGAAACATGGTTCTTGGAACACAGCTCTACATTTTTAGGCAGTTCCCTCCAGCCTCTCCACTATATCTTAACTAGAAAGGTGATCTCTATATAATGCGTAAGAATAACCTCCAGGATAACCTCTCGACTCTTTGGAATCTCTCAACCATTGATGCTTTATTTTGTCTCATTTCTCTTTCCCCCTTTTAGTTGAGAAGGTCTTCTCAATCCCCGTGATTCTGAGTCCCAGCTCATTCTGGGATTTCTGTCCCACGTTGCCAGGGAGGTCCACACCCCTGGGAGTCATGTCCCATGTAGAGAGGGGGAGGGCAGTGAGTTTCTTGTCGTGTTGGCTGAGAGAAAGAGGCCACATCTGAGCAACAAAAGAGGTTCTTTGGGGGTGACTCTTAGGCCTAATTTTAAGTAGGCCTAGTCTATCCTTTGTGGGGATAGGTTTCATATGTACAAATCCCAAGACTGAGGGCTCAGACTAGGCTCTCTTGCAAAATTCGAATGGCCATAGATGTGTGGATTTATCTCTGGGCTCTCAATTCTGTTCACTCCTTGATATGCTCATTTAACAGTGCAGAGGAATGCATTGTCATGAATATGTCTGTTTAAATTGTCCTGCAGGTTGTAAATTAGTAGTGGGAAAATATTTCTACCTCAATCTCTTTTGCTTCTTTATCAAAAATTAAAATTTTAGTCATTGGGGGGAAGTTGTAAATGGCAATTTATTTTCTAAAAGTAATTTAAAATTCCCAGGAATAATTTCAAACAGACCAGAGAGGATAATTTCCCTAA
Source organism: Tamandua tetradactyla (assembly GCF_023851605.1). Taxonomy (NCBI): domain Eukaryota; kingdom Metazoa; phylum Chordata; class Mammalia; order Pilosa; family Myrmecophagidae; genus Tamandua; species Tamandua tetradactyla. Next base: position 21,556,800 of record NC_135350.1, on the reverse strand, counting down.
ACTGAACAACATTGGCCAGTCACTCCTGGTTTTTCCCTTCCTATGTATTTTTCACTTCAAATTCAATTATTTTCAACAGACACCCCTATAAATTTCTTGAATAATAACAGAAAATAATTATGCATTTTTCCTAGAGTTCTCTAGCTTTATCTTGATTCTATTATTATCCTAAAGGAAAACGAATAATCTTTAAAGTCATAGCTTGCTTTTAATTTCAACCTGAAGTTTTATCTCTTCTTCATGAGTTTATTTATCCAAAATAATAGAGCTTGAATGTTTACCTGAGAGGCAGTGGAAATTAAAATGGACAAAGAATCATTATCCTAGAATTTTTTTAGCACCAAATATCTTAATTTATATTCAAACAAATGAGAAAAAGCGTATGTCTTTATTTCAAAATTATGGGTTATTATACTGTTGACATAAAAGCCAGCTGGGGAATTTAGGGACTTTCTCATATTGAATAAACAAATTTATTGAATTTGTAAAATTTGTATTTATGCTGTTAGAGGTTCTGATTTTTCCTTTGAATTTCCAAAGTCAGATAGAGTTGATATGGATTTAAGCTTCTTTTTCCCTTTATGATTTTATAGTAATTAATCAGCATATGTCTATCTTTGATTAAATTGTTATTTTCAGGATTTTATAAAATGCTTATGCTGTTTTAGGACAGAGTTTACATGAGAGCATAACTTTTAAAAATTTCAAATAAATGTCAAGAGCTATGGGTTAATAAGAAAAGTCCACCATATCTGATATGACAAATTAAGTGGTGGTGGCAGTGGTGGAGAAACAAACCAACCATTTAAGGAATGAAGACAGTGCTTATGGACTCAGGCAAGGGAGAGGAAGAGAAAACATCGTGTAAGTAAAAGCAGGTAGCCTGAGTTCCGGCTCTGTGTATTTTACCCATGTAGGTTCTAGTTCATTTCCCTCTGAATTTACATTAAGCACTTTCTTCTTAAGAAGGCACCCAGAAATGGAAAGTAGTGTCTAATGATGTGAAGGCAATAGAAGATGTCATAGAGCCTAGGAAGGGGTTGCTGCTTTTAATTGGTTCATTTTAAATATACTTTGTTAGGAGATTAAATTGTGAAGGTTATCAACTTCATAATCTTTGTCAGCCATCACGTATTTTGTTGAGTTGGGTGGTGTGCTATGGCCACTCAACAAACATTTATTTATTTTGGCTCTCTAAATGTGTTTAACTATTGTGAAAACAGGGTAAATTGAATATTTTAAAAGGGAAGTAAAATTCTTATTCTTATGGAATTTTAGCTAGAAACTTGAAATAAAACCACTATTTGTAAAGATAATTTCAGTTTTTGACTTGCATTATATTTTATAGCAAATTTCAAGAAGCCTCTGTTTGTTGTTTTTGTTTTTAGCAGATGGCCCATATCTTCAAATAGTAGAGCAACCTAAACAGGTAAGAAGATAAAAGGCGGTGGGACTTTTTCTTTAGATTAGTAAGTCTAATGATAAAATCATACGTGCTAAATAATAATAAACGAATTTTATGAAGGCAGTAGCTTATCTTGAAGCCTAACAACCTGCCGAATTATATAACAACTTTATTAGCCTATCATACAATTCACTTATGCACACCTTACATTTCTCTTAGTCATTCTTTAAACTATCTTGAACCTCAGTACATAAATCTGTAAAGCCCTAGTTAATTACACATCCTTGGTATTCCACTATCTTTACTAACTTATCTTACCAGCCGCTCCCAGGAAAGGCATAGGTTATCTCTGCTCATTTTCATTTATAAGGAAATATGCATACATGCATTTCATATACGCTCAGTTACATCGATCATGCATGCCCACATGTCACCCGCATAGTACTTCTTAGCTTTTTTCCACCCATTAGTAGCTCTATCCTTTTCTGTTCTGTCTTCAGAACATGTAACCTAAGGTGCTGAAAGTTAGCAGTGGGAGATAGAGCAAGTATTACAGTGGATAGATGAATTCTCTTCCCTCAGGTATTACCTTTAGACTCAGCCTTTTTGGAGTCATGAGAGAAGCATTTTATTTTATCGGTTCTTCTCTTACCACTGGATTCTTTAGAGAATAGCAGGGAATTGAAGTGGCCTCCTCCTTGCATAATTATTTCTTGGAAGTTGAATAGGACCGGTGCTTTGAAAGAGAAGGAAAGAGAATCTAATATTTTCTTATAGGAGATTTCAATTGTCAGGGGATAGAGGTTATGGTATCATCCCCCACAGAGTGAGAAGGACAGTCAGTAAAATCTCTGACCAGATGTGTTCACCACATTCGTGTGAGGCTAAGGACACCTATGTATGCCCTCTTGCAGTTACATTACCCAATACCTTTTTTAAGTGTTCATTTTAATAGTTCAGGTGAGTGACTGTAACACTTTTGCATTGTGTAACATTTTAACAAGTGTCGGTCAAGAACTTAAAAGTGTACATTGTGGGTACTGGAATCATGGCATTATATATGTTTGGATTGGGTCAAAAGTTGAAGGATATAAATACCTTATCTATGACAAAACAGACTGTCATGTTGAAATTATATGAAAGTTTTTGTTGTGGGGACAAGTATGCCACACGAGGCTTTGGGACATTGTTCTGGTTGAGGATGAAACACCCTGCAAGCCAGGGTGACTTTCCTTTGCTTTACCTCCATGTCCAGTTCCATAGCACTGATTTCTCCCAGGAAGTCAACCGTTCTCCCAAAGAACTCCCTTATTGGAAGTTTGTCTCCTAAAATTCCACCTAATTGTCTGGCATCCTGGGAAATTTTCTAGCTTGGGTAATCAGTGAAACTGAGAAATCAACTAAAATTTGTCTCCATACCAAAGTATGGTTTTCACATATCCATTTTCATAAGCATTATACTATAATAAGAATTTTTTAATTTATTTCCTTATCACAGGCTCACTAGTCAAAAGAAAAAAATGACAATTTAGCTGAAGGGTGAATTACTTCAAAACTCAGAATTTAATTCGCTATATGTGGATGCATAAAAGCTCATATGAGCAAAATAATGTGTTTACCAAACTAATGTTATTTTAATGTCTGACTCCAGTGAAAGTAAGTAAGAAGGTTGAATTTAAATCAGACTTTCTGACCGGATGAGTGCAGCCTTACCTTTGAGGTTGATGACTCATTTTAAACAAATGGAGCTACTGAGATGAATGGCTGTGGATTGGCAAACCTTTAATCTCAGAAATTTAGAATCGGAAATACATTCAGACCGTGCATTTGAAGGCATCTGACTTTCCTAAAAAAAAAAAAAAAAAAAAAAAAAAAGAAAGAAACAGTTATAACTTTCCATCTTAGGTTAAAAGTTCCTTTGCAGTAGATATTAAGGAATGCCTTTTTACTTTTAGTCTTTTTTATACCACTCCCAATAGGATATACAAGTGTATATGTGCATATTTTTCCAACTGTCCAAAAGGAATTCGATTATTTAAGGTAATGAATTGCTTTACTAAAAAAAAATTTAAGTAAAGTGAGAAAAATATTCTTTTTCATCTCCTGGGCCTCTTTACCACAGACTTTCCCCAGCTCTGACAGAGATGAGTCATAGCACATATTACTAATCTTTAGGATATCCAGTTCTTTTACCTATTATTAAGTGTTGATTATCTAATACTATTAGTTTAAAAACGAAGTTGTGCTTAGATCTGTTAATAGTCAAGTAAATCTGTAGCATTGATCTTTTTGGTTAGCCAGGTCTGGATACTAATTGTTTTGCATGCGGTTGTTTTTTCACATGTTTAGAAATTTTATTTAATTATTAAAAATAAACCAACAGCCTTGCCTACAAAAGATGTAGGGCTGAATCTCTATCTAACTTTTTTAACTTGAGTTTTGTGAGAAGTAAAGCAGAAGAATTGCTTAGAAAGAACTAACCTTACCTGAGAAGGCTTTCAAATTAGGATTGGAATCTCCTAAGGAGCCATAAGAATTTTAAGTTCCACCTTCATTGACTTGACCACACACTGCAAACCTGTGGGTAACTTGAGGAGTTTCCCAGACTAGCAAATGAATTTCAGTCTTAGTCATCCATAAAATATGCTTTAGAATCGATCCTCTTTGGAAATGATCAGGTTCTCAGAGAATAGAGGCATAGTTGCAGATTCTTTGCAGAGATTTAAATTAGTTCAAGGTGTCTGGACAAATCAGAAACTGTTCTGTAAGAGTCTACTAGGCAAAATGAAATGTAGTGCAAACCAAGAAGGGAAAAAAAATTTATATTGGTTCCTGAAGTCAGAGCTGTTAACAAAACCTTCGTGTTTGCTAGAGCTCTGTAGTTATATGATTGTATAAGCTTGAAACCTCCACTAGCAAGTACTGAATGTGGGAAGCTCCTGATGACCTAGTGATTTAGCACTGTTTAGTTGAAGTCAGTCCCACAATAAAAAGAAATGAAAGGTGAGGCTGGTCCTTGATGAATACTAACATGTTGTTCTTTTCACCAAAGGGTGCATTTTTAAAAAGTAGAAAAAAACAAGAAAGACCTTCCAGTTAAGTAGCTGTACAATTATAACTTACTAATATTACCACAAATTGATGACATCAATATAAAGTAGTTTTACGTTGTCTTTCAGGAAATACAATGAAAGCTCCCTTCATATGTACAGAATTGTTCTTGTTTTATTCTTTGTATATAAATATGCATGCTATAATTTAGTTTAACAAATCATAAAATGTTTAAACTTGAGAGATAGTCTGGTCTAATTTTCTCATTTGTGTAAATGAAAAAAACATGGCAATTATGTGTTTATCAGCCCCAGTAGTTCACATAGCAAAAGCTTCTAGTTAGCCCTTTATTGATTGGCAACACTTATAAAATTCCTGGGTTATCAGTAATATTTAAGGGGATAATCTAGTTCAAAACCAGATCATTCAGGTTCATTAGCATATCAAGCATGTGCTTGATCATATCAATAACCTTAAAATTAACATTATCCTCTGAACTTTTGAGAGAGGCAGAGTCTATTGTAAGTTGGGTTCTGCAACACTGATGTCATATATTGAACAATTCATTTACTGTATTCATTCCTGAACCAACTGTAATCTGAGGAGCTCAATGCATTTCTTTAAGTAAAAGTCAAAGAAGCATAATTTTAAGGACTATGGTAACATAAAACGCTTGATAGAAGCAATTTGATATGAGAAAGCTCTGATTCATACAAGCCAGAGGATCATGTCGAGTCCAAAGGCTGAAATTCTCCTGCAGTCTCTAAACTCTCCACATATGACTGGCTGGTTTAGCCTGGCATTTCAGCCACATCTCAGGACGCACGGCTCAGTTAATCTCAGTGTTCATAGTAAGGTGATGGGAAAAGTGATTCTCCTTTACAGAGGCTCCTTTCACAATTTTTAATATGTTTCTCCTTTCTTCAGATACTTATAAAAATGGAATACCTATAACTTTGTCACTATAGTGTTTTATAAGTATTTCTAAAACTTGTTGACTCTTTGCTCACCTTTGCAGAGAGGATTCCGTTTCCGTTATGTATGTGAAGGCCCATCTCATGGTGGGCTTCCTGGTGCGTCTAGTGAGAAAAATAAGAAGTCCTACCCTCAGGTCAAGGTAAGTTTCAAATATTCTTTTATGTGAACTCTGGAAAATTTGATTTTCGAGGAATGAAACCAGCTGTTTTAATTGAATACAAATTAGTTTTCCCTGTAAGCCGAAGTGTTTGTGTGATTATTATAATTTTTAATAGAAATTTGTCATTTAATAATAGAGATGACAGCTTTTAAAACTTTAATATTTCCATTTAGTAGAAATTAATTTAATGGTGGCCTACAAACTATTTCTCAGCCATCTTAAAGGTTTTTTTCAATTGTATTCTTCCTGAAACTGTTTTTAAGTCTTTTAAAGAAGTACTTGATTTTTAGCTCTTTAAAAATTTAGTGAAAAACAAAACAGATAACTGAGTGTACAGATTATATAATATATTATTTAAGATCAAGAATTCATATCCAGACTCTTTGATAAGCTGCGTGGTTTTGAATGGTTATTTGACACTTCTAATCCTCAGTATCCTGAAACATAAAATGCAGAAATATTGATAGCTTATACTTTATAGGGTCTCTTCCAAGTAAATGAGAAAATGTATATAAGTGTCCATAGGGAGCCTAGAAGTACCCACAGAGCCTATACCCTCACCTGAGCAGAAATGCAAACACATGTGGGGTCCTTCTTAGAACACACTGCTTCATGGCATATTTGTGGCACCCTGAGTCACATCTTTTATTCATGTTATGGTTCTTGATTTTGTTAGTTAATTTTAGTAGAGAATATCTTTCTCTAAATTGAGTTATTTATTCTTGTATTATGATATCATGTTTCATAGAATAGTATAATAGTTTTGCTGATGAGCCAGTCAATCATTGCTATTTTGACATTTGTAAGTTTTTATTTGGTCAGTCATTAAAGGCTTGGGGAAAAGGTTATCAACACAGTTCTTGCTAAGATGCATATGCCCCTCAGGACTTAGCTTTTTTATGGTTTGGTTGGTTTCTGTGAATAGGTGTGTTCTAGTTTGCTAGCTACTGGAATGCAGTATGCCAGAAACAGAAAAGCTTTTAAAAAGGGGAATTTAATCAGTTGCTAGTTTACAGTTCTAAGGCCGAGAAAATGTCCGAATTAAAGCAAGTCTACAGAAATGTCCATTCTAAGGCATCCAGGGAAAGATACCTTGGTTCAAGAAGGCCGATGAAGTTCAGGGTTTCTTTCTCAAGTGGAAGGGCCCATGGCAAACACAGTCAGAGTTTCTCTCTCATCTGGAAAGCCACGTGGTGAACATGGTCAGGGTTCCTCTCTCATCTGGAAGGGCACATGGCAAGCACAGCGTCATCTGCAAGCTTCTTCTCCCAGCTTCCTGTTTCATGAAGCTCCCCGGGAGACATGTTCCTTCTTCACCTCCAAAGGTCACTGGCTGGTGGACTCTACTTCTCATGGCTATGTCATTCTGCTCTGCTCTCTCTGAATCTCTCTCTTTCTCCAAAATGTTTCCTCTTTTATAGGACTTCAGAAACTAATCAAGACCCACCCAAATGGGTGGAGACATATCGTCACCTAATCCAGTCTAACAACCACTCTTGATTGAATCACATCTCCAGGGAGAGGATCTGATTACAGTTTTAAACATGCAATACTGAGTAGGGATTAGAAGAAACAGCTGCCTTTACAAAATGGGATTAGGATTAAAACATGGCTTTCCTAGGGTACATGCATCATTTCAAACCAGCACAAGGTGAACCCAATAGGGCAGAACCTCAGCAAAATCATGATGTCAAGGAAATTTGTCTTTGGTTTTGCCCACCTTGCTTTTGATTTCCTCCCTTTCCTCAAACCCCCTTCTAGGCCCAGGCCTTTCTAAGTTTTCATCCCTTTTCCACAATAAAAGATAAAATACTGTCATGTCATTCTTTACCTCAGGAGTGAAACTCACCCATTATTGGCCCTGTAAGGCATGTTTGCATTATTATTGGCCCTGTAAGGCATGTTTGCATTTTAAGTCTCTTTACACTAGTTGTGGCATGAAAGATGTTCTTCCTACTAAAAGTAATTAAGCAGTTTAAATACAATGTCCTTAGCCCACAGAAGCACACCTCCAGTTCTTTAGAACCTGGAAAAAGGATGAGGGATAGTGCTAAAGAATGGAATTACCATCTATTCAACTCCAAAGATGAGCCCAGGTGCTTTACATATCAGTCTCTCCTAATACTCACAACATCCCTGATAGGTTAAAAACAAAACAAAACAAAAAAACACCCATGAGGAAACAGACTCAGAGAGATGAGTTAACTTGCCTCTGTCATAGGATGAGTGGCTCTCTATCCTAAAGTAGGCTATTGCTCATTGAACCTCTCCCAGACGTGTGCATTTGGTGTCCTGGGGGCAGGGAGTTAAGAGGACAGGGCAGTAAGGCACTAGGAATTATAACTATAGAGAACAGGGGACAGGGATACTCAGATATTGGGAAGTCAGATCCAGGACTTTGTCTTTCTAACCCTTGTGTCTGTGTGTCATATATATAAATACTGTGTTTATGTGTGTGTGTATTTGTGATAAAGGCAATTAAAAGATATATCTGATCAGCATTGACACTGATTATAACTCCTGAATAATTAAGAGTAAGAGAAAAACTGGGAGTTTTTCCTGGATTGGCTCTGAACGAATGATATAAATTATGTATTTTTATGAACTATGTATTGTTATTGCCCAAGTTTTTGTGGCTAAGCAACGATTGATCCTGACAACTACATAGCATTAACTTTGTCCTAAACTTATTGGTGAAAAACAGAAAACCTTTATATATATATTTTATACTTAGTCTTCATACATCCTTCTCAAGTAGCAGTTTCCTCTACTCAACAACATATCACTACCTCACAGACACAAGATTAATTTAGTGGTCATTAGATGTTCTTGTTGAATCATAAGTTTCTATACCAAGGAGTTTATTATTTAGTGGGAAATATAGATGTCTAAAATAGCAAATAATAAAATAAGTGGAGATATAAATGTGGAAGGTTAGTCATTATTAAATTTTAGCCACAGCTTAATTATTTCATCCATTTCTTTTTATTCACTAATGTAGTATGCATTCAATAATTCATTAAATTATAAGAAAAGGAGAAACTTTAGGATTTGGAGAATCCAACTATTAAAAACTGTCATTGGTCCCTGATGCACACTCACTGCCAATTAAATGGCTCTTTTGTTCATAACAGTTAAAGGAAACAATTTTATTTTTCATAAAAATTCTTAATCAGGAGGAGGAAGAGGAAGAAAATTAGACAAATGTGAGGTATTTTTTCCAGAGCTCTTCTCTTAATAGCACTTTTAATAAAGAATAGCGGGCCACGGTGGCTCAGCAGGCAGAGTTCCTACCTGCCATGCCAGAGATCCCAGGTTCGATTCCTGGTGCCTGCCCATGCAAAAAAAAAAAAAGAAAAAAGAAAAAGAATAGCTGAGGGTGAATTTTATTTTACAAAGGAATTTTAAATCCTTTTTTTTCCTAAAATTTAGGCAGAATAAAAATTGCTTTCAGTGTATATCTGTTATCAGAAGGACCTTTACAAGTGTACATGTCTTTTTTGCAGTAGTTAACTAAGCACTGACTCTCTGTGAGTCTTTAAAGGAAGCAGTGAGATAGATACATCTAGGTCAGGGCTTCACAGATTTGGCACTATTGACATTTTGGGCCAGAAGATGTTTTGTTTGGAGGGCCTGCCCTGTGTATTTTACATGTTTAGCAGCATCCCTGGCCTGTACCCACTAGATGCCAGTAGCACCCCTACAATTGTGACAACCAGAAATGTCTCCAAACACTGCCAGACATCCCCTGGAGAACAAAACTGCCTCTGGTTGACAACCACTGAATTAGATGCAGTGTCACGTCAATTTTAAATTCACTCCTTTGTGTACTTTTTACCATTAGGCTGTATCAGATAAATTATATGGTGTTGCCCAAATATATGTATTTTTATAAACAAATGTACTTTTCTTGAATTAGTAGATATGTCTTATTTTTGAGATTATGATCATGGTGTCTGTATAACTTCTTCTAGAATCTCTGAATGTATCTGAATAGTAGGAAGACAGAAACGAGAAGAAAAAATATATACCATAAACATTCTATGTTTTCTGATCACTGCATACCTAGAAGTTAGCGTAAGAATTCTACTGGCTTGTTATCAACTATCATAAAGGAGAAAGTGAAAGTGGAAATGAGGGCTCAGTCAACTCTGTGAAACTGCAGAGCAGCTATGTGTGAGCAGGGGCCTAGGGAGTGGGCATTCAGTCATACCCAGGCAGCGGTGCTCCAGCCCAGCACAACCTTGATACCAAAGAACACCATGCCAGGCAGAAAAGTAGCCATGAGTTTTAGTTAGGGACTTAAGAGCAGAAAAAAGTTTTACCCCAATGGCAGCAGCTTGAGAAATCAGTCAGCACTCCGCCCAAACACAGGAGAGCCAGGGGAAGGGGGCACTTCTAAGGCAGCAGAATCTCTCGAGTTTGGGTGCAGTGGCGTCTCAGCAGCGGAGTCTCAGCAGCGGAGTCTCAGCAGCGGAGTCCTAGCAGAGTAGTCCCAGCGGAGTGCTCCCTGAGAGTTGGCTGCCAACAGTGATAGGAAGTTTCAATGAATGGCTGTACTCTGGTCACGTGGGCTGCCACCTGCTTAAGGCCCTCCCCGTGGGCCGCCGCTGCCGCAAAGGGTGGGGGCCAACCCAAAAGTTTTGGGGGCCCACACACATAGCAGACCTCACGTTATAGCATATGTAAACATAACCTGCTTGGGCTACTCTGCTCCTAATTGTCCAATTTTGATGCCTCAAGCTAAATCATGTTAAAACCAGGTCCAAGAGTCTACCCAAGGCCTCTGTTTGCTACTGATATTTTGCCCCATCTTTAAGCTCTACTTCAGATAAGCGGGTTAAAACCCTACTTTTAGCCTCGCTAACACCCTCTTACCATGTTGAAATGATTTCTAGAACCCGGGCTGCCAGCCACCTCTAGTGCTCCATGTTTCTTTCACTTAGCTAATGAAAATGAATCCCTTTTAATTTTCTAGTTGCTTTTCAGTGCAAGTCTTCACATTCTTAAAATTTTTAAATTATAAGTATTTCAAACATACAGAAAAGTTTTAAAATGTAATAACTGACACAATGTACCCATCACCTAGATGTAACAGATATTAACATTTTACCATTTGTTTTAAGATCTTTCTCTCTGTTTCTCTCTCTCTGAAATAATGCATAATTACAACTAAAACCGCGTCTGTCTGTTACTTTTTCCTCTATCCTTTTCCATAAATAAATCACTATTCGGAAATTTTATTCTCTGATATGTATTTATGTTTTTATTTTATACGTATGCACCCGTAAGTATCAGCATTTTCAATAAAATTAAAATTACATGCTTCAACCCAAATTTTCTTTTATGTGTAATGTCCCCCTTTCAGGGCAAATGAGGGTTAAAACTGGGCCCCACTGGAGATTAGATGGTGCTCACTTTGATCCTTTTGATCCTTCTTTACCATCTAGATAAAATTTATCTATTCACTATATGGGGTTTATGTTGACTCTTACAGTAAAGAAATTAATATTCAGAAAAAAAGTCCTAGGAAAAGTAAAATATGCAGACTAAATCTTGCCCTTCTTTCAGAACAGAAAATTTTTCCTGCTGTTAAAAACTTTCTGTCATCTATGATCCCTTCCTATAAAGTTTCCCCCTTAAGTTTCCTCAGTCCTAATTTTATCATGGAGCCTCTAATGGCAGAGGCTGGCAGAAAAGCACGTCCCTTCCTCTAGGCCGAACTTGCCCCTGCCTGTTTTTGACTCAGCAAGGAGTGCCAGGGAAGGCTCATTTCCTTCCTTTTCCCGAAAGTCATGCTTGAAATTTTTTTTAACCTGCCTTCCTCTTCATAGAAGTCGAATGGCACCAAGAGGAGCAACCTCATGAGGCTCCAGAAACCCTCCCTGATTCTCTTCTCCCGTGACCAGGAAGAATCCATATCTCTTCCTCACCTGGCTTGACTTCCTTCACAGGGCCCACGCCTATGCAAAACTGAAATCAGCATCAGTGACTCTGATTCTAAAATATAAATAGCTTAGCAAATTAGTATTCTTATTTTTCCTTTAGTTATAAATACCAAATCAGTGGGCTATAACTTGAACCACAGCTGATAGAAGTGCAACTATTTTTATCAAACATTTTCTGAAAGCTGGTCCCCACATATGTTTTCTTTCCTGAGTTGTTTTGTCTTGAACGGAAGGCACATGTCGAAATGTTTAGATCAACAGCAGTTGTTTTGGTCTTTTTTTTTTTTCCTGTTTTTTGATTGTTTGTTTTTTTCCCTATTGTTTTAAAAGAAAAATCTCCACTCTTCTTGCCTCTCACTTCAAAATTCTAAATGTTAAATTTCTATCCAGGTCAAATAAAAACTGGCTGATCTGCTGTGGTATTTAAGCATATCACATATCCTTGCATAACCTCCCTTTCCTTTGTATAGACTTGTCTAATTCAGAAGGGTTGCCATTTTAAGGATCTGCTTGGAAGACTAATTTTGAATAATTTAATCTGACTCAATTTCTGAAAATAACAGGGGAGAAGATCACCAAATAATCCATTAGGCATGCATGTAGAACCTAGTGATAACATTTATTAAAATTTCCATTGACATCCCTAAGCTGTTCACTGTTTACATATATTAAGGAAAAATAACTATGTTTCTTTATCTACATTATGCCCTATGTTCTGTAACACACAACAAAAGCTACTTACTGAAGAGAAGGGCTTCTTAAACTGGGACCCATGAGTCCCTGTTGGGGGTTCCAGAGAGTTTTTGGACTTCTGAATTTATATGCAGAATTTTATGTATATGTATGTGCATCTTTCTGATGAGATAATATTTATCTTTTTATCATCTTTTCAAAGGGAGAAAGAACTCAACGCCAGTTAAGAACCAGTGCTGTAGGGTACATTGGTTCTTTAATTAGTTATTTGACAGCAGCTAATTAAAAATCTGATAATGTCTTTTAAAGTTTTCTCCCTTTTTAATTTTTTTCATTTAAAAGATTTATGTTTGAATTTTTGCATTTTGAGTAAGTTGAAATGCTTTAGGCTACTCACCATATAGTCTGGGAAAGCCTCCCTTCAACTTAGGGGTAGAAGAAGAAAAGGTGAGACTTAGTATCAAGAGCCAAAAGCAGGTGAATATACTGCTTTCTCTTTCTTGCTTTTCAAGGAAGTGCTAATTAACTGTGATGTTAAACATTAGTGGATGAAGCCAATAAAGGGAAAACAATTCATGAGTTCTAATGTGTCAGGGAACGCTTTAGGAAAGCAGACAAAATTCTCTCCCTAAATGTAGCTACACTTTAAACTTCTATATGATTCTTCTTTCAAGTTTTTCAGGAATTTTGTATTTGACCCCTAGAACAAAACATTACCTGTAGAATATTTTTAATAATTGCTCTGTAAATCCACTGTGTGCATTAAAAGTGTCATTAGAAACTAGAAAAAGCTACCCATTAAAGGAGATATCTAGCAATAGATCATAGCTATAAAACTTAAACCTTAGAAATTAAGATAGCCATAGGGCTTCTTGAGTTTATGAATTGTCTGAATTTTAAGTTTTGTTTTTGTCGGTTCTGACTTGGTGACCTCGCTTTGTGGGTTCTTCTCTACACTTCCCAAAACACATGAAACATTGGTTCTTGAGACCAATATTCAGTATGAAGCAGATTTCCAATAGCATTATTCTAAGAACCCCAGTGGTCTCAGTCTAAAGATCGTAAAGCCTCTCCCCTGTCCTTTCAGGAATTCTTCTTCCATTGAGTCACATAATGGCAATTCTTGATAAAGTCAGGTAAATAAAGAGAAACACTCTGGTCCCCAAATGTGTACCACTGTTTCCTCCATAGACAAGTTGTTTTTAACCTGTCTGCAGGTCTAAAAGTCACCCTGGCAATCTGAGTCTTTATTCCCCATCCCACATGTGGGGTTCCAGATCTAAACCCTCTAGTTTATATTCACTTCCCTGAGGGGTGGGCTGGATGATACATGCAGACTTTCACAGACAGTGACTCTTACCTTTGATTCCAATCCACCGAGGATGGATCGAATACCTGATAATAAGAACCATCCAGTGAGTTAGGTTTAATGTTCTTCATTTTATAAGTGAGGAAATGGAGCCTTGGGGAGAATTAAGAAACTGACCCTGGGTCTCATGGCAGTTCAGAGACAGAGCCCAGGATTTCAGTTCAAGCAGTATGATTTCATAGCCCACACTATTAACCATTATGGGTGACTATATAATTATCACAGTATTGAGGATCTGTCTCTACTCTCAGGGATCCTTTAAATCCATGTTTGTTAATTAAGGGTGTGCATTGGAATTGCCCAAGAATTTTCTAGCCAAGAAATGCCAGGGACTCCCTCCCCATAATCTAGAATTCTGTGATAATTCTATGATAATTTCTATGGATCTATGGCATTCTGTAACAAAAAGATTTAACAACAGGTGAATAAATAGGTAAATTATAGTATAAACATGAATAGAATATGAAGCCATTGTGGGGTTTTGGTTTGTTTTTTATTTTTATTGATAAAATAACATACAAACATACAAACCTTCTTAACATACAAACGTTCTATACATGGTGTACAATCAGTGGCTCACAATATTATCACACAGTTGTGTATTCATCACCATGATCATTTTTTAGAACATTTGCATCACTCCAGAAAAACAAAGAAGAAAGAAATATACATACATGCCCCTTATACCTCCCTCTCATTGACCATAATATTTCCATCTACCCAATTTATTTTAACCTTTGTCCCCCATTATTTATTTATTTATTATCCATATTTCTTACTCATCTGTCCATACCCTAGATAAGAGGTGCAGTAGACACAAGATATTTTCACAATCATACAGTCACATTGTAAAAGCTCTATCATTATACAATCATCTTCAAGAAGCAAGGCTATTGGAACACAGCTCTACAGTTTCAGGTACTTCCCTCTAGCCACCCCAATACACAATAAATTAAAAGGAGCTGTCTGTATAATGCATAAGAATAACCTCCAAGATAACCTCTCAACCCTTTTGAAATCTCTCAGCCACTGACATTTTACTTTGTCTCATTTCTCTCTTCCCCCTTTTAGTCAAGAAGCCTTTCTCAATCTGTTGATGCTGGGTCCTGGCTCATCCTGGGATTTCTGTCCATGTTGCCAGAGAGATTTATACCCCTGGGAGTCATGTCCCACATAGTGAGGGAGGGCAATGAGTTCACTTGCCAGGTAGGCTTAGAGAGAGAGAGGCCACATCTGAGCAACAAAAGAGGTTCTCTGGGAGTGACTTTTAGGCCTAATTTTAAGTAAGCTTAGCCTGTCCTCTGCAAGAATAAATTTCATAGGGGCACACCCCCAAATCAAGGGCTCAGCCTATTGATTTGTTTTTCCTCAACATTCTGTTTTTTAATTTGATCATTATGAGGGCTCTATACAGCACTGAGAATTGTTTATGGCATAATGTTAAGAAAAAAGCAGCATTTTAAACTATTCCTAATCATTCATTACAAATATTAGCCTATTGTTGAAATTCTAGGCTGAAGCATGTGGGTTAATCTTTAGCTTTGGTTACCCAAGAATTAAACTATACTGGTTGAAACATG
Organism: Tamandua tetradactyla; assembly: GCF_023851605.1. Classification (NCBI taxonomy): domain Eukaryota; kingdom Metazoa; phylum Chordata; class Mammalia; order Pilosa; family Myrmecophagidae; genus Tamandua; species Tamandua tetradactyla. Next base: position 21,541,616 of record NC_135350.1, on the reverse strand, counting down.
ACTCCACCTTGAGTAGCAGGATACTGGGATGAAGAAAAAAAATACGTGAAGTAGATTAAATCAATAGCCACAATTTCCAGCATGCCTTAGTTGAAGATGGACATATGATAAGGTCATAAAGATACGTAAGTTGGTTTCTTCAGGAAGTCAATGGGAGACAGTACAGTCTGGTTCTCAAACTTTAGTATGCAAAAAAATCTCCTCCAAACTTATTTAAATGCAGATTGTTTTCCATTTCCAAAGTCCTATGAAACAGATAACCTTGCCACTACAAAACACCTAGAAATGCAAAAACAAAAATATAATGACATTGTCTTTAATGTGTATCTGAGCTTATAAGGAAGAAACAATAGTATATGGATGGACCCTATGGCTGCTCTAGAAATATTTGCTGACCTGGATAATCAAGAAACTTGGTTTTTAACAGCTTCCCAAGAATGAGATAAGGCCTTCACTCTTTGGAATCTGAAGAATTGAAACTGAGATTCTTAGGCAGAGAAATGAAAAGAAAGTCTCCTGTCTCATCCTAGGCTCTGAAACATGGCAAGATATAATGTCTCTCTTGAGTATCAGTAACTACAGGCCCAACTCTTACAAAGTTGCAGATTCAGAGTTCAGATTTATTCTTCTGTGTTGTTTAGGGAACTCCAAGTCTAGAAATCAACAGAAAGTGGTTCCACATTAGTAATACCCTCAGTATCTAGCAGAGGCAAACAAAAAACCTTAATCAAACATGAGTTGATCAGAAATTGCAAGACATGTAAGCAAACAAGTCTTATAATTAAGAGTTGGGAGAACAATACAGAACAGAATTAACCCCCCAGAATTTTCATATAATTGACTTATCAGTTATCTGGTATATAAATATGATAGAAAATAAAATAGAGTTGAAAATGGGCCAAACAGAATTAAAAGAAAACTGAATAGAAATTTCTGAAGATTAAAAATATAGTCATTAAAACAATATAACTCAGAGTGTTAAAAGCATAATTAGACGCAGCTGAAGAAATAATTATCAAACTGAAACACAGATCTGAAGAGATTTCTCAGAATGTAGCACCATGAAATAAACATGGAAAATTTCAAAAAAAGGGTGAGATGGAAGGTAGAAGAGAAGAATGACATGTATCTATTTGAAGTACTGGAAGGATATAAAGAAGCTGAAAATTTCTGGTTCTGCTTTAGAGATTCTTGTTCATTAGGTCTTGGGTGAAGTTCTGGTGGCTGGTAGACTTACAGTTTAAAGTGTGGGCTCTGAAGTCATTTGCTTCAGGGCTGGGCATGATTTTTGTTCCTTGTTTTGCCACTTAATAGTAGTTTTAGTTAACTTACCTAAGCCTCAGTTTCCTCATCTACACAATTGAGATAAATAATACCTACTTCAAATGAATATGTAACTCATGTTGCTCAATATCTGGCACATCATAAGCACTTAAAAGTGGTAACTGCTTCTATTTTTTTTTGGGGGTGGGGAGACATGGTCCAGGAATCAAACCTGGATCTCCTGCAGGAAAGGCCAGCATTCTACCACTGAACCACACATGCATCCCTGCTTCTATTTTTATATACCTGCATATACTAGTGTGAAAATTGAGTGGAAGTTTTGGTGATTGCTTTAGGCAATCATGCAGCTACCCAAAAACTTCATCAGTCCACTAATTTATTTCCAGCACATCCTATTGATCAATATTGCTTCCACTCTATTTATGCCATAGCATTTCCATCTATCTCTGGTTATTAAGGTAAAAGATTGATATCTGATGCTATGCCAGAAACAAAGACTTTAAACGTGATATCTTATGAAAATCTCATACATAGCAGGAGGCCAGAAAGGATTTTGTTAAATTCTTTAACTGTGTGTTCTCATAGGCACTAAACATATACTAATTTGTATGAATGTATTATGGCATTACCTACAAACCAGTAGTTCTCACATTATTGGATAATCCCCATTCAGCCCCTTGATGCAGCTGGGAAGAAATTTACCTGTATCCTTGTAATTTCTTATATATCATTGTTAGCTATTTAAAGAGTAGTAGAGAATCTTTCAGGTTGGAGAAGTTTGCCAGTGTTTTGAATAATTTTCTTAAGAGAAAAATTCCTGTGATTATATTTTCCCATCAAGTATATGTTGGCCCTGGGAGGCAGTGGGGACCTTATAAATGTTTAACAACTGGCTTCTTGCAGAGGAAAAAACAAACAAACAAACTCATGTTTGTAGCATTTGCTACAAACGGTATATCTTGATGTATGTACTCCTACTTAGGCCAGTTTCAAGCAACCAACATGAAATCAAGTGGCTTGCAAAATTTGTGAAAATTTTGCTGACTCCAGCATACCACTGCAAGATTTCAAAAAATAAACAAATATGAGATCACACCCTGGTGATCAATAGTCAAATCAGGAGAAGATGATAAATTGCTTCTCCAAAAGGAATTGTATAAGGTTATTAAACACATGCATCATGTATTATATAATAGAATTACCAGGGACTTTGCACGATCTGAATAAACCCATTAAGTTTTCAAAGTGAATACATCTGTCATATGTAGTTAACTAAAGCTGTGGTTTAGTAGGTAAAATATCAAACTTGAAAGCAAAAGTGAGATTTTACTTAAGCTTATGCTTAAGTAAAGCATATTTGTTTAATGAATGAATGGTCAACATGTAGGAAGCTGCTAGAATCATCTTTCCGAAAGAAGCACTAATACTGAGTTGGTATAGTTATATAAATAACAGATAACATGATATAATAAGTTATTAGAAACAGAAAGGTCTTCAACCAGCCTTCAAAACACCCATCCAACTACTGCTCTACCTTGCCCTTTCCATTTCACTAGCTTTCTTTTCCTTTTCTCCTGCAACCTCACTTGACTGGGTGGTAGGAGACCATGTCCTAGTCCTGACTCAACATCATAGAGTTAAGGCATGTCACCAAACTTTTCCAGATTGAAAAATTTCCTTACCTATTGGAATATTTCCATTGCCAGTGAGAGAAAAACTCTCTTAAACAAAAATGGAATTTTACTTGTTTAAAAAACACCAAAAGTCCAAGGGAAGAACTAACTAAATTCAAACTCCACTGTATTCAAAGTTCAACCTCTTCTATTCAAAGTCTGTTGTATGGACTTCAATCACCAGCCTCAGAAGGTGGCCCCAACAGCAGCTCCAGGCTTGCTCTGTAAGTGCCCCAAGCCCTACAACAGAGAGTCAGCTTTCCCAAAAGCTGAAACAAAGGTTTAAGAAGTCCCACACTGGAAATGTCTAGGCCTTAGTTGGTTTGAAAGGTTTGCGGCCCACCCCTGAAGGAAACACTAAGCACAGGAAATGTGGGACAGACTGACCGTGTTAACAGCCATTCAAGGGCTCCACCCCTGTATCTGGCAGTGAGGTTAGATTCACCACATGTGTGTGGTCTGAATAGAGATGGGTGGATCCTCAAGCAAAAATCTGAGTACTTGCAAAATTCAAAGAGGGAGCAAAATTAACAGGCATCAATTAATTTCTCCCTTCCATAATCAGCCTATGACTTCTAAACCCTCTATATTACTGAAATTGTGTGATCCTGTTTAGGCTATATTCCATTCTCAGTGTGTAACATATTTTTTGAGAAGTAATAATTAGGTTTTTATTCATTTAAATATGATATGTTTAATAAAAAATTCAAGTAATACATAGACATATTGAAAAATAAATTTCCATTCTAAGATCCTTCTAGAGAGAAGCACTGCTAAAGAATTTCTTGGGTAAGCTTCCAAAAATATTCCGCACATATGCAACCCTATGTGTGTGTGTCTGTGTGTAAGTTCATGCATATTTATATATCTAAATAAGTATAAAAGCATAAGCAATAAAGCATATGTATTTATACACACACACACATACATCCTTTTCATCTGTAAAATAATCTGTCCCTTGCTTTTTTTCACTTCATGAATTTTGTAGGGCTTTCTTCAGCAGCTCATAGACCTCTAGGGAGGCAATATCCCAAAATAATTACAAGCAGACTCCAGAGCAGATTACCTGGGTTCAAATCCAACTTGGCACCTATTAGCTGTGAAACCTTGAGCAGTTGATTAACCTTTCTGGGCCTCTGTAAAATGGGGATTAAAACAGTACCTACCTTACAAAGTTGTTGGGAAGATTAAAATGAGCTAATATTTGTAAAGGTCATTGCATTGTAAGTGCTCTGTGAGCTCCTGGTTTGATTGTCTACCTTATTCTTTGTCAGCACTGTATGATATTTCATTGCTTATATGCAGCTTCTTGTGCTGCTTCTGTACTTTTGCACATACCATCTTTTCTAGCCCCTAAATCCACCTATTTTCCTTTCTTCTGTCAAAGATGAGCTTGAAAAGCCTACCTTGATTATTTTTCTCTTGGGAGCAATGAAAATTGTCTAAAATTGAGAGTGTTGATGACTGTACAACTAAGTGAGGATGATGTGAGACATGGATTGTTGACTTTGGATATGATGCTCAGTGGATGGAAGTGGGTGAAGGATACACTGACTGAAAAGTAGAATGGCAAAACGTGGTGGATACATAGAATCGAATATTGTACGGCTACAGAAAGGAACAAAATTGTGAGGCATGCTACTAGGTAAATGAACCTGGAGGACATTATGTCATTCACAATAAGCGAGAAACAAATATTGTATGGCCTCTTTTAGAAAATACTTATAAGAAAATTGGGGTCTAGACTGTAAGCAATTATAGCAGCCACATTTAGTCTGGAGTTGTAATTGTTATTTCTGGATTTTGAGAGGCTGTGCTATGTATGTATAATGTGGTATTTCCTTGGAATTTTGGGCACCTGTGTGACACCTAAGTCATGAAGTAGGAGTTCTGCAGGTCCGAAAGTCAGCATTGTCACGTACAATGAGTGTTAAAGAAACTGAAAAGAGATCAGGTTTCAATTAGAGATAAGAACGAGCTGATCTGGCAGGGACTAAAGTAAATCAGAATACAGGAGTAAGGAGGACATTGTCTATATTTTAGAACTTCACCTACCTTATGAGACTAGACGAAGAGAGGTTTATTTTGTCCAAAACCTAAATTTTCTGTAGCACATAATCTAACTCAACCTGTCTGGACAGATTATTTAAACAACCCAAACACATGGAGCCCAGAATGAGAATGAGGGCTTGTAATTCTGTGTAGCTTAATTTAATGCCCCAGATAGATATCTGAGTATGTTGAGCAGATAATTAAAAAGTATTGGCAAAGTCCCTTAAGGGATAGGAGAAAAAATATGAAACTATTAAGCTGTACTGCCAGGGAAACCCCTGGTACTGTCTCAAGCATTAGGGACTCCCAAGTCAGTAGGCCAAGCCTTTGACTTGAGGCTTGCTATTGTGAAGCTTATTTATGTAGCAGAGAAGCTAAGTCTACCTATAGTCATGCCTAAGACTTACTTCCAGAGAACCCCTTTTATTGTCCAGAGTGACCTCTCTCTCTCTAAGCCCAACCCTGCAAGTAAAATTATTACCTTCCCCCTATATACCAAATGACACGCAGAGGTGAAAGTCTCTCTAGTGGAATGGGAGATGACTCCCAGGAATGAGCCTGGCCCTGACACTATGAGATCAACAATGCCTGCCTGACCAAATAGGGGCAAAGAATTTTAACAAAATTAAAATTTTTGTTAAATTCTATCAGTGGCTAAGAGAGTTTAAATAGAGTTGAGAGGCTATTCTGGAGGCTACTCTTATGCAGGCTTCAGTTAGATACTGCTGTTTTCCATGGTTTGCCAAACCCCAACCAAAACCATTTCTGACAACCCTAAATAACACCTAGGGCTCTATCTCAGATTCTACAAAAGTTACATGCTTTCCAGAAACATTGCTTTCCAGAAACCTACCACCTCTGGGTGGGTCCCGAGAGGTCAGCCTCTCCAGAACATCAGTTAGTTTTATCCTCTTATCCCATCTTATTGACAGCCCTTTCCAACATGAAAAAGTTAGAATGGTCATAGTTCAAATGCCCCTAAAGAGTGGGAGATAGATCAAAGGAGAAGGAGGAGATATAACAGAGAAGATAGGTTTTAACAAATGAGTATCACTACTGAATCATTGTATTGATATATCTTTTAGTCTCTGGTGTCTTAGAGCAGTTAGAAGGAAAATCCTAAAATTGTGGGATTATAACCTGTACCAAACTGTGAAATCGGTTCTATAACTACTTGTTACAATGCACTTTGACACTTATTGCTTTTTCGTATAAATGGTATATTTCAGAATTTTAAAAAGCCTACCTTGATTAATCCTACTTGATCCTGATTTCTTCCTTACACTGAAGATTTTTATATTTTTAGAATGTATTTTGTCATTTGAGTTACTTTTAATGGCTATGAAGTTACCTTATAAATATTCTTCATTTCTTATGAGTTGTGTTTTTTTTTATCTGCACTTGATTTTCAGAAGTGCTTTGGAATATCATTTTAGCTCTTTGTCATATCATTTATTTTTCATATATTTATTCTAACATATTTTTCAGTGTCATGACTCCTTCAGAAAGTCTACCCTGATTTGCCCCCTTACCAACTGGGTTAGGTGGCCTCTTAGTGCCTTGTAAGCTTATGATATCTTTGCATATCTCTATTATTGACCTTCATATATTTTCAGTGATTCACTCATATGCTTGTCTTCCCCACCCCCATCTCTAGACTTTATTTCTTGATGGAAGGACCATATCTCATTCTTCTTTATATCTTCTCCTGCTAGTAGATGTACCATAAATACTTGCTGAATTAAATTGAATTGCTTTTCAGTTTTGGACACTCAATTGTTGTTCACCAATTAGTAATAGAAGTAACAAGAAAGGTGCTATGGTATTCCCATTTGTCATTTATTGAGTTCTTACTATATGTCAGATATTGTGTAATTCTTATACAACTTTGCAAGATAAATGGTAATAACCCAATTTTTACCTTAAGAAACTGAGGCTTGATGAAGTTAAGTAACTTGACCAAGGAAAGCTTCTTTCTTCATTCCCTCCTTAACATGACTTTAAGTGGCATATATATGCTTATGACTCCCAAATTCATTTCTACAGCCTAGACTTCCATCAGAAATCTAGGCTCTAAGCTTAGCTGCTTGCTTGACCTTTTCATTTGAATGTCTGATTGATTTAACACGTCCAAAAATTTTTAGTATTAGTATGTACTCATGGATTCTCTTTTTAGTCCATATATTATAAGCCATTCCCGTCGTTATTGATTTTGATGCTTAAGCTGTCCTACTCTTAGACAGCAGGAATATTTCATGCCAGCTCCTATGTTCTTTTGACATATCTCCACCAGTTTTTGAACACTTCCTTTTTTCTGAAAAGGTAGGAGGTTCTAGGCTCACCCTGTGTTATTTCTGTCCCAATCCTGGAATCATTCCCTGTTGCTCTCTCCAAGAACCCCTGGTTCCTTTCAACAGGGAATGATATTTACGATTTAATATCTGGATACTATGTATACTCATTTTTCCTAGACTCTTTCAGTAGACAGAACTGGAAGATTCATTGTGTATGTGTGTGTGTGTGCGCACGCATGGGCCAGCAATGATCTTATTTTAAAAGTTCTTGCATAATACTGATACCTCTAGTTCCAGACTAACACCATAGGCTTCTTCCTTTCCTTCTTTTATTCCATATTTGTGTCTCTCTCCACCAATAATGAAAACCCAAGAGCCATTGATATCAGTCTATGTGCTCATTTTGTTGAGACCTATAATGAAGACAGAATAGTTTTAGAATTGCTATACCAATAGCGAGGCCAGATATATATTTACTAAATTTCTTTGCAATTCTTTTGACCTTAGAATATATTCAATAGAGGGTACTGTATTCAGAAGTTACTTGGATTGAATTTTTTTCTTCTGTGCTATTTTATCATTGTGCTACACATACAGTTAAGGTTCATTTTGTTGTAGGATTTTTTTGAAATTCAATTTTAAGGATTTCTATCTTTACTGATTTAATTCTATTTTTTCAACATGTAAGACTATCAATATTTTAACTCTTTCATTTATATAAGATTATATAGACCCATTAGAGGGCATTAATAAAATCAGGTTGTTTTATTAGTTTCTAAGATAGGAAAACAAAGGCAATCAATCTGAGCCTTGATTTAAAGTGTGTTGTGGATCATCAGTTCAGAATCCTGAATCAATCCAAACCCAGAACATGCCATTTATAGGTTTCACAGCCTTGTTGGTCTTCTTCCATTCCTCAAGCTCATGCAGCCAGTGTTTGTTTATCTAGTGCTCACCATGTGCCAGGTACATCTTTATCTCTGTGGTCACACATATGAACATGGTTTTCTCGGCCCCCAGGATCACATGGCACAGCCAGGCAGTGGGCATACTCAATGGTAATAAGGGTGTTACCCAGGAATGCTTTTTCAAAGACACACTGGAAGTGTGTGTCTGTGTGTTTGGGATGGGGAAGAGTACACCTAACTTGAGGTCACCTCCTGGCTAGATAGCCCTTCACACCCTCTAGCTGGTGATGCAATGCTGATGACATTTGATAGGTATATTTCCCAAATCAGAGTTGGGAGACCTGGGTATCCATTTCTAGCACCTTAGTAAGAAAAAATCAAACCAAATGTACCAGACTGTCTTCTTTGACAAGATTTCTAGAATAATGAAATAGTGAGATGCTGGTATTCTTTGTTTTGACACTTAAGGGGTTAACAGTATTTCTCCTACTGGTGATGTCAACCAGGGGAGATAGTTCCAGTGTTGAGGCCCAGGATTCTTTCCTCAGTAACCAGTATGTTTTATCGGTGTCTTGAATGAAGGCCAAGAAGGGGTTTTTACCAAATTTGCAGATGACACAAAGTGATAGATAACAATTTTAGTTCAAATTAATGTTGAAAAGCTAGGACAAAGAGCCAAATTCTTAAGCAATCATATTTAAAAGAGATAAATGGATACAAAAAATAAATTTCTCCAGGGTAGGAGAGATGGTTTAGCAGCAACGCATACAGAGATCCCCAAGTTTTACGTAATAATAAGATCAACATTAGCCAACAATGTGATGTGACTGCCAAACAAGTAATTCCACATAAGACGGCATCAGTAGAAGTACAGTATTTAAGGCCATCATAGGAGTGGTTCTATTCCCACTCTGAGTTGACAGACCACACCAGGAGTACTGCCAGCCCTGCTGGGCACCACATTTGTAGAGTAGAAACCAACTAGATTGTGTTCAGAGTAGAATGACTGAACTCAAACCTTTCTCAGATAAGAGTGGTTACTGAATTTGGGAATAATTATAACCTGGAGGAGGTGATTGTCTTCAAATATTTAAATAGCTGTCATAGAAAAGAAGGATGAGATGTCACAAAAGTATGAAATAAGGAGCAGTGGCTGGAAGCCCCAGAAAGAGAGATTTCGTTGTTGCTGAGAGTTGGAGCCGCCCCAATGGTGGAACGTATAGCCTCAGGATAAGGTTAGTTCATTGTCACTATACTGGTTAGAAAATAAACTGGATGATTGCAAGGCAGGTAAACTAACTTGTGTTAAGACCTTTGACAATCATAAATTCGTTTTTCTTTCTGCCTTTACTTAATTTAATGAATCATAACTTCATAACCAAAGGTAAATCAAGATTTGGTTGTAGGGCAGATATAATTTTTTGACATATTCCTAAAAAATAATAGAAATTAATAGTAAGCAGACCTTTTCAGCCAACCATGAGTTTATGCTTTATTTCATATGCTTTGTGCTTTAGTCTATTTATGAAGGTTAAACAATAAAAAGTTGTCATATTAAAGGTTTGTGGGGTTTTTTTCCTGCAAGCTTAACGTACTGCCATTTTTCCAAATTACTAGCTGATGTTATTCTAGAACTTGTTAGAAATTTTGGTGTTTCCCCCTTTCTCCTTTTGTTTACATCATAGTATGTAATTAGTACAATTAGTACAATATTTTGGTTAACCTCAGTCTGACACTTCCATCGTGTTTTGTCTTTTGCCCTGTCAGTGTCCCAGAGTGTAAAATAACCAATCAAATGGCAATAAGAAATCAAAATTTCCCAGCTCTACTCACTTGTAATTCTCCTAATTTAGTAGGGGTTTTCCACAGGAAATCACAGAAGAATAGTTGAATGTTCTTTATCTTATGTACTTTCCTTCTGAAGAAAGTTACAGTTAATTGTCTTCCCATCGTGATCTAAATTCTTGTACAAGGCAGCTGTGTTTACTATAATACAAATTAATACAATGATGCCTCTAAGTATTTCAACCATTAAGACCCAAATTATTTAATTACTTTGATAACCTGAAGGTGATGGATTAGATTTTCTAAGCACGAAAAATCTATCATGAAGATCAGTTTTTTCAATGTAGTTTGTAAGCATTAAAAAAAAAAACTTTTTGATTAAAATGTTTCATTCTTTTTTTTTTTTACCTTGTCTGGTTTTTCTGCCCACCCCAACCCCAACCCCCACCCCACAATTATATGATTGAAATGTCACTGTCATATTCCCAGAATGACAGTTCTATATGTTATCAGGACTTTACTACCCAGAGCCCTCCTTGTATTTACTGAAAATAAACACTTTCGGTACTCAATCTCAGTTTTAATGACAAAAGTTGAAATCTTTTCCTAACATGAAGGTTTTACTTTGTCTCTAAATTTTGGTTTTCCATGCTATCAGAGGCCCCATTGCAACAGGTAATTTGAGTGTTGATTGTGTGTTTTCTCAGTTTGTAACTGTGGGGAAATGTATTTAAAATGTTCACAATTTTAAAATTAAGTTTATTTACGTAATTCCTTTCAACTCAGAAATTCTGTGATTTATATTTTTTTAAAGTATGAAAATGTGATCCTTGAATTTAGTCCTATGTGTCTTATGTATATGTCTAGGAATCATAGAATTTTAGAGCTGGAAGGCATTTCTGAGTGATTCTACAAATGAATTAAGAGACTCAAGAGGTTAAGTAACACACAAGATCATAGCAGTAACTACTGGCTAGAACTCTGGGCATGAAACATTGCATTTTCTACCTCACGACATTCAATTCTTCCAGGTCCTTTGGATTGGAGCATTAAAAATTGACTCTAGAACTTAACGCAGATTTTCTTATCTGAAAATTTGCAGGCTTCAGGCCAGGCCTCTAAGTAAAAGAAGTTAAATTATTTTTGAGAAAGGTAATGTTAACATGCCAGATATAGGAAAAGACATGAGTGATACAAATATCTTTTAGTTTAATGTAATCTGTATGCAGATTTCCCATGGAGAGCATTCTTCTGTAGATTAGAGAATTTTTAGGCATTTGTATTAAGCACAGTTTCTTAAGATTATCAGTAAACTGTGCTGTCATCCCTGTTGTTATTTGCTCCAAACCTGGGATCATACTTGAAAATAGATTGCATCTTTTGAATAGGTTAAAATTTCCTGATTTCATACTCCTGGGACATTATTCAGTGACTTGAAGCATGAACTGACACTGTGAAGTTAGTTCTGTTTTCAAGTGGAAGGATGACAGCGTGTCTCTGGATGCTGGTGGCAAAAGCCCTCTTTGTACAGCTGCCCTGGCAGAGTTTAGCTGTAGTGGTGAATTTGAGATCAGTATTCCAGATTACATAGTACCTGCGGTACTCAGTCTCACTTCTATTTTACCTGGAACCAACCCTTGATGAGTGTTTTCCACCCATCCCACCACCTTGGCTAAGCCTCAACACAACTGAGAAATTGTATCTCAGGGTTAAATTCCACCGGAGAATTGAATTTGTGAAAATTAAAGCGATTTTAGCATCTCCACAGCCAGCTTATAAATGAACGCCATTTTTCTAGGTGGAAAAGCCTCAGGAAGTACAAATGCTTCAAAATAAGAAATATCTTAGAAATAAGAATAGCACCAAGGTTTAGGTATTCCTGGATGTGACTTTAAGCCAAGGAGTTAGTAAAATTTCACAAGTTAATTGGCTTCCTGTAATCACCTTTTGCTGTGACTCCTCAGGGTAATCCCTAAAATGAACCCTTTCATATGACAGAAAACTTTCAACAGACCTTAAAGAAGATCAACTGGTGGGGCCAGATGTCAGCCTCCTTTCCTAATGCGATCCAGGGAGCAATTTTCAACCACTTTTCTGCTCCCTTCTTCCTCACCATGGCCTGGACCCAATAGTTTACCCATTCATTAGTTCTTTTAGCAAATGTTGATAAGTTAATAGTTTTCTGCTGGGAAAATTGAAAGAGTCATTTAGGATCTTTGTCTCCAACAATCAATTTAATAAAAGAACTAAGATATATCCTTAAATAAATGAAGTATGATAATAGTGCATTTAGTTTATTCACCATTGTATAACCCAACACCTGTTGCTGCCTTGTAGGGATTGCTGAATAAGATAATTTTTTAAAGAAGGCATGAATGACCTCATGGTTTTAAGGTAAAGATTGGCTAGTTGAGGTGATCACAGAAGTCTTTGAGACAGAGATTGCATTTAGGCTGGGTCTTGAGGGAAGAGAGAACTTTGAAAGCATACATCTAGTTAGACAAACACCAAGCAGAAGAACCAACAGAAAAGATAAAAATCTCTGAGGCTAAATGGGGTACAGAGAATAATCTGTTGGGGTGAAGAACACACGACAAGAAAAAGTGGGAATAAGGCTGGAGTTATGATAGGACTATATTATGCATGGTTGAAGAATTTAGACTTGATTTTGTAGAAAATGAGTAGGCAATAGAAGCTTTACTATAGGAGTAATATATGATATGATCAGCATTGTGGAGCTTTTTTGGGAGAATGCATGGCCTGTGAATCAAACCAAGGTACCTCCTTGGAGAGCAAGCATTCTAGCACTGAACCACCCATGCATCCCAACCATTGTTTTAAGAAGGTAAATCTAGTAGCAATCTGCTAAGAGAAGGGAAAGGCCAATGGATAGCAGTTAGAAGAATTTCAGCTGAGAGGATAAACTAAGGCAATGGGAATAGAAGAAAAGGACAAATGCCAGAAATTTTGAGGGTACCACCAGTTGTCAAATGTGGTACCTGATTGAATATAGAAGATAAGAAACAAAGACTAACCAAGACAATAGAAGGATTTCAGTGCAGTTGATGAGGAGATGGTATCTCCATTTAACAGAAGGTAGAATTGATTTAAGAAGAAAAGCAATTAGTTTCATCTTGGCACATTGAGTTTTAGAGGTTTTATGGACTCAAAGATGTGCTGCAAACAGCTGGAAATTGCATAAACTTAAAAGGAAGGAGAGAACATGAGAATAAATTTGAGAGTCATTTGCTTGAAGTAGACAGTTAAATCCAAGAGCTTGAATGAGAGTGTCGAGGGAGTGATCATGATAAAGATGAGAAACGGACCGAGGAACAATCTTTGGCAACTCATCTTTGGGGTGGAAGAAGATGAAAAAAGTGCCAGTGAAATGGGGGGGGAGAGTTTCAAAGAGGGACTGGTAAATTACACATCCCATTCTTTGGAGAGGTTAAGTGAAAGGAAGACCAAGAAATGGCTAAGTATGGAAGCATGGAGTGAGTCATAACCTTTAAGCGCTTTTTCACTTGAAGGATAGAGGATTAGTTAACTTGCAAAGGGTTGTACATTAAGTAGGTGTTTGGGCACTTGTGATTGGAGATTTTTCTTTTGTACTTGATGGGGGAAAGAGGAGAAAGACAAAATTATATTCAAGCTGTTATTACTACCTCTTAAGAACCTGCCTCAGATAGACAGACAGATAAAATGATACAGCAAATGTGGAAAATGTTAAAATTCGTGTATCTGGGAGGGGGGAATGTTAGAGGTCTCTGTATGGGTATGTATTAACTTTGCAATTGTCCTATAAGTTTGAAGTGATTTCAAAATAAAAAGTTAAAAATAAAAAATAACCTTCTTCATTGGATTATTGAGAAGATAAATGAAACGATGATCTGTATTTCTTGGTATAATGTCTGGCCCACGGGTGGTTTCCAGTAAATGCCAACCTTTACAGTTGTTGCCATCATCATTATCAGAAAAGGGTCTCTTTTTAGGATGAAGGAGAAGAGCACATGTTTGTAGACTAAAGGGGAAGATCCTTTGGAGAGAGATGGAGGAGAGCAATTCAAGGAGGTCTGGAATTAATATAACACCAAGGACACAAACAGGGTAGTTAGCCCTGGAAAAGGGAACACATCTGCTTTTCTCGGAATTAGGAAGGATATGTGAGGTTATAGGGACGTTTTGAGTAGGGTAACAGTAAGGAGAAAAGAGGTTGAAGAAACTCACATGCAGTGCCTTCCAACTTCTCATTTAAAGTCAGAGCCATGTCAACTGCAGATATCTGCTTAAGGTATGAGGAGGAGCTAAATAAAAATCATGGGCATTTATTTTGTATCTGGTATGCATTATGTACTGTACTTTATCTCCTTTCATCTTTGTGAAAATTCAGAGATAGTGTATTTCTACTCACGTTTTATGGATGAGGGAACAAGTCAAGAAATTAAAGAACTGGCCCGGGATCACATAGCTAGTAATAGGGGAAGCCAAGATGTGGAGGCAGGCTGACCCCAAAGCCTGTGCTCTTTATTGAAAAGGGTCCCCATTAGTTTGAGATCTTGGTAGTGCAACCCTGCACTGCATCAAGCTAAGGTCCTGTGTGGTTGTCCCCATGAGTCATCAGAGTGAACATCAAAGAAGGGCATTCTCATTTGAGAAACAAGGCACTGTGAAATTGGGGTGGATCACAATTATGAATCTTGGATTCCTAAGGATGATGACAAGGGAATGAATAGAGAAAATGTTTGATTCAGTGCTTAAACCCCAGGACAAGAGGGAGACCCCCCTGTAGATGACTGTGATTAGGTAGGAAGAGGAAAGTACAGGAGGATGACTTGGACTTCAAGAGGAGAACTGCTACCTTGGTTTACCAAGGGAGATGATTCAGGGGCCCCCTTCCCTTCACTCTCCCACTGCTACCAGTATTCATACCAGTCAGCAGTTAGATTCCTCGTACCATCCTACAGACTGGTGCCAGCAGCCAGAGTCCTCACCCAGACACCCATCTCTCAACCACTGCGGTTCCATTCTGACTGTCTAATAATCACATCCTAATTTAAATAGCATATTGATCTTGAGAGGCTACACTGGGATCTAGCCTTTTTTCTCTCTTTTTTTCTTGAAGACAAAATAACAAAAAAATGAATGTAGCCACTTAATTCCACTGCTAATCTAACACAGCTCTTTATATTTTAGTAAATTACCTTCCCTTGGGTAACATTTTAATCATGTTTTAATCACTTAATCTTACATTCATTGAAGAAATAAGTATTGAATGCCTACAATATGACTAAAGCTGGGGAGATAGTAGGGAAGAAGTCAACATCCCGTCCTTATGAGACTCCATTCTAGTGGAGGATAAGCAATAATTAAAGAAATAAAGTACAAAACATATTAGGTTGTAATTAATGCATGGAGAAAAATTAAGCAGAGGAGAGGACCAAGGAATGTGAGGATGGGGGTGGCACAAGTTTCAATGGAGCTGGATGGTCAGTGAAAGCCTACTTGAGAGAATGGCATTTGTGCAAAGCATGAAGGAAGGTAAGAGAACATGCAGATATACAAGGTAAGAGTGTTCCAGGTAAGGGAAATAGCAGTGCAAAGACTCTGAGGAGAGAGCTGACCAGGCATGTTCAAAACCAACAAGGAGGCTGATGTGGTAGGACCCAAGTTGGAGGGGGGGAGTAGTAGTTAGAAATAAGGTCAGAGAGGAAATGTGGTGGGGTGGTCAGCTTGTGCAGACCTTAGGAGTGGTTGTAAAGATTTTGTTTTTAAAACTTGCAGTGAGACCGAGAGGCATTGGAGGTGTGTGTGTTTGTTTTTTTACTGTCGTATCATGGAAATTTGTAACCATATACAAAAGTGCACAGAATAGTGTAATGAGCCCCCTTGTACTTATCACTCAGCTTCAACAACTTTAATTTTGGGAGGGTTTTGAGCAAAGGAGTGAAAAATCTTGAACAGGATCACTGAGGAAAACAGGCTGTTGGGAGGAGGGACAGGTACAGGAAATGCAGTTAGGAGCAAAAACTCAGGAGACATGACAGTGGCTTGAAACCAAGGTACAGCGGTGGAGGTGGTGAAAACTGGTCAGAGCAGAGATATCTTTTGAAGGTCAGACTAGATATTACATATTTTTTACTTTTCTTCAGAAAAAAAAGAATTTAAGAATGCACATGGTACAGTAAGGAAGATAAAAAATATAGAAAAGGTGCCAGAGTACCACTAATTTAAACTTTATTTTTTGTTTAAGAACACATCCCATTCCCCCAAAAAATGACTTATAAATGAACAGTTATCACACAATTCATTCATTAATTACAAACTGTCTACTTTTCCTATATATTTTTATAATCATGGATCATTAGACCCTTCAAAGGTAAATTTAGTTGTAATTTACTAATGAGGTAATGTCCTCGACAATTTCTGGAGTCTTAGTCTCAGTGTGTTATTTGACTTTCTGAGAACATGCTTATAAGCAGCTATGTCTGATGTAATGAAACTGAAAATTAAAATTAGGCAAAAAAGGAAACTCTGATCAAAGTATGACAAAAAAATTCCAAACTTTCAGAACAGAGTTATAGTTCATCTTCTCTGTGTGGATGAAATCCTCTTAGCCCATTTTGTTGTGTTTATTGCCACAGTTGGCCCTTCTAAAGCCAGCCTCACCATTTAGGCTGTATATGCTGTTGGCCAGTCAAGTAACCAAACTGGAGCTAAACCAGGTAAAAGAATGTCTGTGAATCAGTGAAAATCCTGAGAACTACTGGAAAACAAATGTACCAGCAACAGTGAATGGGTCAAAGAGGACATTTTCCTGTTGTCCCACCTTACTAAGAACACAAGACATATTCAGAAGACTCAGGGTGAGTTCCAAGGACCTCTGACTCTTGGCTGTCTGCCCTTGGCTCTGTCACTTGTCACTCAATTTGTCTGAACCCCTGTTTCCTTATCTGCAAAATGAAAATAGTAGTGCCAGCCCTGTATACCTCACAGGGTTTTTGTGAGGCCCAGAGCAGAAATCATTCCTTTTAAAATTAAAAGAGAAGGGAAGGAACTGGTGCTTCCAAGGTGCCGATCATGTGCAAGACACTGTAATCATCAGTAGCTCATCAGTAGCCCATTTTGTAGATGTGGAGCCTGAGGCTCAGAGAAGTTATTATACCGCTTTGCAAGACCACAAAGCTAGTAGGGAGAACAGCTGGGATCTGATTCCACATCAAATCAATTTGAATCTCCTGCCTTAGAGCGAAGGAAGAAACTGATTTCACTGAGCAGCTCCCTCCTCTATTAAATAACTGCTAGATATGCTTCTGTGCTATCTCTTTTAATAAAGGTTATTCTGTAGTTCCTGGGTGCAAAATAAATAATAAATAATAATGAAACGTCACCTTTTTTTCATCACCAAAAGAAGATATATTACTAAAATACTGTTCATTTCTCTCTTTCTCCCTTTCTTTCTTTCTTTCTTTCTTTCTCTTTCTTCCTCTCCCTCTCTCTCTCTCTCTCTTACAATCTGACTCAGAACCTGAGAAGAATTAATTCATAAACTAATAATGTCAGTAACATGTTTTTGTGTTTATTTTTAATGAAGTAGCCTTTCGAGAGGACAATTTCAATTCTACCACCTTTCACAACTATCTCTTGAACCTTCTTCTTACAACACATTAAAAAAAAAAAAAACAGAAAAACAACAACAACAAAAACCAAATAAAAAAAAAACAGGTTTTTTTTTAGGAATAACTACCATGTACCAATATTGTGCTTGGCAAAGTACAACTATAAAACCGTGGGAAAACTAGACCTGTAAAAAATTTTAAAAATGAATGACCCAAGTGTTAGCACAGTGTAATGGAAAAAAATGTGTGAATGGACTTTGGAGTGAACAGATCCAACTTCAAAATGCTACCAAATCACTACAGTTATTGGAGCCATAACAGTTTACTTCATCTTAATGAGCCTCAGGTCCCTCAGCTGTAGGATAGGCTACCACTGCTGCCCCCACAGACTGGTGTGGGGATTAGCAGAGTTAACATCTTCCATAGAGCAGTGTTATGAAGTATAGCCGTATGTGCTCTGGGAATTTAAAAAACAAGAGAGATCAGACAATAACCCTTTTGTGAACCTTTGGTTTTACTGTCTTCTAGTGGCAATAAGTTGTGCATATATATATATATTTTTTTTTTCTATGCTGTATGGTGGGGTCACATTTCATTTTTTTTCCCTGTGAGTATCCCATTATTGTTTTTTGAGGAGTGCATAGACCAGGAATTGAA
Source organism: Tamandua tetradactyla (assembly GCF_023851605.1). Classification (NCBI taxonomy): domain Eukaryota; kingdom Metazoa; phylum Chordata; class Mammalia; order Pilosa; family Myrmecophagidae; genus Tamandua; species Tamandua tetradactyla. The sequence continues at coordinate 21,523,347 of NC_135350.1, read as the reverse complement.
CCCGGGTCTTCTGCATGGCAGGAATCCTACCCCTGAACTACCCTTGCACCCCCTCGTTGTATATGGTTCCCCCTTCCCCCAGCCCCTCACACAATCCAATCGCATTCCAAAAACAGTGGTGCTTTTATGGGCTAAAGTGATGAGGAAGGTGTCATGGAAAATTAAATGGACACCCCAAGTAGGAGGAACTTCTAAAGAAAACTCTGAGAAATAGTCATGAGTGGTCTGAGGAGGTCATGAGTAGGCTCACCCCAGGGCTTTTACACATGCTGTTCTTCCTGCCAGGCACCCTCTTCTCAGCTCTCTCACCCCTTCCCATCCCCTTGCTTCATACACCCCTTTTCATCTTTCTGATCCCAGCCCTCATTACCCTCTCAGGAAACTTTCTCTGACTTCCTGACCAGGTCAAATCCTATCATAAAATAGCTAGAAAGAAAGAGACAGATAGAAAAGAAGGAGATAAAGGAAGGAGAGAGGGAGGGTAGGAGGAAGAAATATATGTGTCCTTTGTAGGACTCTGATCACAGTTATGGCTTTCCTTTTATTTGTGAGATTATTTTATTAGTTTCATTGCCACTCTGTAATCCCCATAGGAACAGGGGCTCTGCCTGCTTTGTGCTTACTATGTATCCCTCTACTCTGTGACCTAGAACAGTACATGGAACATAGAATGGGGTTAATAAATACTCACTGAATGAATGGGTACATGTTTTCTTATAAAATGACAATAGCCTGGATGGAAGAATGGATTTATGTTTGGGATTGCTAATTCCATTGGGAACCATGCAGTGTATTAACTCATTAAATCCTCAAAACATCTTATGAAATCCGTTTTCTTACTACCCTCATTTTTTAAAAATTTATTTATTAATTAAAAAAATTTAACAAATGAAATAAAACATTAACATAGATAATCAGTAATTCACAATATCATCACTTAGTTGCATATTCATCATTTCTTAGAACATTTGCATCCATTCAGGAAAAGAAATAAAAAGAAATAAAACAAAAACAGAAAAAAAAAGATTATACCTACCATACCCCATACCCCATGCCCCTCGCTTTCACTGATCACTAGCATTTCAAACTAAATTTATTTTAACATTTGTTCCCCGTATTATTTATTTTTATTCCATGTGTTCTACTTGTTTGTTGACAAGGTAGATAAAAGGAGCATCAGACACAAGGTTTTCACAATCACACAGTCACATTGTGAAAGCTGTATCATTATTCAATCATCCTCAAGAAACTTGGCTACTGGAACACAGCTCCACATTTTCAGGCAGTTTCCTCCAGCGTCTCCATTACATCTTGAATAACAAGGTGATACCTACTCAATGTGTAATAATAACCTCCATGATAACCTCTTGACTCTGTTTGGAATCTCTCAGCCATTGACACTTTGTCTCATTTCACTCTTCCCCCTTTTGGTCAAGAAGGTTTTCTCAATCCCTTGATGCTGAGTTTCAGCTCATTCTAGGGTTTTTCTCAATCCCTTGATGCTGAGTCTCAGCTCATTCTAGGATTTCTGTCCCACGTTGCCAGGAAGGTCCACACCCCTGGGAGTCATGTCCCACACTACCCTCATTCTAAAGATGGAAAACTGAAGTCCGGAGATGTTAACCATCCTGCCCTATTTACAAAGCTAGTAGGGAGGAGTGGAGGCATTTGAGCCCAGCAGCCTGGCTTCAGAGCCCTTGGACTTCACCACATCGCTCTGCTGCTTTATCTAGTAGGGTCAGTGTTCTAGTTTGCTAGCTGCCAGAATGCAATATACCAGAAACGGAATGGCTTTTAACAAGGGGAATTTAATGAGTTGCTAGTTTACAGTTCTAAGGCCGAGAATTAAAACAAGTCTATAGAAAAGTCCAATCAAAGGCATCCAGGGAAAGATACCTTGGTTCAAGAGGGCCGATGAAGTTCAGGGTTTCTCCCTCAAGTGAGAAGGCACATGGCGAACACAGTCAGGGCTTCTCTCTCAGCTGGAAGGGCACATGGTGAACATGGCGTCATCTGCTAGCTTTCTCTCCTGGCTTCCTATTTCATGAAGCTCCCCGGGAATTGTCTTTCTTCTTCATCTCCAAAGGTCATTGGCCGGTGGACTCTCTGCTTTGTAGTGTTGCTCTCTCTGAATCTCTCTGAATCTCTCATTCTCCAAAATGTTTCCTCTTTAATAGGACTTCAGAAACTAATCAAGACCCACTCGAATGGGTGGAGACATGTCATCCCCTAATCCAGTTTAACAACCATTCTTAACTAAATCCCATCATTCAGGGAGATGATCTGATTACAGTTTCAAACATACAGTATTGAATAGGGATTATTCTACCTTTAGGAAATGGGATTTATATTAAAACTTGGCTTTTCTTAGGGGGCATACATCCTTTCAAACCAGCACAGTCAGGAACACAAGTAAAGTTGAGGAAGATTTCTATTTAAAATTGTGGATTTTTTTTTCCCTCCTTCTCTTCTTTATTGTATCATCATCACTTCAGGAGAAAACTAAGGTGAAAAAGGACCACTTCATGTGTCACGTCTTGTGTTCGTATTGACTCTACGTTCTGCCAAAGTGATCTGGTCAAATTTACCAAGAAAGTAAACTAGACATTTCAAGTTCTGTTTCCCAGAAATTTTAGACTGCTTCTCTTCTCTTACTCACCTTTGCAGAACCAGTATGTACTTTGCCACAGCATGACAGAGTTGTTTTAAATAAAAGGAGGTGATTTGACTAAAGTCAGTATTATCTGAGACCCTTGGTCTCTATTTCTTACTCAAAAAGCACATCTAGCTTATGCTAATCAGCAGGTGTTGAGTCAGAAAGCAAATCAAAGGCATTCTTGATTTCATCAAGGAAGCCAGGAAATCCTGAGTACCCTAAGGAATGATTTCTCTTACTAGGTTAACATAATTATTACTACAAAATTAACAAAACCCACCAAAATATGGCCCTTTGGAAAAAAGACTTACCCTAGATATAGAAATGGCCAGAATTGGTGATTTATTCAAGCCACCTACCTGTAGATGGGATTAAAAAAAATAATGTCAGGGCAGTTTAAAGATCTCTAATGTAGTTGAATTATCTAAAGAGCTCTAAAAGTTCTCTTAATTATTTACAGATCTCTAAAGATTTAGGCATTAGAATACATTACAGAAATAAACAGGATAATGGTTAACCATTGCTGGGCACTGTTCTAAACACTTTACATGTAGTAATTTTCTTAGTCATCACAACTACCCTTTGAGATTTTACAGATGAGGAAAATAAGAGCTTCCCACCATCTCCGAGCTAGTAAGTGGCAGAACTGACTTCAAACCTAGAAAGTCCACCCTAAGTCTGTGTTCTTACATCAGCTTATTACTCAAGTTTTGTCATTTTTGTCTCCTTGGCTCTAATCGAAAGCTTAACTTGTGTTTAAGCCATTTGTGTTGTTATAGGTCTACGGTTTTTAGAACCTTCTAGAAATACCCAACCTTTCTAGCAGATACTTCTGCTCACTAATAAACTTAATGTTTAAGGAAACCACTATTCAAAGAAGTGAAAGGGGGACTGAATAAGAATTAAAGTCTCCATAGAACAAATTAATTCCTAAATCAACTGCAAGTAATTCTCAGTGATCTTGGTATCTTAGGAAGTATACTCGCCTCTAAGTTAGAATTCCAGTGCCTTCATGTGCCATGTAACCTGAAAATAGTATCATTTTTTTCTCTCCCCACACTGAGCTTGCTTCTTTAGTCACTGTTTTGGAAAGTCCACAAAAACTAGGGACCTTCCTGTCGCTGCCCTGTGGTCTATGTAAAAACCAGATGATACCATGCTGACATAGACTCTTTCAAATGGATCGAACAGCACATTAGTCACTGACAAATTTTTTAGGTCCTTTACCTCAGAGACTACCCAGTTCCTCATTCTTGCCACCCTTTCAATGATGAAATAATAGTGAAAAAGATGTGAGTGCTTTTTGAGGACACCTCCCACCTCTTCAGTGCCAGTGACTAATTCCTTCATGGTGGTCACATTGAAGGGTCTAAGAATCCAAAATCATCAGGCTTTAGTCACTAGATTCCTTACAATAACTCACTTAAATTGATAGCCTACTTGATTTCACCCAAGCAAAGAATTTTGTCATGCCTTACACTCCTGTGCTTAGCGGCAATCCTGTGGTTAGTGTCACTTAGAAATGAAATTACAGGATCTATTCAGTGTTCTTTCACTATTCATTTATTGCTGAAGTAGTCCTTGTGAGATATGTCATCATACTAAAGACCGATTTCAGACATGGTTACCAAGGAATAGAAACTGGCATCACCAATCCAGCAGATACACAGGAACAACAGCTAACGTTGGAACAAATGCAGAAATTCTTATTCCCTGTCCTAAACTTTTAAAAGTAAGGGTTTTTTCTGTCTGCTATGAAAGAAAAAACCTTGAGTTGATAATAATTAGCTATATGCCCAGAGGTTTTTTTTAAGTGCTATACCTTTTGAAAAAACTATTTGTGCTTTGTAGTAGGCAAATTCATATTTAAGCATAAGCCTTCTTTGTGATTACATTGCTCTGAAAGGACTAGAGGCCAGTGCTGGTGTCCATGCTCCTTGGAAAGGGTACTAGAGGGTTCAGAAGCAAACCTTTGCAACAGCTGTGAGCAAAGATTCAAGCAGAGAGACATTTAGGCTTCCAGTGGAACCACACTGTTGATTAGAAAGAGGCAGCTTTGAAATTTGCTTTTATATGCATCATGTTTCACAATAAAGAAAAAGTAGGAAGGCAAGGAGGCTGTCCTTGAATCAAAGGAGAAACTCCTCTTCCCTAAAATCCCCTGAGGAATAATCCTAGCCCTGATCACATTCTCAACTTTTGTAATGAGAGGCTGGATATGGGAACAATCCACATTGAGAAAATACTTCCCAATCCCTGGCTCAGTGGAATATGAATCCATTTGATGACGTTAACAGTACAAGTGGGCAAACTGAAAGGTATTCCCTCTATTTTCAGAAAGTCTTATTGTCAGGTTTAGGTTTTTCACCATTTTATACCTGGTGTTCCATTAAGGAGCCATCTGTAGGTGGGATTCCCTCTGCATCCTTCTTTTGGTGTCTGCACTGCTTGTGTCGACTGATTTATTTCTAATGATTGTGTAGTTAGGAGAGGCTGGACTTAGGTTAGGCATGCACTCAAAACAGCACAATATGAGATAAAAAGATGGAGTACTATTTCATTTCCTGGCTGCTAAACACAAATACCACACAATGGGTTGGTTTAAACAATGGGAATTTATCAGCTCAAAGCTCTGAAGGCTGAAATATCCTAACAGATGACTCTAGGCCAAGACCTTGGACTTGAGCATGCATGGCAAACCTTCAAAGCCAGGTCCTTGGAGGTGGGGAATACTTTTTCTCCTGCCACATCACATGGCAAAAAGGATGCACTCTTTCTGCTCATCACCCTCCTTCCCTTGATTTCTATCAAGCATCAATTATCTTCTCATTGATCATTCACCCAGCTCATGTGACTGAAAATTGTGATGAGGGTGCAGGTGAAAACTGGCTTCTGGTTAGTGGGTAGATAGCGGGAAGATGCAATATAGCATCTCCCAAGATGCGCTGTTCCAACTTTAACAATACGTCTTGTATTTGAAATGGTCTGCTTCCTGGGGTATACCCTCTCACCACACAAAACAGTCACCATTGTCATTTTAATTTATTTCCATCCTGTCATTGTTTTAAATTTTAAAAACAAAGCTGTGGTCACATATGTATGCGTATCTATACTTTTATATCTTGCATTTAGACTTACTAGCTTAATGTAAACATTTTCCCACATTACTATGTTGTCAGATAAGCTGACTTTTGTAATGTGTTTCTTATATAGATCTGCAATTATGTGGGACCTGCAAAGGTCATTGTTCAGTTGGTCACAAATGGAAAAAACATCCACCTGCATGCGCACAGCCTGGTGGGGAAACACTGTGAGGATGGCATCTGCACTGTAAACGCTGGACCCAAGGACATGGTGGTTGGGTAAGTGAGGGTGTACGATGCTGTGGGAAGTAGGAACAGATAGAACGTGGGGTACAAGGACTTTGACGGAAATAGGCCCTTTCGATTAGAGACTTTTCTGAGACCTTCAGAGGCCTCAGTGAGAAAACCTGTGCTCTCACTTGTACTTCAAGGGGTAAGATAACCACATGTCTGAGTTTGCCTGAACTGCATCCATTGGCCTTGCCTAATGATTTATAGCATTCCCTTTCACTCTCAGAAGTGGCCAGCATGGATGATAAATTATATGGCCACTTGACCTAGAAGGTATTTGTGGCACTTTTAATGATATTTTCCTTCTCCTGGAATTAAAGACAAGGAGGAAAGAGGAATAAAAAACCTAGTGTAGAAATCAACACTTTATGGGTAGTTTCACACTCTCACTGACTTCTTTCATGAATATTGACTCTGGATTTATAGTGTGAACATTCTGGACTTGAAGGGCATAAATAAATATTGTTTCAGAAATGTCCACAGATAAGAAGAAATAAAAAATTTTTTGGCATTCATTGTCCTTCAGATAGAAATACAAAATGATGTATTCGCTTAAGGGTTGGTTAGACAGGCAAGCAATTATTAATGAAATGAAGTTTTATAGAAATAATTGCAATCCAAAAGAAGAAATTTTGAATTAATTTTGTTTAATTTTTAAAAATATCTTTCAGGGTTTTCTTATCCAGGCTTAAATAACTTATACTAAAATTCCTGTTAATCTAGGCTATTCATTCAAAAGAAAAGAATTGTTTAAATCAACTATAATTAAGCTTATGATAGCATTTCAGGCTTTGAATTCAAATCAAGTTTCAAGTTGGTTGTTACTGGGTAGGTTGAGCTTTCATGTTCCTAGGTATTTCTTTGTTTGACTGTGAAAATATTCAAGTGTGAAAAACCTAGAGAGAGAGCGCTTTCTTTTAAGTCACTAAAATCTGCTTCTTTTGATGTTTGAAAAAAAAACACTTTAGATTGAAGGAAGAAGCTTAAATTGATTTGAAAAAATCAAGTGTGCTTTATATGGACTTGTTTCAACATCCTCTTTGAAGACTGGCCTATTTCCTGTGGTATATCACAGTTGGTTCATCGTCTGTTTTGGGACCCCTTGCAGTTCCTGACTGACCAGGAGAGATTTGAAATGCAAGGTTATTGTCACAGTTACAAACTAATTGATCACTTGGTATTTCTGCAGATTAACTCCAGGAGGCTTCTGTCAATTTGAAGTATTTATTCTCTTTGGTCCTTTTTAATCTCTGTGATAATCATATCTTTAGAGGAAACTACAGACGAAGTTCCCTACTAACAGTGTTTGTAAATATAAAACTTTGAGAATGTCGTTTGTAATTTGGTGTTTCTGTGACATGGCTCAGGAATTTTTCAGGATTTTAGAAGGAATTAATAGTTGGTTAATTAGGGACTACAGCGAGAATAAAAGCAAATTTCATGCCTCTAAGGAAAATGAGGGATTCCTTTACTCTAATGTAGTGCAGTGGCATGTGGGGGGCAGTGATTGGGAGAACCCATTCATTCATTCAGTTGACAGACATCTTGGCATCTAAGCTCCTAAATTTGATCATCAAAATGTCTCATTATAGCACTGTGAGTTTTTCTGATCTTTGCCACTTTCACTGAAAAATTTAATCAAGAGGATGCGACTTTGGAGTTACAATAGACTTTCTTATTCAAAACATTATATGAATGTTTTCTATAAAAAGTTTGTACCAAACTTTAAACTGAGAAACTTTTGCTTGTAATAGTTTCCAAATTACTACTTTATTTCCTTCATGATTAATTTGCCTTTCTTTTATTTCCAAAGTCAGAACCTAGTTGAAAGAACGTCATGCAGGCAATCTGGAAACCAAAACTACTTTGCCAGTTCTGTTGCTCTTCACAGGGGGACTGGGAGGAATTTGCCTGATTTTTGGAGGCCTTAATTTCTTCCCTTATAAAAATGTAGGGGTTAAGCTAAAGAATCGATCTCCAAAACTTTAAACTGAACTAACATGAGCTAATATTGTGAAATAACAAGAGCAAACTTGCCACATAATTATTTATGGTGTGTCATTGATTATTATTATTTAGTTCTAACTTGTACAGAAGAATATCACATAAAGAAATGTAGGAAGATAGCCAAAGTTTTTATTTAGACTTGTCAATACTAGATGGAACCAAGATAATCTGTTTTCAATAATACAACTTGGGCTAAGAGTAGACATTCACAAGCAGGGCACTGAACTCATACAACAAAGAAAGATGTATGAAAAACAACATTGATAAAATAAATTTCCTTTAAATTATCAAAACTGAAAGAATTGCCTTTCTTTGGAGTGTTCATCTTTGCTTTTCTCTTAGCATGCATTCTTTTTTTTTATTTCTTTTTTTAAATTTATTAATTAACAGAAAAAAAGAAATTAACCCAACATTTAGAAATCATTCCATTCTACATATGCAATCAGTAATTCTTAACATCATCACATAGATGCATGATTATCGTTTCTTAGTACATTTGCATCGGTTTAAAAGAACTAGCAACACAACAGAAAAAGATATAGAATGTTAATATAGAGAAAAGAAATAAAAGTAATAATAATAGTTTAAAAAAACTATAGCTCAGATGCAGCTTCATTCAGTGTTTTAACATGATTACTTTACAATTAGGTATTACTGTGCTGTCCATTTTTGAGTTTTTGTATCTAGTCCTGTTGCACAGTTTGTATCTCTTCAGCTCCAATTACCCATTATCTTACCCTGTTTCAAACTCCTGCTGGACTCTGTTACCAATGACATATTCCAAGTTTATTCTCGAATGTCCGTTCACATCAGTGGGACCATACAGTATTTGTCCTTTAGTTTTTGGCTAGACTCTCTCAGCATAATGTTCTCTAGGTCCATCCATGTTATTACATGCTTCATAAGTTTATCCTGTCTTAAAGCTGCATAATATTCCATCGTATATATATACAACAGTTTGTTTAGCCACTCTTCTGTTGATGGACATTTTTGGCTGTTTCCATCTCTTTGCAATTGTAAATAACGCTGCTATAAACATTGGTGTGCAAATGTCCGTTTGTGTCTTTGCCCTTAATTCCTTTGAGTAGATTCCCAGCAATGGTATTGCTGGGTCGTATGGCAATTCTATATTCAGCTTTTTGAGGAACCGCCAAACTGCCTTCCACAGTGGTTGCACCATTTGACATTCCCACCAACAGTGGATAAGTGTGCCTCTTTCTCCACATCCTCTCCAGCACTTGTCATTTTCTGTTTTGTTGATAATGGCCATTCTGGTGGGTGTGAGATGATATCTCATTGTGGTTTTGATTTGCATTTCTCTAATGGCCAGGGACATTGAGCATCTCTTCATGTGCCTTTTGGCCACTTGTATTTCCTCTTCTGGTAGGTGTCTGTTCAAGTCTTTTTCCCATTTTGTAATTGGGTTGGCTGTCCTTTTGTTGTTGAGTTGAACAATCTCTTTATAAATTCTGGATACTAGACCTTTATCTGATATGTCATTTCCAAATATTGTCTCCCATTGTGTAGGCTGTCTTTCTACTTTCTTGATGAAGTTCTTTGATGCACAAAAGTGTTTAATTTTGAGGAGCTCCCATTTATTTATTTCCTTCTTCAGTGCTCTTGCTTTAGGTTTAAGGTCCATAAAACCGCCTCCAATTGTAAGTTTCATAAGATATCTCCCTACATTTTCCTCTAATTGTTTTATGGTCTTAGACCTAATGTTTAGATCTTTGATCCATTTTGAGTTAACTTTTGTATAGGGTGTGAGATATGGGTCTTCTTTCATTCTTTTGCATATGGATATCCAGTTCTCTAGGCACCATTTATTGAAGAGACTGCTCTGTCCCAGGTGAGTTGGCTTGACTGCCTTATCAAAGATCAAATGTCCATAGATGAGAGGGTCTATATCTGAGCACTCTATTCGATTCCATTGGTCGATATATCTATCTTTATGCCAATACCATGCTGTTTTGACCACTGTGGCTTCATAATATGCCTTAAAGTCAGGCAGCGCAAGACCTCCAGCTTCGTTTTTTTCCTCAAGATGTTTTTAGCAATTCGGGGCACCCTGCCCTTCCAGGTAAATTTGCTTATTGGTTTTTCTATTTCTGAAAAATAAGTTGTTGGGATTTTGATTGGTATTGCATTGAATCTGTAAATCAATTTAGGTAGGATTGACATCTTAACTACATTTAGTCTTCCAATCCATGAACACGGTATGCCCTTCCATCTATTTAGGTCTTCTGTGATTTCTTTTAACAGTTTTTTGTAGTTTTCTTTATATAGGTTTTTTGTCTCTTTAGTTAAATTTATTCCTAGGTATTTTATTCTTTTAGTTGCAATTGTAAATGGGATTCGTTTCTTGATTTCCCCCTCCGCTTGTTCATTGCTAGTGTATAGAAATGCTACAGATTTTTGAATGTTGATCTTGTAACCTGCTACGTTGCTGTACTCATTTATTAGCTCTAGTAGTTTTGTTGTGGATTTTTCTGGGTTTTCACGTATAATATCATATCATCTGCAAACAGTGATAGTTTTACTTCTTCCTTTCCAATTTTGATGCCTTGTATTTCTTTTTCTTGTCTAATTGCTCTGGCTAGAACCTCCAACACAATGTTGAATAATAGTGGTGATAGTGGACATCCTTGTCTTGTTCCTGATCTTAGGGGGAAAGTTTTCAATTTTTCCCCATTGAGGATGATATTAGCTGTGGGTTTTTCATATATTCCCTCTATCATTTTAAGGAAGTTCCCTTGTATTCTTATCTTTTGAAGTGTTTTCAACAGGAAAGGATGTTGAATCTTGTCAAATGCCTTCTCTGCATCAATTGAGATGATCGTGTGATTTTTCTGCTTTGATTTGTTGATATAGTGTATTACATTAATTGATTTTCTTATGTTGAACCATCCTTGCATACCTGGGATGAATCCTACTTGGTCATGATGTATAATTCTTTTAATGTGTTGTTGGATACGATTTGCTAGAATTTTGTTGAGGATTTTTGCATCTATATTCATTAGAGAGATTGGTCTGTAGTTTTCTTTTTTTGTAATATCTTTGCCTGGTTTTGGTATGAGGGTGATGTTGGCTTCGTAAAATGAATTAGGTAGTTTTCCCTCCACTTCGATTTTTTTGAAAAGTTTGAGGAGAGTTTGTACTAATTCTTTCTGGAATGTTTGCTAGAATTCACATGTGAAGCCGTCTGGTCCTGGACTTTTCTTTTTAGGAAGCTTTTGAATGACTAATTCAATTTCTTTACTTGTGATTGGTTTGTTGAGGTCATCTATTTCTTCTTGAGTCAAAGTTGGTTGTTCATGTCTTTCCAGGAACCTGTCCATTTCATCTAAACTGTTGTATTTATTAGCGTAAAGTTGTTCATAGTATCCTATTATTACCTCCTTTATTTCTGTGAGGTCAGTAGTTATGTCTCCTCTTCCATTTCTGATCTTATTTATTTGCATCCTCTCTCTTCTTCTTTTTGTCAATCTTGCTAAGGGCCCATCAATCTCATTGATTTTCTCATAGAACCAACTTCTGGTCTTATTGATTTTCTCTATTGTTTTCATGTTTTCAATTTCATTTATTTCTGCTCTAATCTTTGTTATTTCTTTCTTTTTGCTTGCTTTGGGATTAGTTTGCTGTTCTTTCTCTAGTTCTTCCAAGTGGACAGTTAATTCCTGCATTTTTGCCTTTCCTTCTTTTCTGATATAGGCATTTAGGGCAATAAATTTCCCTCTTAGCACTGCCTTTGCTGCGTCCCATAAGTTTTGATATGTTGTGTTTTCATTTTCGTTCGCCTCGAGGTATTTACTAATTTCTCTTGCAATTTCTTCTTTGACCCACTCGTTGTTTAAGAGTGTGTTGTTGAGCCTCCACGTATTTGTGAATTTTCTGGCACTCCACCTATTATTGATTTCCAACTTCATTCCTTTATGATCCGAGAAAGTGTTGTGTATGATTTCAATCTTTTTAAATTTGTTAAAACTTGCTTTGTGACCCAGCATATGGTCTATCTTTGAGAATGATCCATGAGCACTTGAGAAAAAGGTGTATCCTGCTGTTGTGGGATGTAATGTCCTATAAATGTCTGTTAAGTCTAGCTCATTTATAGTAATATTCAGATTCTCTATTTCTTTATTGATCCTCTGTCTAGATGTTCTGTCCATTGATGAGAGTTGTGAATTGAAGTCTCCAACTATTATGGTAGATGTGTCTATTTCCCTTTTCAGTGTTTGCAGTGTATTCCTCACGTATTTTGGGGCATTCTGGTTCGGTGCATAAATATTTATGATTGTTATGTCTTCTTGTTTAATTGTTCCTTTTATTGATATATAGTGTCCTTCTTTGTCTCTTTTAACTGTTTTACATTTGAAGTCTAATTTGTTGGATATTAGTATAGCCACTCCTGCTCTTTTCTGGTTGTTATTTGCATGAAATATCTTTTCCCAACCTTTCACTTTCAATCTATGTTTATCTTTGGGTCTAAGATGTGTTTCCTGTAGACAGCATATAGAAGGATCCTGTTTTTTAATCCATTCTGCCAGTCTATGTCTTTTGATTGGGAAATTCAGTCCATTAACTTTTAGTGTTATTACTGTTTGGATAATATTTTCCTCTACCATTTTGCCTTTTGTATTATATATATCATATCTGATTTTCCTTCTTTCTACACTCTTCTCCATACCTCTCTCTTCTGTCTTTTCATATCTGACTCTAGTGCTCCCTTTAGTATTTCTTGCAGAGCTGGTCTCTTGGTCACAAATTCTCTCAGTGACTTTTTGTCTATAAATGTTTTAATTTCTCCTTCATTTTTGAAGGACAATTTTGCTGGATATAGGAGTCTTGGTTGGCAGTTTTTCTCTTTTAGTGATTTAAATATATCATCCCACTGTCTTCTAGCTTCCATGGTTTCTGCTGAGAAATCTACACATAGTCTTATTGGGTTTCCCTTGTATGTGACGGATTGTTTTTCTCTTGCTGCTTTCAAGATCCTCTCTTTCTCTTTGACCTCTGACATTCTAACTAGTAAATGTCTTGGAGAACACCTATTTGGGTCTATTCTCTTTGGGGTGCGCTGCACTTCTTGGATCTGTAAATTTAGGTCTTTCATAAGAGTTGGGAAATTTTCAGTGATAATTTCTTCCATTAGTTTTTCTCCTCCTTTTCCCTTCTCTTCTCCTTCTGGGACACCCACAACACGTATATTTGTGCGCTTCATATTGTCATTCAGTTCCCTGATCCCCTGCTCAAGTTTTTCCATTCTTTTCCCTATAGTTTCTGTTTCTTTTTGGAATTCAGATGTTCCATCCTCCAGTTCACTAATTGTAGCTTCTGTCTCTTTAGATCTACCATTGTAGGTATCCATTGTTTTTTCCATTTTTTCTTCTTTGTCCTTCACTCCCATAAGTTCTGTGATTTGTTTTTTCAGATTTTCTATTTCTTCTTTTTGTTCAGCCCATGTCTTCTTCATGTCCTCCCTCAATTTATTGATTTGGTTTTTGAAGAGTTTTTCCATTTCTGTTCGTATATTCAGCATTAGTTGTCTCAGCTCCTGTATCTCATTTGAACTATTGGTTTGTTCCTTTGACTGGGCCATAGTTTCAATTTTCTGAGCATGATCCGTTATCTTCTGGTGGTGTCTGGGCATTTAGTCAGATTTCCCTGGGTGTTGGACCCAACAGGTTGAAAGATTTTTCTGTGAAATCTCTGGGTTCTGTTTTTCTTATCCTGCCCAGTAGGTGGCGCTCGTGGCACACGTTTGTCTGCGGGTCCCACCAGTAAAAGGTGCTGTGGGTCCTTTAACTTTGGAAAACTCTCACCGTGGGGGAGGTTCGCCAGCCGAAGCGGCTTGGAAGAGTGCCAGTTGGCCCGGGGGTCCGAACGCGAGGAGGGTCGCCGGCCGCCGCAGCCCAGGAGAGCGCCCGTCCGAATTTCCTAGTCGGCCCGGGGCGTCAAGCGTGGCGGGAGGGCGCCAGCCACCGCAGCCCAGGCGAGTGCACCGTTCCCAGCCGGACTGGGGAGTCACATGTTTGGAAGGGACCCCCCGGTCACCGTTCTCCGCAGTCTGGGGATTTCCAATCCAATTCTCTCAGTTGGTCCGGGGGTCCTCGTGTGGTGGGGGCGCCAGCCGCCGCGGTTTGAGGGGACCACCTGCCCAATTCTGCCAGCTGGCCCGGGAAGGAGGAAGGGGAGGGACTCCGGCCGCTTGCCGCCCTGCCCGGGAAAGCCCGCGCCCCTCGGCGATCTCACCAGAGCGGGTTCTCCCAGACAGTCAGCCTTTCCAGGATGGGGTACGCTGTTTTTTTTATCTCTGTCGTGGCTCTGGGAGCTGTTCTGTGTCGTTTCTACTCCCCTAGTAGCTGTTCTGGAGGAGGAAAGGTGAGGGTGGCAAGTCTGTCGAGGATGGTGGCGGAGGAGCCGGTGAAGGTGGAAGAGCGCACGGTGGTGGTTGGAGAGCCGCTGTGAGAAAGGGAAGGTTGGGGTCAAGGTGGAAACATCCAGGAATCCCAGAAACGGAGTCAACAATCCAATTGTGTGAGACAAGTTCTTAAGTCAGTGTAGCACAAGTAGGAACCATAGGAAAAGACTTCTGATTTTCAGAATTCAAGACTCAGAAGGGAACTGTGATACCAAAGCTATGACCACCGTCACCATCTTCAGTCTATCGCGGCTCCTTTGTGAACTGCCGGATGCTCCTCTTCCTGCATTCTCGACTTAGCATGCATTCTTAATAAAATTTAATTTCTATTTACAAAGGTACTTTGGTATCTATATTAAAATACTGATGTTTCAGATAACTGAATCATGATTGCTTATTTTTATCTAATGCATTTGTCTTTTTACTATTTTTTTAGTTAGCTTTAATTTTTTTTATTTTAATGCTATATGTCAGGGGTCACATTTCATTCTTTTTCCATGTGAGTATCCCCTCATTTCAGCACCATTTGTTGAATTTTTAAGTTTTTGTTTTTTTGCTGTTGTTATTTGGTTTTTCATTTGTTTGTTTGCTTGTTTTTTGGGGGAAGGCTGGGGGAAGTGTGTGGGCCAGGAATTAAACCCAGGACTCCTGCATGACAGGCAAGAATTCTACCACTGAACTACCCTTGCATCCCCAGTTAGCTTTTATTTTGTAATTTTTATTTCTTATTATTTATTTAGCCTTTAATGCCTGCCCTAATAAAACACAATCTTTCTTTATTTTTTATTTCAAAGCCTGAGTATCAGCAATTTGTTTCAGTATTTTAGTTCTTTGAAATTTTCATTCAATGGAAAAATCAGTTCTATTTAATTTGAACTTGCTTTAGACCACCATCCTCACTAGTAAACACCAGACCCTCCCCCCTTTTTTTGGCTAATATTTACAGCATAAACCAACCAGTAAGCACTGAAAATACATATACCAATATGAATGAGAAATAAGACCTCCCTCAGTGAGATAGTGCAGATGCTAAGAAATTGTTATTTTTATAGGTTCATAACCAATTGAATATTAATGATTTCATATGGCTCAACCCTGATATACAGAAAAGGAGCTGGATGGAGAAAATGGATGAAGTATGGACTGAGATTGGTAGTATCCAACTTCCAAATTAAGTTGTATATTATAAGTCAGAGGGTGCTTTTAAATTCTGTGTCAGCTGTGAAGTTCATGTTTGAATCCTGAGAGAAAGAAAGGTCAGATGGAGGAGCTGCTTTTGAATCCCAGCCCGAGAACATGAAGATTTGAACACACCCAGAAGGCAACATAAGTTCAGACATGATGATAACGACAACTTCTGGCATAGTGCAGAGGGTTTCAAACCTGGAGCTAGTTATAAAGATTAGCGCTTTATAAAAATACTGATGCCAGGCCCTTTGCCCTAGATTCTGATCACGTTAGTCTAGAGTGGTGTGGAATAGTGGTTCTCAAACTTTAGTATTCATCAGAATCACCTGGAGCATTTGTTAAAACAGATTGTTGAGCTGCACACACACACATACACACACCAAGTTTCTGATTCAGTAAATATGGGATGGGAACCAAGAATTTGCATTTTTAATAAGCTTCCAATGATGTTCATTCTGCTGGTCTGGAGACTGTATATCGAAAACCACTGGTGGAGAGGAATATGGCATGGCAAGTAAGACACAGGATTGTAGTCCCAGTCCCAATATTTCCTTCCTTCCTTCCTTCCTTTTCTTCTTCCTTCCTGTCAAGTTTATTGAAGTACAATTAATTACTGTAATATTCATCCTTTAAAGTGTAAATTCCATGAATTTTGATAAATGCATACAGTCACATGACTGCCACATTCCAGATACAGAGCAGTTCCATCACCTCCAGGAATTCCTTGTGTCCCCTTGTAGTCACTTCCTCTCCAATCCTTGGCAACCATTGATGTTTTCTATCCCTACACTTTTGTCTTTTCCAGAATGACCTATAATATCTAGCCTTTTCAGTCTGGTTTATTTCATTTAGCATATGCATTTGAGAATCATCTATGCTGTTGCGTGTATCAGTAGTCTTTTCCTTTTAATTGTTAGATTGTATTCCATTGTATCTATGTATCACAATTTCTTTATCATTCATTTCAGTTGAAAAACATTTAGTTTCTAGTTTTTGAGGATAAAACAACTTTTTGTGAGAATAAATTTTCATTTCTCTTGGGTAAATTTCTAGGATAGTTACAAGAATATAATTTTGTATAATTACAAGAATGTCAGGTAAATGCACCTTTACCTTGGTAAGAAACTGCCAAATTATTTTCCAAAGTGGCTATATCACTTTGCATTTCTATATATTAACATTTTGATCTTGAATTTTTTCTAAGGTGCTAATGATAATATCTGCTAACTTTCTTTTACATTTTATTATAGAAATTTTCAAACATGTACAAAAGTAGAAAGAATAGTTTACTGAATTCCCTTTTTATTTATTCATCACCCTGCTTCAACAATTAATTATTAATTATTATATTAAATATATACCCGCTTGGATGTCTTTCTGCTTGTATGATTTAAATCCTTTAAATATATTGAGACTTGTTTTATGGGTCAGAATATGGCTTATTTTGGTAAATGTTTTTTGTGCCCTAAAAATAACATTTATCCTTCTCTTGTAGAGCAGAATGATCTGAAAATGTCAATTAAGTCAAGTTGTTTGATAGTGTTGTTCAAGTCTTCTATATCCTGACTGATTTTCTGTCTGTCTGCTCTGTCAATTATTGAGAGAGCAGTGTTGAAATCTCTGACAACATTTGAAGATTAGTCTGTTTCTCCTTTCATTTCTGTAAGATTTTGCCCCAGATATTGTAAAGCTATTTTATTATGTGCAAAAAACTTTAGGATTCTGTCTTCTTGATGAATTGATTCCTTTATCAATCTGAAATGACCTCATTTATTCCAGGTAATTTGCTTTGCTCTAAAATCTACTTTGATACCTATGTATCTACTTAAACTTTCTTTTTCATTTTTGTTGTGGTTATATAGACATAAGATAGAATTTCCTATTTTAATCACTTCCATGTGTACAATACAATGTATTAATTACATTCACCATATTGTGTTACCATCACTACCCCATTCATTACCAAAGCTTTTTCATCTCCCCAACCAGAAATCTGTATCCATTAAGCACTACCTCCCCACCCCTAATCCCAACCCCTGGTAACCTGTATTCTACTTTTCCATCTCTGAATTTGGTTATTCTAAGTATTTCATATAGTAGAAATCATATACTATTTGCTTCTCTGTGTATGGTTTATTTCACTCCATATGAGTAAAATAAATATCTTCAAGGTTTATCCATGTTGTAGCATATATCAGAATTTCATTCTGCTTTATAGCTGAATAATATTCCATTGTATGTATGTATACCACATTTTTATCTATTCATCTGTTAATGCTTAAGTTTCTTTTTACTATGTTAGCATTGATGTATTTTTCCTATCCTGTTAATTTTAACCTATTTGTGTCTTTCTATACAAATGAATAAATTATACAGTGCATATTGTTGGGTTTTGCTTTTTATTCACTCTAACAATCTCTGACTTTAATTGAGGGTGTTTCGGCCATTTATATTTAATGTAATTATTGATATAACCATGCTTAAATTTACCACCTTGCTATTTGTTTTCTGTTGGTCTCATCTACTCTTTTTTACAAAGAATAGAAAAAAGAAAAAAATTCTTTCTTCTCCTTTCTTTTTGGACAAATGGATTATTTATTTGTTCCATTTTATCTCCTTAATTGGCTTATTATCTATACTTTTGCATTTTTTAGTAGTTGTTTTAAGGTTTTTACTCTACATCTTTAATTATTACAGCCTGCCTTCAAGTAGTATACTCTTCACATATAGTATGTGAACCTTAAAACAGTATGTCTGCTTTCCTAGCCTTTGTGTTATTGTTATAGGTTTTACATCTACATGTCATGATCCTAGAATGCACTGTTTTTATTTATACTTTAAACAGTCAATTAGCTTTTAAGGAAATTTTTTTAAATAAGAAAAAAGGTATTTTATATTTACCCATATATTTAGCATTTCAGTGTACATCATTTTATTTTGTAGGTAAGATATTCTACCTGGTATAATTTTCTTTTGCCTTTAACTTTTTTAGTATGGCTGAATTATCTCAGTTGCTGTATATCTGTAAGAGCCTTTACTTTGTTTTTGAAAGATATTTTTAAAGAGTATAGAATTCTAGGTTGACGATGTTTTTTCTTTCAGTTCCTACAATATATTGCGCCACTGTTTTCTGGCTTGCCTTGTTTCTGACAAGAAGACTCCTTTATTCTTATTTCTGTTCTTCTGTACATAACATCCTTTTTTTAAATCTCTAGCAACTTTTCAGATTTTCTCTTTATGCAGGGAGTTCATTGAGGTTCTTGGTTGTCTGGATTTACAGTTTTTACCTTAATCTAGAAACTTTCAGTCAATATTTTTCAAAATTTTTTTCCATGTATTTTTCCATCTCCTCCTTTCTTTCCTTTCTTCCTGGAGACAAAATTACATGTTTATTTGGCTGATGGAAGCTTACTGATGCTTTTCTTTTTCATATTTTATCTCTGCATTATAATTTAGATAGTTCACATTACTATGTATTCAACCTTACTAATCTTTTTGTCTGTCTAATATATCCTTAATCCCCTCTAGTGTGTTTTTCTTCTCAGACATTGTATTTCTCATCTCTAAAAGTGTGTTTAGGTCCTTTTTCCATGTTTCTTCTTAACGTAATAGTAATTTCTACCTTCTTGAATATGTGGAATATTTCTGTAACAGCTATTTTTTTTTTTTTTTTTTTTTTTTTTTTTTTTTTTTTAAAGGAAAGACAGAGAGAAGGAAGGAAGGATAGAAGGAAGGAAGGAAGGAAGAAAGGGAAACATTTTTAAACATTTTCTTGTTTTATTGTATTCTGTTTCTCCGTTTTTGTTACATGGGCTGGGGCCGGGAATCGAACCGAGGTCCTCCGGCATAGCAGGCAAGCACCTTGCCCGCTGAGCCACCGCGGCCCGCCCTGTAACAGCTATTTTAATGTGCATGCCTACAAACTCTGCCTTCTGTCCTTCTGTTTTCTGGATCTGTCTTACTGTTTGATTTTTTTTTTTTTTTTTTTTTTTTTTTTTTTTGAAGTACATGGTCCAGGAATTGAACTCGGGTCTCCTGCATGGCAGGCGAGAATTCTACCACTGAGCTACCCTTGCACAAACCTCTTTTAAAAGACATATTTCTTTCTTTTTCTTTTTTGGGGGGTGGGGGTGGGGTGGGGAGTGGTGTACATGGTCCAGAAGTCGAACCCAGGTCTCCCGCATGGCAGGTGAGAATTCTACCACTGAGCTACCTTGCATTATCCCTGGTTTGATTTTTTTTACCCTCATTATGAGTTGTATTTTCCTACTTCTTTGCATGCCTGGTAATTTTTTATTAGATGGCAGACATTTTGAATTTTGGATTGTTGGGGGCCGGAATTTTTGTATTCCTTCAAATATTTTTGAGCATTGGGAAGAAGTTAAACTTTTGGGGAACAGTATTATGCTTTGTAGACTTGCTTTTTCAGTTTTATTAGGGAAATCAGAGCAGCCTTTAGTCTAGGGTCAGTTTGACACAACTACCTTTCTGATTATTCAAACCGGTGTTCCCTGTTATTTCTCCAGTCAGGCTGTTGAAAACATGAATTATTCCAGCCCTATATGTGCTCCAAAACTCTTTCTGTCTGCTCCTTTCTTGTAGCTCTTTTCCCAATCTTGAGTCGTTTCCATGCACACATGTTCTGATCAGTACCCAGCTGAAGACTTGGGGCGGAGCCCTGCAGATCTCTGGATGTTCTGTGTGTGGAGTTTACTGCCCAGTACTCTGCCTATGAATTCTAGCCTCCTCGGCCTCTTCACATTTTTAGTTCTAGCTCCTTAACTCTTCTAGGCCCTGTTTAGGTTCCCCTTTCTGACTAAGCCTGGGAACTACAGTTATTTGCTCCTACACATGCTGGAGCAGCGGTAGGACTCACCTCATTTATTTCCCATTTCTTAAAGATCACTGCCCTGTGCTTCCTATTGTCCAGTGTCTGAAAACCATTTTTAAAAATATTTTTCAGATGCACAGGTGGTTCAGTGGTAGAATGCTTGTCTTCCATGCAGGAGACCCAGGTTCAATTCCCAGACCATGCACCAAAAAAAAAGACTCATGTTTTTGGTTGTTTATTGTGGGAGGTTAAATCCAGTCTGTGTTACTCCATGATTACCTGTAACAGAAGACTGACTTTTATGTTGTTTTTGTTTATTACAGAATAAATTATTCATTATTAATATAATGAACAATAGAGATGATGCCTCTCTCACAGAGATTAAAGTAAATAAGATATACAAAAACATTTTATAGATGGCAAATTGTAAACTGCTACACAAATGTTTGTCATTATCAGTACCTAGAAGATAACCCTATTTTCCTATAGTTGTGAATGTTCAATATAGACTTTAAGCCTAAAAGGCAAAAGTTGGGGGTGTTGTTTCTGAAAGACTTCCCGTGCCTACATGCATATCAGTATGTCATGTTATATATTTCTCTATGCTATATTCATTCATTCTTCCTTTTATTCAACTGGTACTTATTAGATGCTGATGTGTCAGGCACCCTTTTAGGTACTGGAGGTCCTTGCTCTCAAGGAGTTTATATTCTAGGGGTGTGTTTTATTTTCCATCATCCCATTTTTTTCTAGATATTTATCTCGTTCTATCTCTGAGCCTCTATATGAACGCTCATCTCATTCTGGCTTCACCTCTTCTATGTTCTTCCCTTAGCATGTCTGACTTTCCCATATTACCTTATTCTATTCAGTCGGTCCACTTCTGTCATCTCTCTTTCCTCTACTAATCGTTTTTATTATTATTATCCTGAGTAAAAGCCAGAGTAAAAGAACTAGTCCATACAAAAGCTTACAAGACTTTAAAAGAATCTGGGCCCCTGCTTCTCTCTCTGATCTCCTAACTTGCTACCTATCCCCTTGCTCATTTCATCGAAGCCGCATGACCTCGTGGCCATTGTTGCTTCTTGAAAACACCAGGCACGTCCTCCCCTGCTCCTCCTCCATGTGCGTATCTTGCGCACCCCTCCTCCGTGTGCGTGTTTCATATGCTTCTCCTCCGTGTGCGTGTCTCATATGCTCCTCCTCCGTGTGCATGTCTCATATGCTCCTCCTCCGTGTGCATGTCTCATATGCTCCTCCTCTGTGTGCGTGTCTCACACACTCCTCCTCCATGTGTGTGTCTCGCACACTCCTCCTCTGTGTGCGTGTCTTGCACACTCCTCCTCCGTGTGCGTGTCTCATATGCTTCTCCTCTGTGTGCGTGTCTCACACACTCCTCCTCCATGTGTGTGTCTCGCACACTCCTCCTCTGTGTGCGTGTCTCGCACACTCCTCCTCCATGTGTGTGTCTCGCACACTCCTCCTCTGTGTGCGTGTCTCGCACACTCCTCCTCCGTGTGCGTGTCTCATATGCTCCTCCTCGTGTGCGTGTCTCATATGCTCCTCCTCCATGTGCATGTCTCATATGCTCCTCCTCCGTGTGTGTGTCTCATATGCTCCTCCTCCGTGTGTGTGTCTTATATGCTCTTCCTCCGTGTGCGTGTCTCGCACACTCCTCCTCCGTGTGCGTGTCTCATATGCTCCTCCTCCGTGTGCGTGTCTCGCACACTCCTCCTCCGTGTGCGTGTCTCGCGCGCTCCTCCTCCGTGTGCGTGTCTCATGTGCTCCTCCTCCGTGTGCGTGTCTCATATGCTCCTCCTCCGTGTGCGTGTCTCATATGCTCCTCCTCCGTGTGCGTGTCTCATATGCTCCTCCTCTGTGTGCGTGTCTCATATGCTCCTCCTCCGTGTGTGTGTCTTATATGCTCTTCCTCCGTGTGCATGTCTCGCACACTCCTCCTCCGTGTGCGTGTCTCGTGCGCTCCTCCTCCGTGTGCGTGTCTCATGTGCTCCTCCTCCGTGTGCGTGTCTCACGCGCTCCTCCTCCCTGTGCGTGTCTCGCGCACTCCTCCTCCGTGTGCGTGTCTCATATGCTCCTCCTCTGTGTGCGTGTCTCATATGCTCCTCCTCCTTGTGCGTGTCTCATGTGCTCCTCCTCCGTGTGCGTGTCTCACGCGCTCCTCCTCCCTGTGCGTGTCTCGCACACTCCTCCTCCGTGTGCGTGTCTCATGTGCTCCTCCTCCATGTGCGTGTCTCGCGCACTCCTCCTCCGTGTGCGTGTCTCATATGCTCCTCCTCCGTGTGCGTCTCATATGCTCCTCCTCCGTGTGCGTCTCGCACACTCCTCCTCCGTGTGCGTGTCTCGTGTGCCCTTCCTCCATATATCCATATCTTCACGCTTCGTGTCCTTCAAGGCTTTATTCTGTTATCTCCTTCCCTGAGGACCTTCTTGATGTCGCCGTGGTTTAGGGTGTGATGCCTTTATCCAGTGCCCCTCTTACTCCCATCCCTACTTTATTTTCCTTGATAACACTTTTTACCTTCTTATAAGTGAATTGGAGCATATAACTTACTTTTTTGTTGGTTTCTTCTCTGTCACAGTGTGTTGCATATAAATGCCCTAGCGTGTACATTCTGTGAAGGCGGAGATTCCTGTACTCTAACGGAAATTAGACACTGCCTGCCTGTAGTAGGAGCTGAATAAATATTTGTTGAATGTATGAGTCTCCTTGGTAAAGTGCTTTTTGTTTGTTTGTTGTATTGCATTTGTTGAATATACTTCTTTATTTCTTATACTTTATTTAAAAAATGAACAGCTAGGGCTTTAAAATTTTTTTCTTAAAAAAATCCCATCAGTTGCTTTATTTATTTAGCTTATTAACATTTTATTCAATAGACCCTTAGCCTTCACTAGATAAAAAATTTTCCATCATTTATTCAGTACCCTCAGGCCTACATACATGTAGAATTAAATGACAATTCCAGTGGTAATAAATAATTACTAATTTATATGTAACCTGAGAAGAGATGGGATTACAAATTATCTTTAAATTACATCCCAGAAATCCAAGGATGATCCAAAAGCAAAAACTCCTCTCAAATATAATATTCCTCTTATTCTGAAAATTTTTGTATTATATTTGAAATTAAAAATTCATTTTATACAACTCCCGTAGAAAATCCATATGGAATAGTAAAAACAATAAGCAGCCTCACATCAGGTCAGGTAGGATTTTGTCACCAAATGAGTTTATGTTAAAATTAGAAACATTTTTTGGTTTTCAGAGCTAATTAGACTTCAAAATTGCCACTACTACTGGCAGGCAGTGTCCGTGCCACTTCCGTTAGAGTAAAGGAATCTCTGCCTTCACAGAATGTACACGCTAGGGCATTTATATGCAACACACTGTGACAGAGAAGAAACCAACAAAAATAAATAGAAGTAAAGCTTCCTTATTAAGATAAATATAGCTGTTATCCTTTATCACAATTTTGAAGTCTAATTAGCTCTGAAAACCAAAAAATGTTTCTAAGTTTAACATAAACTCATTTGGTGGCAAAATCCTATCTGACCTGATGTGAGGCTGCTTATTGTCGTTACTATTCCATTCGGTGAGTCTAGGTATACATTCTGCTGCAGAAATATCAAGGTGCTTGATGACAGCGTGTGTCCCACGCCTGTTGAGAGTATTATGTAGTATGCAATATGTCTTATAGTTCTCATTTCAAAAACCTCTGAAATGTGCCTAATCACAAGAAATTGGGTTAAAAAGTGAGGACCTGGGTATTTTTTTAAAAAGTCTCCTTACTGAAGTGAAGCCAGATTCACTTGTCATCATCTGCCTAACTTTTGCTTGTCCTTGTGGCTGCTGGCACTGTTTTTTCTCCAGCTTTACAAACCTTGGCATACTTCATGTGACAAAGAAAAAAGTATTTGAAACACTGGAAGCACGAATGACAGAGGCTTGTGTAAGGGGCTATAATCCTGGACTTTTGGTGCATCCTGATCTTGCCTATTTGCAAGCAGAAGGTGGAGGAGACAGACAACTCACAGGTGAGCAGCACTGCTCCTTTGAGGAGCTCAGGCTTTCCTTTCCTCATATGTGGAATAGGTGTTTGGCTGTGTGTCTCTGATTTCTCCTTCTTTCAATCTGAACTCCAAGATGCTTCCACTCCATCATGGCTCAGAAACCTTTGATGGTATCCTGTTGCTTGTAGAGTAAAACCAAAAGCTCTATGGCCTCACCCTGGCCACCTTTCCAGCCTCATATCTGGCGCCATCCTGTACCTGCGCTTCCCCATCTCTGCTCCTCTGGACATGTGATGCATATTCAGACCTTTATACGTGTCTTCCCCTACCCAAAACAACCTCATCATCCCTTCTCAACCTGTCAAAAACCCATTTCACCATTCAAGACTCAGTGTAAAAAAAGCACTTCACCTTATTATAATGAAACTTCCCTTGGACTTTTCAGGTACATGATGAACTATTCTATCTTTGCCATAATAATGCTATAGTTTTCTGTTTTTACTCATTTTTTTTTCAACCCCAATCCCTGTCCTACCACCTGCCCCATTTCTGTTTATATATTTTGTCCTTTAATTTGGCCAGCCTCCCATTATCTCATACTCAGGTGATCCAAAACTGGTCATCATTTTCCTAGTAAACGTGGTCCATCATCAGATAAACAAACTCAGAACCTTCACATCATTTTTTATTCTTCCCTCCCACCTATACTGCATCTCCAATCAGCGGTCTAGCTGTTCTGTACCCATCCCATTTTCATTGCCCCAGTTATAGTAGTCTGACCCATGGTTTCTGTGCCTCCCCACCTTGAATCCAGCTTGTACCCTGTGGCCAGATAGATCTGAACTATTTATCTCACCACTATTCAGATGTCTCCCCTTCAACTCTTATTTTATTCTACCTACAGAATAAAATCCAAATTATGTAAGATGAATTTTAGGCCTCTGTTCTAGTTTGCTAGCTGCTGGAATGCAACACACCAGAGACGGCTTGACTTTTAATAAAAGGGGATTTATTTCATTAGTTCTTCAGAGGGAAAGACAGCTAACTTTCAGCTGAGGTTCTTTCTTACGTGGGAAGGCACAAGGTGATCTCTGCTGGTCTTCTCTCCAGGCCTCTGGGTTCCAACAACTTTCCCCCGGGGTGATTCCTTTCTGCATCTCCAAAAGCCTGGGCTGAGCTGCGAGTGCTGAGATGAGGTATGCTGAGCTGCTTGGGCTGTGCTATGTTGAGTTCTGTCATTTAAGCACCAGCCAATTAAGTCAAACATCATTCATTGCAGCAGGCACGCCTCCTAGCCAACTGCAGATGTAATCAGCCACAGATGAGGTTCACATACCATTGGCTCATGTCCACAGCAACAGAACTAGGTGCCTTCACCTGGCCAAGTTGACAACTGAATCTAACTACCACAACCTACAAGAGCTGGCCCCTGTCTGCATCTCCAACTCAGTTTTCCACGAGTCTCCTTCATGTGCCTTGACACCTTCTTTCTATTCTTGCTGTTTCCTCATCTCAAATTCTGCATCCCTTCAAGATCAAGAGCAAATGCCTCTTCTGCCCAAAGCCTCTGGGTTCTCCCCTCCTTCAAAATCCCATGCCACTTCGTCTGTAGTTCTTTTATAGTACTTCTTATTTGAATTGTTAAAGGTTAAGTATGGCTAAGTCAACCAGCATGAAAGGTCCATCAGGAGGGCAGGCACTAAATGGAGTTGAGTCATTCAGTTTCTTCAAAAGTTATTATTGAGTATCTATCATATGACAGGCACTATGGAGTGAACACAATTTCTGTGCTCAAAGAGATTTTGGAGTAATTAATTTTCACATTTCTCAATATAACTCAGGCATAGTAGATTCACTGTGTTCCATTCCATCACATCCTTTGAGCTTTTAAACTGTTACAGGGAGAAGTAAGGAAGGGCAGGAGAGAAGGGAGGAAGTTTGATACATGAAAGGCAGTTTTCACTATGACCCAGAAATAAATGCAGGCCTTCTTTTGATGCCTTTAATTTTGGATGACATAAATGAGGCTATGTCTTTAAATTTTACTAGTAATGTGAAGAATTTCCAAAGAAAAATCAATGGATTTTAAGTTGATATTCTTATAAAAGCATCCAATTTAAAATGTTCACTGCTCTTTATGCCTCCCTTGGGCATGATTATACTGTGCTGTGGTCCTAGATCGGGAAAAGGAGATAATCCGCCAGGCTGCTCTTCAGCAGACTAAGGAGATGGACCTCAGTGTGGTACGGCTCATGTTTACAGCGTTTCTTCCGGACAGCACCGGCAGCTTCACAAGGCGCCTGGAACCTGTGGTGTCAGATGCCATCTACGACAGCAGTGAGTACTTGACTTGGAGGCAGCTTGGTGTAATCTGAAAACCTCAAGCCTTCCAACCATGCCTTGCCATTGATTCACCAGCCCTGAGTCCTGTGGCAATGAACTTTTCACTTTGATTTGTAATTTCTTTAATCTCTTTTTCTCCTCTATGAAAATGGGAATACCAAAATTTATCATGAAAGGTTGGGTCTAGATTAAATGTTTTATGAGGTGCTCAATAAATGTGATTCCTCTTCCTCAAAAGTATCTCTCAGACTTTTACGTGCAATACCAAATCTCTTATTATGTGTGAACTTATAAATATGAGAATAAATTTCTGGTGCTCTTGGAAGGGAAAAGTGTATCAATTTTTTTTAGCATGGGGTCTCTGAAGAGAAGTTAGAGAACTGCTATTCTTATCCATCTTCATTTCCGCTAGTAATATTAGTTATTACTTTAATTAAGGTAGAAACTTCGAGTTAATTGGATAAATAGTAGAGAGGGCATGTGGCTTCAGAATGTTATTCTTACAGTTTTACAAAGAGTTTTACAAAATTCTACAGCATTTATTATGCAACTTACTTGTTCTGTATGCATAGAATTTATTAAATAGATACTTCTCAAAAGCCTGAAAGTACAGTATTTAAGTTCATTGAGGATTTATGGAATTTAGTATAAATAAAAAACTACATGTTCCAAGTACAATAACTAACTGACTTCTTTAATTTGAACAAGTTTGAATGGAAGTGAAAGAATTATAAATGATATATACATATATACCAAAGATCACCTTAAAATGCAGCTGTTAAAGCAAAAAAAGGGAAGCTTCATACCATTACCACACTGAAACTTTTGCCCCTTAACCACACAGAATCCTAATTTAGTTTGAGGAAAAGAAATATAACATCTTCATTTTACTTTTCGGTAGAATAAAAATTAAAACATAGTTTAAGAAAATTGTGCTTTTCCTAGATTTTTTAAGTCTTTTGTAATTGGCACAGCAGTATTATATAAATAAGTTTGGGGTCTTGACCTAATTGGAATTTCAGAAATCCATTAACTTGGTACTTTCTGAGATATCAGAAAAGCTCTTTCTCTTTCTGTGTCGATCTCTCTTGCTGAGAAACAATTACCTGCTCATATCTGTCTCATCATATTTTGATGATCGTGGATGATCCTCCCCCTCAAGAAGTATTCCAGTACTTTGGAAGACATTCTCATTTTATCAGTATTCTTGTTAAAGCAACATGAAGTAAAGACATTCAACTTCCTTTTGGTACTCAAAGCAGGGTACTTCCTAAAGGATTGGTTTGATGTTTGTTTTTCTTCTCCTGTGAACAGAAGCCCCCAATGCATCCAACTTGAAAATTGTAAGGATGGACAGGACAGCTGGATGTGTAACTGGAGGGGAAGAAATTTATCTTCTTTGCGACAAGGTTCAGAAAGGTAAATACGTTCTCTGGTCTCAAAATGTGAAATACAATTCCGAGTGTGCCTGAGTCATTTTTCAGCAATGGACAAGTAATATCTGCCATAGAAGTCCTTCAAACATCTACACATCTCTCCTTTTCCTGTTTAAATTGTTAGTGTTGTTTTTTCTTAACTCAGCCAATTCATTTTAACATTTTGAACAGAAAGAGAAATAAGTAGTGACAGTAAATTTTCATTATTTTTGTCATTTATACTTTGGTGTCTATACTCAGTTAAACTAAAATAAATGAATAATAGCCCATGTTTGACACACACACACACACACACACACACACACAGAATTAGTAAATAATAGGTTGCTTATTTTACAATTCTTTTTTGTAACACTGAGAGAGCTTCTCCAAACATGTCCGTATAACACTGTACTGTCAACTAAGAAAAGGAAAGAGAATTAGGAACGTGAGGAAATTCCCAGAGCAAATTTCTGTCAGTTTTCACTTTGAGAAATGGTGCTTGGCATTAAATTATATTTATATAATTATATAAATTAGATATACTACAAGTTGAACAAATTAGAAAAAGCAGAAGGAGATTATATATTATTTTCTCAACCTTCACTCATTTTAAAAATAAAATCATAGAAGGAAAGTGTCGTTTAATAAAGATTCTATGTACTACAAAGTGAGCATTTTCAAAGTAAGCAGAGACGTAATTGAAAATATAGTACCTAAGTAAAAGGCCTGTGGCTTTAAAAATATATATTCTCATATGACCCTAAATGCATCAGAAAAAATAAGATCAGATTTTAAAGTAAAGGTATATATTCTTTATCTAAAAATATTTACACTCTTTGTGCGTACCCTAGTATCACCGTTCTTTTAAACCAGTCTGTACAAGTGATACTTACTTTCAGAATGGCTGGTATGCATACTATTAGTGAACACAGTCTGAGAATCTTATTTGTAAAGGTAATCTTTCATCATTATCATTACATTCGAATGTCTTAGTAAGAGAAGTCTTCTAGTTGGCTTAAAGAATCCTGAATAACTTAAGTCCAGAGAAATCCTATGAGAAGGCAAAAGAATAGGCCAAGATATAATTGGATATTTTATCCAACTGCAATATTTCTAAAACTCTGTTTAAATAGAAACTTAGTTTTCCAACGTCAATAGTGTGGTGCTGTCTATGAAACGGGAAGCAAATCCAGGAAGATGCCCACCTGATTTTATTATCCTATTTCTGTAGAAGTAGAGTCTGTAACTAAAGAATGAAATTTCAGCCCTCCAATTTAATTTGAAGGAATCTGACCACCATAATCTTTTGTATGATTACTCAACATGAACTAACAACATATCATAGGGAAGCCATATAATGCAGTGTTTAAGAGCTTGGACCCTGGAACTGTACTGTCTGGGTTCAGTTCCTGTCTCCTCCACTTAGTAGCTGTTCAACCTTGGACAAATCTTAACATCTCTGGACAAAGTTTCCCCTTTAGTAAAATGATGATACTCATAGTCCACCTACCTCAGAGGGTTTTTGTGAGGATTAAATTTAGTTAATGTACACAAAAAAGTCATGAAAGTGGTGCCTTCCATATAGTATAAAATTATATATGTTAACTCAATATGAAAATTTATGTTGAGTTGAACTACCTTTTGGGATTCTGATATTCCCCACCATCCCCCATGTTTCTCAGGAGTGAATTGGTCTAGGGATGGAGAAGTGGGAAATTTAAAAACTCACACTTCATGACTTTAAGGCTCATTACAAAGCTACCGTGGTCACAAAAGCATAGTACTGACACAAAGCCAATGATTTCAACAACACCGCCAAGTCCACTCAGTTGGGAAAGAATAATCTGTTTAACAAATGGTGCTGGGAAAACTGAATATCCATTGGCAAAAGAATGAAGGAAGGGCAGTGCAACAGTGGTTCAGTGGCAGAATTCTCGTCTGCCATGCCAGAGACCCAGGTTGGATTCCAGTGCCTGCCCATGTAAAAAGAATGAAGACCCCTATCTCACACCAAACACAAAAAAACTCAGTGGATCAAAGGCCTAAATGTAATAACCATGACTATAAAATTCTTGGAAGAAAAATGTAGAGAAGCATTTTCAGGATCTTGGGTTAGGCAATAGTTTCTTAGACTTTACACTGGAAGTACAAGCAACAAAAATAGAAATAAGTAAATGGAACCTCATCAAAACGTAAAACTTTTGTTCATAAAAGGACTTTGTCACAAAAGTGAAAAGAAAACCTACTCAATGGGAGAAAATATTTGGAAACCACATGTCTGATAAAGATTTAATATCCAGGATATATAAAGAAATTCTACAAATTAAACTACAAACTTTAAAAAGACAATTTTTAAAATGGGCAAAAGACTTGGGTAGACATTTCTCCAAAGAGTATATATAAATGGCTAAAAAGAAGATGAAATTATGCTCAACATCATTAGCTGCTAGGGAAATGCAAATCGAAACCCAATGAGATACCATTTCACACCCACTGAAATGGCTATTTTGTTTTTCTTTGTATGCTGTATGGCGTGGGTCACTTTTTATTCTTTTCCCTGTGTGTACCCCCTTATTGCAGCACCATTTGTTGAATTTTTTGCTTTTGTTTCATTTTTTGTTTGTTTGTTTCCTTGTTTGTTTTTGGGAAGTGCATGGGCCTGGAATCAAATCTTGGTCTCCTGCATGACAGGTAGGAATTTTATCACCAATTTACCCTCGTACCCCCGCTACTATTTTTTAAAAAACAGAAAATTACAAGTGTTGGAGAGGATGTGGAGGAATAGGAACACTCATTTATTGCTGGTGGGAATGTAAAATGGTGTAGCTGCTGTGGTAGACAGTTTGGTGATTCCTCAGAAAGCTAAGTATAGAATTACCACATAACCTGCAAATCCTTTCCTATTATATACCCAGAAGAATTGGAAGCAGGGATTTGAATAGATATTTGCACACCAATGTGGCATTATTCACAATTATCAAAATATGGAATTTATTCAAGTGTCCATCAACCAATGAATAAACAAAATGTATATATGTACAATGGAATATTATTTAATATCAAAAAGAAATGAAGTTCTGGTTCATGCAACAACATGGATGAAGTTTGAAGAGATTATGTTGAGTGAAATAAGCCAGATGCAAAAGGACAAATATTGTATAATCTCATATGAAACAATTAGAATAAACAAACTCTCATGGGGTTAGAATCTAGAATATAGGTTATGAGGGGTAGGGTTGAGGGTAGGGAATGAGGAGTTAATGCTTAATTTGTGCAGAATTTCTATTTGGGTTGATTGTAAAGTTTTGGAAATGGGTGGTGGTGATGGTAGCACAACACTTTGAGTACAATTAAGAGTGCTGAATTATATATGTAAATGTGGCTTAAAGGGAAAATTTTAAGTCGTGTAAATGTTACTAGAATAAAAATTAAAAGATAAAGCATAGGGCTGCACAACACAGTGAGCCTTATTGTAAACTATGGACTGTACAGTTAGTAGTACAATGATAAAAATATTCTTTCATGAATGAGAACAAATGTACTACACTAATGCAAAGTGTTAATAATAGGGTGGTATAGGGGTAAAAAATACAACCCAATGTAAACTATGCACTATAGTTAATGGTACAATTATAATATTCTTTCATCAGTTGTAACAGGCACTACACTAATGCAAAGTGTTAATAAAAATAATTAATTATAATATTAACTTTATTAATTATAATAACTTATAATAAGGGGAGATTTTGGAACATTGTATTTTTTACATGATTTTTCTGTAAACCTACAACTTCTCTAATTTAAAAAAAATTAAAAATACATAAATGTCATTTAAAAACTGAGTAAGAGAAAACCCAGATTGAATAGGTAAATCTAGTATTCTGCCCTTGTAAATGAAACTTGAAACCCGTAAATTTGGTAGCTAATTAAACAAAAATTCAGAGATTTTTGAACCTTTTCAAAGATATGAAATATTTCGTATTTATTATTTTTAAAAAGTTTAAGTAAATAATAAGTAGACCCTTGAACCAGCTTTATTTTCAGCACAGATATTATTACACTAAGGAAATTTACACCCCTGAATGTGTTTGCAGATGACATTCAGATTCGATTTTATGAAGAGGAGGAAAATGGTGGAGTCTGGGAAGGATTTGGAGATTTTTCCCCCACAGATGTTCATAGACAGGTAAGTGCATGATGATGATGAAGATGGTGATATATTACATTTTCTTCCTAGTTTAAATTCAGTAGTTTCCATATATGAAATAGGAAAAATCATAAATACCTAATTTCCATTAAAAAGTACTTTTTGAAATTATTTGGTCTTCCAAGAAAGTTATCTACCATAGAAGTATGAGTAAGGCTCTTTTAGACCATTGACTCTGAGACCTTAGCAATAATTTCATTAGGATTTCTGACCATTTGATCCGAAAGGCAGTGGCCCTCAGGTCCTCACGTGAAAATGTTGCAGTTATTCTGCCAGGATAATTATGGTGAAATCTGTTTAAAGGGTATTTAATGGAGAGGGTTAAGAAAAGGAATTGCTTGAGGCTGATATCATC
This sequence comes from Tamandua tetradactyla, assembly GCF_023851605.1. Classification (NCBI taxonomy): domain Eukaryota; kingdom Metazoa; phylum Chordata; class Mammalia; order Pilosa; family Myrmecophagidae; genus Tamandua; species Tamandua tetradactyla. The sequence continues at coordinate 21,490,521 of NC_135350.1, read as the reverse complement.
GTGATAAATCAAGACTTATGCCAGTTATAACAGAGTATATGACTGAAAGAGGAAACTGTTGAACCTCCCACTTTAATGATTATTCTGCACCTTTTCGTTGATGGTTGAAAAATAATATTGTCAGAAAAAAATAGAAACAGTACAAATTTCTGACAATAAATGACCAATTAAATAAATTATGATGTGTCTGTGTAATGGTATATCATGCAGTTTTTTAAAAGAATGAGTATTTCTGAACTAATGAAAAGACTTCAAAGAAAGACACAATGTTAAAAGCCTTGTGTATATTTAAAAATTCTATGTCTCTATTTGAATATACATGAAGAAACTCTGGAAGGATATATAAGAAACAAATAATGTTTATGTTTGAGGGGCAGGCAGCTAGTGACAACTGAGCTTGTAGAAGAGGGGTGGCAAGGAGAATTTCCGATGTATACCATTTTATACCTTTTCATATTTTACAAAGCCTCAGTACTTATGAATATATTACATATGTGGTAAATCAAACTTTCAGTACAAATCATTCTAGCTATTCTAGCACCATGAAGAAATTAATGAGGAGGCTACTTACTGTCTTAGAGATGTGTTTCAGAACCCTTTGTATATGCCATCCTCCCCTCAGAAAACACCTGATCCTGTGTTGTCACCTCCCTAAGGAGGGCTTAATTTGCTGTCCTTATTGGCTGGTGTAATAAGCATAGTAATGATGCTGCATCCCTCCTCTCTCTCTCTCTCTCTTTCTATAACCAGTTTTCTGGTGCCACTATCAAGAATCCTGGAGGCTTTTAAAGCTGATTTGGAAGGGAAGAAAGAAGTGTATGGAATGCATCTTATCTATATGCTATTTACTACTGGAATGCATTTGAAATATTAGACAACTGAAATAATAAAGACATGCAATAAAATAGCATAGTCTTGTATTTCAATTTCACAGCAGCAATTTTCAAAGAACTTTCTCTAGAGTACTGTGTTTTTCATACTCTGTCTAAACTCTGGACATAAAGAAAAGCATACAGAAAGTGTTTTATGAATAGCATTGCTGCAAACTGTATACATATAGTCCTACACCAACCTTTGGTCTTTGTATCTTGCAGTTTGCCATCGTCTTCAAAACTCCAAAGTATAAGGACGTCAACATTACAAAACCAGCCTCTGTGTTTGTCCAATTGAGGAGGAAGTCTGATCTGGAAACCAGTGAACCAAAACCTTTTCTATACTACCCTGAAATCAAAGGTAACTCGATTGTTTAGGCTCCTGTGTTTGTTCCAATAAGAAAACAGGCTGCTTAGAAAAGACCAGTTAATTGCCTCTTATAAACAGCCTCTAGCAACTGGTCCCTGGATCCATGGTACTTATTTTCAAAGAAGAGACACCTAATATAATATCTGAGGCTCATTGAATAAAATCCAGCCTTTTAAAATAATGTTATTTACACCATGAATTTTAGAGAATTTCATTTGAGAATTTAACATTTGATGAATAACTCAGGAATCAGGCAGTCGAGATCAAAAGATAAGACTTGGTGGTTTTCAAAAATCAGGCCAGTCAAACAGCCTCCGCAGTTGAAAGGGAGATTCAACCACTGTGCAACATAGGGCTCTAAAAGTGAATGAGGCACCACTCTCCTTCACAAAAGACACATCTTAGAAGTAGAGAGAGATAGTAGTCTCTTAAAACAGATATAATGCAAATTATGATTTTGATAGAAAGGGTCAAAAGTGAAGTATCTACAAACCCATATGGAAATGCTAAGGGGGAGCCATTAATTCTGTAGAAGCCTCTAAGAAGGGTTCTTAGAGAAATTATCATTTGTAACTTTTCCAGCAGCTGGGTGTTAAACAGAGATGGCAGGGGTTTTCTAGGCTTAGGAAACTCTGGGAGCTACAGGCAAGAGGTAAGAATAACTAGTGTTTATTCAGGGAAAAGTGAGCGTTGGGAGCTCCAAGATGAGCAAGTGAAGGCTGAGGCAAGTAAGGTCAGCGAGGGCCAGGCAGTGGCCAGTTAAAGAATTCCCGTTAGTTCTGGAGTAGAGAAGGGCCAGACCTGTCTAAGTTTAGAAAGATGCCTCTGACGTCTATAGATAGACACTGAAGGGGATACCTGGGAGACAGACAGTGATTTAGATGAGTACTGCAGGAATCCAAGTGAGAAATGGTGAGGCTAGTAAAAGTATGGGTGCTAGGAATGAAAGGACAGGGTGAGTAAAAGAGATGGGAGGGTGATGGCATCAGAGGACTTGGATGAGGTTGAGATAAGAGGTGAAGTAAAGATTCAAGAGCCATAGATGGTTCTAGGATTCCTGCACTAGGAAGCTTCTGATGGTTGACTGATGAGAGTAACGGGAACAAAAGTGCCTTTGGACCACTAAATCGTGCATTTGGAAGTGGTTAAAATGGGAAAATTTAGGTTGTATGTATGTTACCCAAATTAAATTTTTTAAAAAAGCGTAGAACTGTACAACATAAACAGTGACTCCTAATGTAAGCAATGCACTACAGTTAGTAGTATAATTATAACATTACTTCATCCATTGTAACAAAAGTACCACACTAATGCAAGGTATTATTACTAGGAGAGATATATGGAAAGTCTGTGCTTTCTGCATAGTTTTTATGTAAAACTACAACTTCTCTAATAAAAAAGTTTGGGTGGGAAAAAAGCCAGCTTGATTTAAAACACATGGAATTTTAAGTACCTGTGGGAAATTCAAGAGAACTCCTAGGAGGCCACTCAAAAGACAAGTCAAGAACTTGAGAGAGGGCAGGATGGAAAATTCGACATTGAAAGTCACCTCAGAAAAAGGTGTCACCCAAACTGGGTAACTTCAAAGGCTGATGTCATCCTGATAAATCAAGTTTTATCTTAACCTGGAGTCCATTGATTCCCCTAGGGGTCCATGAATAAAAATGTACTTCAATATAATTAGCACCCTTTGTAATCCTATTTTGTATTTTATGTATTTAAAACCAGTATTCTGAGAAGGTGATCCATAGAGTTCACAGTCTGTAAAAGGGGCCACAGCACAAACAGCGTTAGAAAGGGTTAGAGGGAAGTGAGACTGGAGAAGGAGGTCAGTAAAGTGACTGTCATGGGGCACCCAGACTTGGCTGAGGTTGGAAACCACAAAGGTGCAGCAGTGACCTTCTTCACGCACATTGGATCATGTGATGGATAATCTTTGAAGAGGGCCCTCTTTTCCTAGAACTCATGTTGCAGCAGGAGCACTTAGAAAATGATTTTGTGAGTTCCTTTTTCTTTTATGAAGTTGTGACCTCTCCACCAATGGTCAAACTTGTGGTACACTCCGTATACCTGAGGTTTTAAAACATTTTATTACAGAAGATCGTTTTTTCCTGCACATGAAATCTCATGAAAATCCCAACATAGAAAACAGGCTCTGGTTTGAATCCACATGGAGGGCCCTCCATGCCCCTTGGCCTTGCCCCTTGGCCTTCCCCAGACCCTCGCTCACCTCTCTTCACTTCCTCAGCCAGGGGCAGGGTGAGGTCTTCTGATTGCTTCAGCTTCACATGAAACAATTTGAAAATCACTGCTTTGGTTTAAACAGCTTTCTTTAAAAGTAATACAAAAAAGAAATATGGCAAATTTGCTTGATTTTTCTGTGGGAAAAAACCAAATAGATTTCTTGCTCTGAAATATAGCCTCAAAATAACATCAATTTTTGCCAGCTCCAAGAATATATATATATATAACTTATCTATCTATATGTAACATATATATGTTTATATATAACATATATATATATATATATATATATAAGAAATTTCATATATATATATATATATGAAAACCCAGGTAACCTAAGTGTGTATGAACCTAAAATCATTCAAAGCTGAGCTTGTTTTCCAGGCTGCCTACATCCCTTTCCTGGTGGTATCTGTGCATGAAAAAAATATGATACAACATGCCATATCGTTACTTTCATTGCTACCCAGTCATACTATGAGCCATCTTCTGCTAGGAATAATGAAAGGGGTCTCTTGAAAGCTCTAAATTCCACCCTTAGGCTTAAGGTACCTACTTTCAAGAATGTTGATTGTATAATACAAACAGTGTAAGAAGAACTGTCTGTAAGAACAGCAAGGTTAGCCATTGAGCTTCACAAGAACAAAAGGCCAATATGTGTGTGTACTGTGTTTGAGGCAGTGTGAGATTAGAACATTTTATTGATAACAAATTATCTTATTCTTTAAGACCTTCTGGTTTATAAAATCACAGGATGGTAGACCCAAGGAAAAACATCACACCAGCTCTGTGGCTGGTCGGAAAAGAAGCAGGCTGGTTAACATAAAAGCAAGTGTAAGGAAATTAATCCAAACTGTACAAACTGGGAAATCAATGAATACATCTCTCAGAAGTCTTTGGACACATCGTCCACTACCTCCCACACCCTGCCTCACTCTGTTTTTTCATTGCTTGATTTTATTATCTTCATTACTTGTATTGATATGTAAAATTGTCTTATCTATTTATGTTTCTCCTGTCTGTCTCTTTTGATCTCCAATAGAAATAATCTCTGAGGTACAACCTTGGTCCTACTTGTTCGCTGCTAGGTCTCCAGCATCTAGAACAGCATATGGCACATGGCAAATGCTTGTGAAATATCTGTGAGCTGACTTATTAATCGACAAATCAATTGTCATCATCATCCAACAGGCTAGTTAGTAATATAACTGGATGGTTGCATGCCTTCAAGTAGGACATTAGATGCAGAAATAAAACATTCTCCTATCATACATAATCATTCTTCTCTGCACCCTGCATACTCCATGGTCATTGGCATTGCACCTAATGAAAACTTCATGGTAATGGTTGGTCTAGGAGAACACAATTAATATAGTGTTAACACGAAGATAATTGGCAAGGGAAGAAGATAGGTGAGAACCTACTGTAAAAAGGCAGAGAAAGACCTAACTTTTTCATCTGAAAAGATGGATATTAGGAAGAACCAGTATGAAAGATAGCCCAGCATCTATACTGGTGAACTAGAACCCAAAAAGTGAGAATGAAGTCATTTAAGGCTCATGCACAGCAAAGAGTGATAGAGGAAAAAAAAGTTTACCCAAAGTCATGGATTAAACTATTCTCTAAAATAATAGATTATGATAAATAAACAAGGATATTTCAAAGTGTTTCTCAAAGAATGTCAGCTTAATATAATGGAAAATTCACTAGAGTTTGGATCTGAACTTCTCTGGATCTCAGACAAATTACTTAACCATTCTGGCTTCAGTTTCCTTTTCTGTAAAAAGAGAGCGTATACTGAATGCCACTTGGGTCCCTTCTAGATTAGGTTGATGTTGCATGGTACATTCCACACCGTCAAAATCAGAGGTAAAGCATGTGAATAAATGAACCCAGTTGCATGGAGATTCAGATTGTGGGTTCTTCATTTTATAAAGTTTGCCCTCAAATTTTCTGTTTCAATTTCTTTCCAATGAAATCTTACTGAGGGGACAACCTAATCAATAGGCCAAACCTTCATTTTTGGGGTTCGCCCCTATGAAACTTATTCCTGCAAAGGACAGGCTAAGCCTACTTAAAATTATGCCTAACAATTATCCCCAGAGAACCTCTTTTGTTGCTCAGATGTGGCCTCCCTCTCTTAGCCAACTCAGCAGGTGAATTCACGGCCCTCCCCACTACCTACGTGGGACTTGACTCCCAGGGGTGTAAATCTCCCTGGCAACGTGAAACAGAACTCCAGGAATTCACTGGGACCCAGCATCTTGGGATTGAGAGAGCCTTCTTGACCAAAAGAGGGAAGAGAGAAATGAGACAAAATAAAGTTCAGTGGCTGAGATTTCATAGTCAAGAGATTATCCTGGAGTTTATTCCTATGCATTATATAGATGTGACTTTTTAGTTTATGATGTGTTGAGGTGGCTGGAGGGAAGTATCTGAAACTGTTGAGCTGTGTTCCAGTAGCCTTGATTCGTTTTGGTTTTTTAAAATATTTTTATTGTAAAAACTTAACATACAAACATTCCATACATGGTGCACAATCTGTGGCTTACAGTATCACATAGTTGTGTATTCATCACATGATCAGTTTTTTGAACATTTGCATCATTCCAGAAAAAAAAACTCGTACATACCATACCCCTTACCTTGCCTTCACATGACCCCTAGTATTTCAATCTACTTAACTTATTTTAACCTTTGTCCCCCTATTATTTGTTTATTTTTATCGATATTTTATATTTATCTGTCCATATACTAGATAAAATGAGCATCAGACAACAAAGTAGATGATTATATAATGACATAGCTTTTACAGTGTGACTGTGTGATTGTGAAGACCTTGTGTCTGATGCTCCTTTTATCCAGGGTATGGACAGATGAGTAAAATAATATGGTAAAAATAAATAATAGGGGAGATAAGGGGTAAAATAAATTGGGTAGATGGAAATACTAGTGCTTAATGGGAGGAAGGGATGAGGAGTATGGGATATATGATTTTTTTTCTGTTTTCTTTTTATTTCTTTTTCTGAAATGATGCTAATGTTCGAAAAAGTGATCATGGTGATGAATACACAACTATGAGATGATGCGAGCCACTGAGATTGTACACCATGTATGGAATGTATGTGTGTAAAGATGTCAATAAAAAATATTTAAGAGAAAAAAGAAAAAAACCCAATGAGGAAGTTTTGATTAATCTGGGGACTTGGAGGTTTTACTGACTTGCCCAAGGTCAGACATACTAATAATAAGTACTGATGACCAGGATTAGGGCCTAGGAGCCGGGACTTCAAACCTACATTCTTAACTGCTATAGAATCTACACATCTATGCCCTCAAAAAAAAAAAAAAAATCAGAAGACTACCCTGTGAGGTAAGAGAAACCCCAACAAATACTATGTCGTTTCAAGTTTCAGCTTAGCAAATGCAGGGTAATAAGAGTTTTGTTCACTCTTAACTGTTTTCCTTTAATTTGTCTCTATATTTTTATGAACCTGTATCTCTCTCAAACTAAATCCTTTCCACACTTAAAAACAAAATAAATCTTAATGACTGTAGAATAGTTAATATTTTGAAAATTGGGTGTTGAAAATTCCCATTTACAGCTCTCCATACCTCTGCTTTACCAGGTGAAAGGAGTACATAGAAAAAACTAAATGGTCTCTTTGCTAGAGACCATATCAGTAGGCAACATTTATTTCTGAAGAGGAATATGCTGTCTGCTTTCTCTTATGTTTCAGATTTCTACAATGACTTGTCCATGTGACATCAGTAGTTCTGATCTATGAGTCTATGAGTAATGAGTATGGTTATTAATTATTTATGGTACAAATAATAAGGAAATTTTATAGATCTGTTAAAAAATCTTTAATAAGGAAATTGTTTCCTTATTATGTGTTTCTAATGAAAGCACATTTTTCTCAAAGTTGACCCAGTTGGCTTTTTCCTTGCTAATATGCCTGGACACGATTGGTATTTATGAGATTATTTTTTAAGTGTACTTTGTTGCCCTACTTTCCCTGATTCATCTTTCAGCTGCAGCTAGATGATCCTGAGATAATTAGTAAACAATCAGGTAACAGTCCTCACTCTGGCCCTGAGGTCAATGGAACAATGGTGGAATTAGAAATAAGTGGAAATCTTTCTGAACATAACCCATGGCAAAACTGACATTGAAGAATCAGCAGCAGGACTGTTGTTAAATATTGAGCTGCTGACTAAAGAAAAAAAAAACAACCACATTGACTATTTATTTAATTAAAAAAACAAAACACCCCCTTCACCATGCCCAAAAGAGAAAAAGTAGAAGCCTGGTAGGAAAACCACAATGAGAAAAAAGGAAGAAAAGAAAGAAGAAACAAGACTGCAGTAATAAACCACAGAAGCAGTGAGTTAGACAGAACTCGGAAAGGGCAGTGGGGTTGATGGAAAGCACAGATAGCCTGAAAAGTGGAAAGAAATGACAGTGAAAGAAAACAGAACAACGACATGAGAATAACAGAAGAAAATAAAATAGTGTGTTGACCTAGACAGTCAAAAGTCTCTGAGGTCATCACTGTGTTTTAGTCAAATTGTAGCTGGGGACTTACAACCTCCTATTGCTCATCATCACCACAGGCTACAGATCCCTTTTTCATTGTCTCTGGGACCCACTCCATTCTTATTATCATGGTGACCATAAGAAATGGGCACCGTCGCCTCATTCCATGCTCTGTCTGCCTCTCACTCTGACTCTTCCTCCATCTGTCTTAGGCAACAATGACAGACTAATCTCCCTGAAAATGCATGTGATATACATCATACCCCCATTCAGAAACATTCAGGGTCTCTCCTGCCTGTTGGTTAAATCCCTTAGGTTCTTATTCCAGGCACTTCACAATGTGATGCCGATTGGCACCATTTCTCAAAAATTCCTTATACTGGTCTTTCACTTCAGCTGATCCACCCCGCTGTTCCTTAAAGCACCCTGTGCACATCCTTCCCTTCATTACTGTGTCCCTTCTGTATCACCTTCCCAAAACATCTTCCCTCTTTCCACTCTTTATTTAAAGTTGATTCTGGGAATCCTCCTCTGGGAAGCCTTTCTTGAATTTCCCAACCACAGAGAGCTCCTAGAAGCCCTCACCTTACCACTAAAGCACTGACTGGCACCATAAATTTAACATATATAGCCTCATAACGCTATCTCTGTAGGGTGGGCCACGGTGGCTCAGCAGGCAAGAACGCCTGCCTGTCATGCCAGAGGACCCCGGTTCGATTCCCGGTGCCTGCCCATGTATTAAAAAAAAAACACTTAAATCTTATCAAATATATATTGGAGAGTCCTTGAAAGCAAGACACGATGTTGTGTTTCACTTTATCCCCAGCACCTAGCTCATGGTAGATGCATGATGAGGGTTAGCTAATTAGTAACAGTTGATTTGTGTGAACAAGTAAAAATCCCCAATTGCATTTTTTAATTCATTATCTTCAGTATCTTACTGTATGATATGCGATTGTCTTCCACTAATTTTAACACTAGGGACTTGAGAAACTGTTGCAGAGAACGTTTGGGTGTGAACTGTTCTGTGGTCTCTCTAAGGCTCATTCTGGGTATAGTTACTCCCTGGAATAAATATAATGCTTCTTGAAATTTGGCATCTCTTCCTCCTCAGGTGCTTTCTATTTCCCTTTAAGATATTTAAAAATATGTCAGAATCAATATTCTTTCTGTGGCTAGTAGTATAACCAAATGCGTCTTGTCTCTTCTGGTTTCTCTTCCTTTTGACCTATCTCTCCTTAATACAGATAAAGAGGAAGTGCAGAGGAAAAGGCAGAAGCTCATGCCCAATTTTTCAGATAGTTTTGGCGGTGGGAGTGGTGCTGGAGCTGGAGGCGGAGGCATGTTTGGTAGTGGCGGTGGAGGAGGGGGTACTGGAAGTACGGGCCCAGGTAAGAATATCATCTACTTTTTCTAAAGCTTTTTCATTTCTAAGAGGCGAGGATTTTCTTCTCCTAGATTTACGAACGTTTTTGTGGGTTAAGTGGCTGTGGCATTATTGAGTATGATATATTAAATTAATAAACATTTCCCAACAAATGCAAAAGTATTTTTTTATTTTCAAAGAAATTGTTGAAATATGTTGATAATACCAAAAATTGTAAGAAGAAAAAAAAAAGTAATTCAAGTCCAGTTATCCAAAGAATACTTTTGACATTTTGATATATTTCCCCTTTCCTTTTTTTTTTTTTTTTTTTGCATAGTTGGCAACATTGAAAAGATCTGTTTATATACTACGGTATAAAAAAGTTGAAAACACAGAAAATCCTGCTGTCCAGGGTTAACCACTTCTAATTCTTTGTACATAAATTATGATACATATTTATGCATTTTCCCAGCTGTGATCATATTGTGCATAGTATTTCAATTCATTTATTTATATCAGCTATTGTCATTGCACCATGATTGTATAGAGGGAGTTGTATATGCTGCTTTTACCTAATGTGTTAACTAACATAAGCATTTCCCCATGGCATGTAAACTTTACATAAGCATCATTTTAAATCATTCATAATATTTCATTAAGTGAACAACCTTCATATAATTTACCTGAATGTTGTTTCCTGTTTTCAGTGTAAAATATTGTACTGAACTACCTGATCCATATAGCTTTTCCTTTATTCCACAGTATTTTTGTAAATTAGATTATTTGAAGTAAAATTACAGTGTCAAAAGATGTGCCTTCTATTGCCAGCTGTTTCACCAAAATAGTTTCACCTGTTTGTGCTTCCACCAGAAATGCATGAGAATGAGCAGTTGTGGTCGTTTTCTCATTTAGGAATCAGTTTATGCTCTATGTTTGGTTTGGTTTGGTCTTTCCTGCCAGAGGTTATTACAATGTCTTCTGTGTAGGCAATTCTGAGTTTAGGTGGAGACCATTCACTCTCAGTCTCTCCCCTTAGCACCGGAGGAGGAAATTTTCTCTGACATGAACTCCTTCTGCTACCCCAAGCCTGGTCCCTGCCAGAGTTACCTAAACATAAATTTTGCCAAAGTGGAATTCTGGTCGCCCCATGATCCCATAACTTAACAGAAGCACTGTTTGCACAGATTCTCCCACAACAAAGCCTATGCACACATGAGATAAAGACAGTAAGCTCCACTGTATCTTCATATAAAATCATTAGGACGTCTCATTCATATATATATATATATATATGCCATAAATATATATATATATATATATATATATATATATATAGCCATTTCAGGGTAAAAAATCATCAGGATGTCATATTCCTTTTTTCTTTTTTCTTTTTTTTTTGCCATTTCAGGGTATGGCTTTCCCCCCTATGGATTTCCTACATACGGTGGAATCACCTTCCATCCTGGGACCACTAAATCCAGCCCTGGGATGAAACACGGTAATTAATGATTTTTTAATATTGAGGAAGGAGCAAGATTTAATTAATGCCAAAAACTGTTTTAATCATTACTTGTCATAACGTTTTTATCATCCTGAAACAGTTGAAGGACGCAGGTGTACTAAGAAGATATTTTTCCAAAAAGTATTATTACCTGTGGATGGCATAAACTCTTTTCCTGATGCTTTGTTTATTTAGATATTTACTTTGTAAGTAGAATGAACTGGGGAGGACATGAGCATCAGTAAGGGACATATAGAAACTGAACTATTCAAGCATAGAAAAAAACCACCAAACCTACCATTCTCTCTCTTCTTTCTCAAATACTATTCTTTTGAAATCATTTTGTATTTTACAGGGTTGGTCTTTTCCCATCAAATGCATCCCCAGAGTAGCAGTTGTTACACTATGTGTTCATAGTTTATATTACATCTCATTCTAATGAACCTATTAAAGAAATATTACAATGAAGTCCTCCCCTTTATTGGATACCTGTTTTAGGTCAGATGCTTTTACGTGATTTAATTGTAATCACCATGAGTGCTCTGTGAGTTAAATATTAGCATCTCCATTTTATGGATGGAGGACACAAAGGTCCAGAAATGTGAACTCACTTCTGAAGGCATCTAGCTGTAAGTGGCAGAATCAGTTTTTGAACCAAGCCTGCTTCGTAACCACGTGTTCTCCTAATGCCTATCAGATTACATGGTAAGACCCCAAAGAGCATACTCAGAAATGATGCTCTGGATACCCCATACACTGAGGAATGTGAATTGAGGCCACTTCTTTCAACTTGCTTTGTTAATTAGCATTAGAAAAAAAAAATTGCTCTGCTTTCAAGAACCTTAAAAAGTCCATTTTCCTGCAATTCACAGCCAAGGCTTATTTTCATTTTTCTCCTTTACAATGAGATATAAAATTTTAGAAGTGAAAGTTTATAAAAGCCCCAGAACATGTTATTTACAATTTGGCCATTTTAAAAAGAATTTAAAATCATTTGGTTTTCTTTCCCTTTGCAGTAAACTTGCCTCTTACCTTCATCTGCCTTTCATCGAAATTGTGAATTATAACCTAATTAAAATATTCTACTAAGAAAAGTTGATGTTTTTGCATTTATCCTAGGAACTATAGACATCCCGTCTAAAAAAGGCCATGAGAGTTATGACGAGAGTGGTGACAGAGATGCTGTAACTCTTTCTGGGAAAGTAACTGAAACTACAGAGCAAGATAAGGCATCCAGCAATGGGGATGATGAGGTTACTCAGACCTACACAGTGGGAGGAAAGGAAGAGAATTGTAGGTTTCAGGGTAAGTTATCACCTGAATGATTACACTCTGTTGGTTGGGAGTAAAAGGGAACTCAGTTTTGTGTGTAGAAAACTATTTCCAGAAAACATGTTTACTTTCTGTTAATCTCAAGATGATATATCAATACCAAGTGCCCTTTAAAATCCTAATATTCTTTGTACATTTTTTGAAGAGTGTGTGTCAGGTCATTTTAGTCACACTGGGATTTCCATTTCCCATTGTTATCTTTGAACATAAAGTACAGAAGTTTATGTGTACTTCTCCAAGCATAATCACGCAGTTGCAGGATATCATGAGAGATAATCTGCTTCATTTGTACCACAGCAAACAGTTTCCATAACCTTAAGAGTCACCCCTATGTAGAGTCTAACTTGATGGTCCTATTAAAGTGGAACTTTGCCTGAAAATAGCAACTTTTCTTTTTATTCTGTCGTAATCTTTGAAAGTTTAGGATTTGGAGGGATTAGTGTATTTTGAGCCAGTACCCATTAGAATATATGTCATAATTCTATGTCATCTTAGATCATGCTCAGAAGTCGTATAAAGGAAAAGATGGTATGCAATTAGACTTGGCAGCCACATACAGTCTCCTTTGCACATTCTTAATTATTTTAAATACTTCTTTTAAAATGTTCAAATGATGCTTAGCTGTGGGGCCATGTAAAAGCAGCCCACGCACAGGGTTTGATCCTTGCACCATAATTTGCTAACACCTGATCTTGAGGAAGCAAACTTTACGAAAACACCAGTGGCTCATGGAAAATCTGATGACTGTTTGTGGCCGAGCTTCTGTTCTTTAACACTTTGCCTAATGAGATAGTTGCTAAAGACTCCAGTGAAAGTTTATTTCATCAAGTGATTGATTATTTAGAATTAAGGCAAAATCCATCATCATTGTTTGGAGAGTGCTTGTGTGTCCTTATAAATGATAGACACTTCTGAAATTCCTTCTGCCCCCAACAAGCTGTATACAGACTTTTCTGATCAGTAAGTAAATTTGTGAGTGAGTCAGTGTCCTATTGTACTTTTTCTAGTAAGCTGAAAACTCTGAAAGAACATTTTCCACTATAATGATGTGTGCCAAGGTGTCAGAACACTGATGCTGATAGTTTGGGTCTTGGGCATCTCATATATTTAGAGCAAGTATAATAAAGACAACTGTGATTTAGAATAAGTATATGAAACTCATCTATAGTCATTGCCTTGCAGATAATCTCTTTCTAGAGAAGGCTATGCAGCTTGCAAAGCGGCATGCCAATGCCCTCTTCGACTATGCAGTAACAGGAGACGTGAAGATGCTGCTGGCTGTCCAGCGCCATCTTACTGCAGTGCAGGATGAAAATGGGGACAGGTAAGTCAGGATTCTTGCATGACAAGGGTTATTTTGGGGTAAGGAAGAGAGAAAAGAATTGCATGTATGCTAGCTAGAGATAAAAAGAAGTGTTCACTTACTGGGTCATGTAACTGGAACACCCTCAAGGAAAATAATGTGTCAATAAGTTTGAATAGCATAATTTGTTTTTCCTGTATCATCTCTATCACCTGTTAAAATCTGGAAAAGCTGAGAGTACTCATCTAAGAGTCTACCTCTCTGGGTGAGAAAATTAGAAAATATGTAGGGAATGCTACTTTTGGAAAAATCTCACTTTATTTATTGGAATAGCATTTGGGGAATTGTTAAGAGACCTAGTCAAATCCCAGAAGCACCGTTATGCCAAAATCATATTTGTAATGATAGGGTACTCAAAAAGAGCCCACTAAAAGCAGCCACAACAAAAATGACCAAGATGTCATTGTTATTGTTTCCTGTACTGGTTCCTCTTCTGTTGCTTCTGTCAATGGTCACCAGTCTATGACTGACTGAATCAGACTCTGATGACTGCTGCAGCCCATGTGGTGTGGCAGTCTCAAATTCCAAACACCATGCCTTCCATTCCTGCTATTACTGAGATTAAATTTGCAAAGCCACCTGGCTTCTTTCTAAAATGGCCCTTTTAATCCTCTCATTGTGACTTCTAAAATAATCTCAAAAGCCTATAAAAATAACAAGAGGCAGCAGCTTTCAGATATAAATCAACTGTCTTATCTAAAACCTTCCTAAAATAGTGTCAGCACTGAGAAATCCTTTTCTGTGGAAGAACACTTGAACGCTGTTTTTTAAACATGAGTTTAAAAACTGAAACAAATGCTTTAGGAAAGTGCCGACCTCAGGGTTTCAAACAGAGACTTTGGTTCTCATTCCTTGTAGTATAACCAAGGATGTGGTATAACCACTAGCCTTGTTCTAATATGAGAGGAACAAATGCAATCTTTCTGTAATGCATTGTAATGCATCAAGCAGAATGGTTTCGCCAAGGTTAGATAATCTAATTAGCATTCAGTGGCATCTAACCATAAGACAAAGCAGTTAATCAAGACAGCACAGCAGTGTTTCAAGTGACATTTTTAGGGACGTTCTTAATTGATGAGTCTAAGGAAAATGAACACATACAACTTAGAAAGTGGCTGCTCGTATTTGCAGGAAGGATTGTGGGCAGGGAAACAAGCTGTGTGCCTTCACGTGAGTGCACTGAGAGGACAGCACAGACATGTATAAGGGCTCCGTACATATGTGGAGAGGCTCGGGGTATGGCCATCCCTGCATGAGTAGGGGTTGAAAATTTAAAGCCCCTTTGTTGGGACCTCAGGCACACACACAAGCAGGTTCTGACAGCTTGCCTAAGATAGACACCCCAAATTTGGGATTTGGGGAGACCAAAGAGGAGTCTTATAAGAGTATAAACAAGGGGCAATTTTTGGCCATTGCCACTTAGGCCTCTTGTTTTCATTAAGCTTTTCATATTCAGCTAATTATCTGAATCCTGTGGCCATTAGTCATCACAGAAAATACAATAAAGAACAAAAATTAAAACTTCTGTTATTGGGGAAATTCCCATGAGGGTGTGAGGACTTGTGGGGGAGGGAGAATACTTCTGCTATGAAATGCTGAGATGCACATGGAGATTTTTAGCAGCTTTTGAAATATGACCTTTTTCTTGGTATGTGTGCATCATGTCTGCGTCAGACATTCGACACTTTTCAAAAGTCTTCTTCCAGCATCACATTTTAAGAGACGTTAGTGAAATCCTGAAATCATTCATTTAAAAATAGCTCTCAAGTAACAAATTCATGATTTAGTTTTTTTAGGCCCTCTTGTGACAATGTTAATCTCAAATCAGATATACTAGCTGTTGCTAGGAGATGTGACTAAAGTAGCACCTAAATAGCTTTGTTAGAGAAATTGTAGCTCGCGCCTCAAATCCCAGATGTACTGCCACTGTGTGATACTTTCAGTGTGCTCAGCATCTCAATTTGTATATGTTTTGGAGTAGTCGCCCTCTTAGATGTTCGCCTACAACTATATTCTAAGCAGGAGAGCTTAAAGGATTAAGAGATGACTTTGGAGCAAGATTGACCTGGGCTTGAATCCCAGCTTTACCACTTACTAGCTCTGTGCCTAGTTGACATCTATTCTACCTGTAAGTCTGTTACTATTATCTACTTCATAGGATTAGAGTTAGAATAAATAAGATAATATATGTTAAGTGCTTTAGCATGATACCTGGTAATTAGAATCACTCAACAAATAATAGCCACGTTTATTATTGTTGTTCTTGTTGAGTTGTTTCAAATTAATTTAGATTTTTGTTAGTAGTTGAAAAGTTATGATCCTGGAAGTAACGCTTGACGTATATATATGTATCTCTCCTCATTAGTATAAGCCCACTAGGTTCATCCAATCTTTCTTATTTTAGTGATTAAACTGTGTGTTAGTACCACAGGCCGACTCAGACATAGAACCTGCCCTGAAGAAAAGCACAGGCCAGAGAGGGGAAAGGCATTTAGCCAACCACAGCTTCATAACCCAGCAGCGAGCAGAGTGCCCAGGAGCCATGAGAAGGGCGACTCACGCCGCTCAGGAAGTCAGGATAGTCTTCTCTGAGAATCTAATGTTTACACTGGACTGTGACAGAGGACGTGGCAATGCCCAGGCAGAGTAGAGAAGCAAAACTATTCCAGGGGAGGGAATATAATCTCCCCCAGGTGGAGGAGAAATATAATCATGTGTTTCTTCAGAAGTTTGTTTCAAGAGTTTTCTCCTAATGGATAAAAGCCTGATTTCATTCTCCACTTTTAGGATCTGAGAAGAGGTTTACAAAGCCTCCACACTGTATTTTGGAAACACAGTGGCAGGGCTTGGCGACATGACAATTGTTCTGGATGTTATCTGTATGTCAGGGAAAGCAAGGGATGAGGAAGAAAAGAAAATTCCCTGAAACCAATGCATGAAGGCAGAGCTGGTATTTGAACTTAGGCCTCTCTGGTGTTGAAGCCTGGGTGCCTTTTCACCTCAAATGGTCAAAACCAGAGGCCCCCAGAGCCGGGGAGACTCTCTGCAGAGTGTAGGAAGCTTGGGTAAGCAGTAGGGAGGGATGAGCCTGTGAAGAGACCATGACCCACCTCAGATTCAAAACATTTTAATGCCAAATAAAACTAAGAATGCTGGTGAGTGTCAGACTGCAAGTCCAACCATATCTTGGGAATCATTTCTTTTAGTACTTTAGTTGACCAGCTTCCGTGTTTTCATTCCAGTGTCTTACACTTAGCAGTCATCCATCTTCACGCTCAGCTTGTGCGGGATCTGCTGGAAGTCACGTGTGGTTTGATTTCTGATGACATCATCGACATGAGAAATGACCTCTACCAGGTGAGTAGAAATCTCAAGGAGGAAACGGAAAGAAAGTCCGTAGTTTTGGTTGTTTCTTTGTGTATTTTTAATAACAAATATTAGCCATAGCAAAAATACAACAACACTGTAAACATCTTTGTAAGTAATACCCTAAAAACCCATTGGTTGGGATTGTTATTTTGTGGATTGGGAACTTTTTGTGTGTGGCAAATAATTTAATAGCAATCACTCCACAATAGTTATTTAATAGTATCCTGCTGGGGGAAGGCAAACTTTTGAAATTATGCAACCAGTTGATCCACGTTAGAGCCAGAAACTAGAGTAAAATGGCATATCAGCCAAGAAAAATAAAATTGGAAAAATTAAGTTTGAAAGGCAATAATTTTCAAGAATTTTGAAGACTACTGAAAAACAGTTTGACAACATCCAAATTAAATGTTTATCAAATAAAGGGTGATGAAATCAGCACACAGAAAACTGAAAAGGTTGTTTGAGTGGGAAGAAGTGTCTTTCAAAAGCAGAAAGACATCTCAAAGTGAGGGAAACAGGGAACACCAAGGAATTTTGCCAAACCAGGTTTAAATAGCAATTAGATGAACAGAAAAACAACTTGAACTCTTTCAAAGGGGTCTGCAGACGTTTTCAAAGAGATAAGTCACCTGGAGATTCAGTGAGGCCACCTGATGGGCACATCCAGACTTTTGGGGTGAGGAAAAGGGGATTGAAACTATGGGAGCAGAACCAAAGGCTGGGTTCTGGGTGTTTAGAGGTAAGACACCATGGCCTTTTGGTCTAAGAACTGCAAGGAGCAGGTGGCAGAGGTGGGGTTCTGCTTTCTAGAGCTCCCCCCATCTTCCATCCCTGGTTGCACCTTGCTAGCTTTCCTCCTGCCCCACCCATCTTCTGCATCCCCCTCCTGGTCTTACCTACCTCTCTGCTTTCCATCTTTCCACCTCCTTTCATTAGTCTTGAAATGTCTTCCTAGTCCTCCTCGTTTAAGTGTACTGGGAGCTCCGATTCAAACTTATCTCTCGCTTATAACCTCTAAAAATGTGGGCAATGATCATGTATAATTATATACATAATAAGAGTATCTATTCCAGTTCTCAATTTTTAAAGAAGATGATATGAATCATTTTTACTTCCTCAAAACAAAAGTGCTAAAATGCTTACATGTTGCTCTCAATAGATTTTTATCTGAGAATAGGTGTTTCCTGATAGCGGAAACTAAGTTTCCCATTTGATGTAGTGCATTGGACTTCAGGCTGTTGTGCTTTATGTCAAAGGAAAAATGAGGTTGCAGATCCTTCACTGACTTAAAATATAAAATAACTGGGATGAGGTCTGATTTTAGATTTACATTTACATTTAAGGAATACCTTCATCAAACTTTCATACCATTTTGAGGGATTGTTGGTATTTGGGAAACGGTTTGACCCATAAAACTTGATACCTTCAAAGTTTAGGGCACATTGTTCCTTTTAATCATCACAAGTATATATACGAATAAAACTAGGAAAGGGAAGTTGTAGCTTCTCAGTCCTCCTTTTAAAGACTGCGTGATCCTTAAAGCAATTCAAGGAAGCACTTGTTTTTCTGTTTATAAATAGGCTCTGCAAAGGCCGCAGCCTGATAGGATTAGCAGCGGCGATTTATTATGTCCTCACTCCTTACTGCATCTTTCACTTATGTATACTGATACTCTCCAGTGTGCTAGAGACAAAAACCAAAACCACCGCCATTGACACTTCTGCCCCTTCTGATTTTGTGGCTGTCAGGAAAATGCAAGTCCATTTTTTCTTCACCTGATTACCACCCTTGTTAATTGGTAGGAAGGTTGGATCCAGGGGAATGCTTTCTAGATCTCAGGCAGGATGGCACCTTCAATCCGAGAATTGGAAACCACTAAAATTTTCACTCTTGTAAACCTGTTAAGGTTCTCTTATAATGATTCTTCATGGGAAATCATACAGATTTGTCAGTAATGTGGGTTTATTTGACAATTCTTTTAAACATTCTCCTAAAATACCTTTCACAAATCTTCACATTTCTCTGGCCAACAATCATGTTCAAATTTCTCTCCCCGCCTACCCATGCCTCCTCTAGGTGCACACTTCAAAAAAAAAGTTCAGCGTTCACATTTTTTCTGGAAATAATTTTAAGTCTATTCTCTTTAACCCTCATTCACTGGTCCTGTTCCCTTTCCCCCCCCCATGATAGCCAACCATTCCAGAGTGTTTGGTGTGTATTGTTTTACTCATATATGTCTCTTTAAAACATTAGTGGGTTTTTCTGTGTATTTAAATTTTTTACTTTATGCTTTTAATTACTATGAGTTCATTGTATATTAAATGGTATAGGGTATACATTAAAGAGTCAGAGATCCCCTCCCTGGCAACATACAAATCATTCAACCCACCATTCTAATATAACCATGTGTTTTGAGTATTTTTCCAGGTATTGGCTACATATGAATATATACTTTAAATATATAGGTATTTTAGTATACTTCACACAGAGTCCACATCGTATTATACATACTACTCCTGCTCTGCATTAACCATTTTTAAATACTTAATTTGACATAATTATAGATTCATAAACAATTACCAAAAAAAGTACAAGGAGGTCTCACTTAACCTTCACTCGGTTTCCCCCAGTGGGGAAATAGTTATCTTGCACAATTATAGTAGTATCAAAACCAGGAAATTGGCATTGGTACAGTTCACAGAGCTTATTCATATTTCAAGAATTTTACATGCCCATTTGTGTGTGTCTATATAGCTCTACGTAAATATAGAAAAGGCATTGTGCTCAACCTCACTGTATTCCTACACTCAGAGTTTTTAGAGCCTGTCCTTGCTGCTGTCCGTGCAGCTAGTTCATGGTTTCCCCTGCTGAAGAGAATCCTATAGTATGCATCTTCCTTGTCTAACTTACTCATTCCCCAGCCGTGGACACTTACCCTACTTCTTCTTGCCCACCTCCGTGACAGTGCTGCAGCAAGCATCCTCACCACGTCCCCTGTGACTTGTGTCAGAATTCCACTCAGATATATATGCAGAAGTTGGGTTGCTAGTGCACTCGAGTACTTAGCTGTCCTAAAAGACTGCATAGGGCCACACACTCACGAGCATAGCATGAGGGCCTCTGGATCCCTACGTTGTGTAATTAAGTTATAGTCCTGGTCTTTAAGATCTAGAAGCCAGACATACCATAGCAAACCTTCGGTGGGTCCATGGGAGAAAATGTTAACATACAACCACCTCTGTTCTTCAAGATAAGAGAATTTTTATGATATGAAAAAAAGCTATGTGAAAACCGAAGATAATTCCTAATTTCTGAATGGTATAATATCTGAGAATTTCAGATCTTCTCTTTTCCCACCTTATTCTCTCTTTCATTTTCCCATCGCCCCAACATGTGCTCACCAAATAGTATTTCAGAAAATGTGGATTAGTAAATAGACCCTTTATTTATTCATTTGTTTTTTTAAGAGGAGGGCTCTTGGCTATAGCGTCTGAAGTTTTAAGGACTCTGTTCCATTTCAGGTCAAGATTATAGTCTTGGAAAAGAAAAGAAACAAGGGAGAATGATCATTTGGCAACAGCCTTCTGTGGTTTCTGCCACATTAAATAATCAAGTAATCAAGGCTTAGACGGCCTGAGCATCTTTCATCCTGCCAAGTCCCGCGTGCTGTGGTCACCCTGCCTGGGGCCTGCTTGCTGGCACTGCTGTGCCCAGTAACCGCTCACTGAAGGCCAGGCAAATAGTCCCTAGACATGCTGGGTCCCACGGTTAGGTTTCTGTTGAAGATAGACTTCTTTGTATAATCATATATTGCTGTTTTTCTGTCTGCGACCTCAATTCTTTGAAAGGAACTTACATAATTGTATTTGCCTTGCTCATTTTTGAAAACACATAATCTCAAAAATATCTCATTTGCATTCCCGGAGGTACTGCTGTGTGGGTAGGTAGTCAAATGGACTTTTTAGGTAACTATTTGGTGTCAGCAACTCGATTCTTCTGCTCGTCAGAGCCCTTTTCAGTGAGAAAGTTTTATTGTCTCGATTATGACATTTAGAGTCCCATGACACCTTTTACTAGGTAAGGGAAGGAGAGTTATGTTAATCTGTCTCATGGAATCAGTCTGTAGAACAATATTTCTTAATTTAGCAAATGTATTTTCCATGTGACTTGAGAATAGCAGCATTTTTCATTGTTTTCTATTGGTTTCTATTTAGAAGTGGTAAATATAAAAATAATCCTACCTATTGAAGGGCTAAATTTTAGTTCATTATACATACTTCATTAGCATATGATATGAAAAAGGAATAACTCATTTGCAAAGATCAGAAGTTAATCTGGGAATGGGAAATGTTCCTGTAATATGACTCCACCCATTGCAGTGACGGCCATGAAGGGATAAGTGTATAGAGCTGACCAGAGTGTTCCCTGCCCTTTCCCCACTGTCCCCAGACTCCTTTGCACTTGGCAGTCATCACCAAGCAGGAAGAAGTGGTAGAGGACTTGCTGAGGGCCGGAGCCGACCCAAGCCTCCTGGACCGTTTGGGTAACTCTGTTTTGCACTTAGCTGCCAAAGAAGGACATGATATAATTCTCAGTATCTTACTCAAGCACAAAAAGGCAGCGCTGCTTATCAACCAGCCCAATGGGGAAGGTAAGAAACAATCATATGTCGTGTTAGATGCTCCATCAGCTCTCTAAACAACTACTAAGTAGTTGATAAAGGCTTGCTGTTTTATTTGTACCCAAAAGTGCTTTCCTTAGTCACCTGGAGTTCATCATGTCTTGGGGTATTTCTGTTGCTCACCAGAACTAATTCCTCTTAAGATGATTTGAAATAGTTTGTCCATAAAGGGAAAAAAACAGAAGCCTGAGCAAATACTGGTCCTGAAGTGTATAAAGCATCATTTATTCAGAGAATGTTTGTTTGCTTTCAGTGTCTCCTGAGGACACAGTGGGAGACTGGGTTTAAATGCCGCACTGTGGAGTTACAAGTGCCTGTAAAGAATATCTTGAGTAGAGACTCTTCCATCACAAGATGTGGGATAGTCTGGGCAGTGTTCTGCCATTTTTTTGGGCTTCCCTGAGGGCTGTCTTGTGACCAGCCGTCCCTCCCCCATGACTGCCCCTGTGCTTGGGCTCTAGGTCTGAATGCCATTCACCTTGCCATGATGAGCAACAGCATGCCATGCCTGCGACTACTGGTGGCCGCGGGGGCCAACGTCAATGCCCAAGAGCAGAAGTCTGGGCGCACGGCACTGCACCTGGCTGTGGAGCACGACAACATCTCCTTGGCTGGCTGCCTGCTCCTGGAGGTGAAGGATGCATCACTTCGTCTTTGCATTGAATTCCAAAGGAGGATTTAGCAAAATCTTTTCAAAAACTAATATCAGTAATAATATTTTCCCTATATTTAGACCTATTTATTTAACATCTATGCAAGGCTTCATAGTAGCAGCTTCAGGCATTTGCCACCCCATCATCTCTAATGGGGAAGCCAACCCAAAACAGCATCTGGGCTGGTAATGACCCAAAGGAACCCTGAAGACAGAGGGGGTGGAGACAAAGGGCAAGGGAACCTTGCACTAACCTTTGTCTGTGTGGGTGGGATTTTAGGGTGATGCTCATGTAGATAGTACCACCTATGATGGAACTACACCCCTGCACATAGCAGCCGGGAGAGGATCCACCAGACTGGCAGCTCTTCTCAAAGCAGCAGGTAAGACAGCCTAGCAATCATTGTTGGAAAATGTCATCAGGAAAGCAAACCTACCTCCAAGCAAGGAGTAATGTAGCCTCGTCACCTTCTTTATGGCACAGACCTACTGTTGAAAGGCCTGGGTAAATAAATATTAGAAAGCAAATCACATTTTAATATTTTAATTAATTTGTTAAATTTTATAAAATATTACAGTATTATTTTATTTTATTAAAATATTAAAATATTTAATATTTTAAAGCAAATCACATCAAGCCACTATTTAGACTGGTAATCCTGGGCTCCATTCTGAAAGTCACATTAATTTTAACTCTCTAATTCATGTTTGTTCTGGGGTTTGGTTGTTTAGATTGAATCCACTGGTGAGGGTTCTTCTCAGAGATGGATTTAACACCATACAGAAAGAATTCTGAGCAGTAACAAATATGATCAAGTCCAAAGTCTCCAGAAAAAGAGTTTATTGGTATAAGAAATAATTCAAGGACTTCCTTTTGCAATAAAACAAAAACAAGCAAACAAAACAAATCTCTTGGACTTTCAAGTCATAGGCAAGGACGAATGGGCTGTGTATTGAACACTCTAACGTGCAAGACACTGAAACAGAAATTGCTGGCATTTATTAACTTTACTGTGTACTAGGCACTGAACCAGTCACGTTATGGACATTGCATCATTTAGTCCACAGGTAACCCTTTGAGACCAGTATCTTAATCACCACTCCCACTTTACACATAGACTAGAAAGATGACTGGGGTCCAGTCTTGGGTCCTGTAATAACCAGAGCTATGAATCAGACCCCACCAGTCTGAACCTCCAGACTGTCTTCTATCCATTGCATCCCTCCCCACTACAGCCTCTGATTTGCAGATATTATTCCATTCAATCCTCATTAATGACTGAGATGACAAGAAAGGGGAAAATTCAAATGTTTTGTGAGAATTCCTGATATTCTCACAAGCAGTGGGAACAACCAAAGCAAGAGGCCAAGCCCTTTGTTCATATGAAACTTATCCTTGCAAAGGATAAGCTAAGCCTACTTAAAATTAGGCCTAAGAGTCACCCCTGAGGACCTCTTTTGTTTCTCAGATATGGCCTCTCTCTCAGCAAGAAGAAAAAAAAAAAATGTGAAGTATAGAAAATATGTTATTTCTTCTCATCTTTGACTCCCCAGTGCCTTGCATATTTCGGACCTCAAGAAAGGTTTAGTGAAATTGTAATCTCAATTCAATATGTGGGCTTGCCCTGATATATCTATTTACTTTGGAGGATTTCAAAAAAAATTTTAGAAGATAAGTGCTTCATAAATTCAAGCAAGCAGTAGAGTTTAAAATGTCATCTGAAAAAAAAAAACCAAAAACGGAAACCAGAAAGGTGCAGAAACTTTTTCTTTGGGAATATCATGTTTTTCTGACAAGTGAAATCATACCCTAATAAGCAGCAGCCTTTTCTTTTCCCCTTTGTCAAACTGAACCTTTTCTTGACCAAGAGACTGATTGCAGTATGTATGAACCGGTTTGGAAGTCACTGGCTGTAATTAAGAAATGCCTTCAGATGGGAAGCTATAACCCCTCCAAAAAATGCTTTCTCTTGAATTCTCAAATCCCTTCAGAGGAGAAGCTATAACTCCCTCCAAAAAATGCTTTCTCTTGAATTCTCGAATCCCATGAAAGGAATAGCAACTAACTGTCTTTCTAATATAGAGATGATGAAACTCAGATTAGAAAAAAAATCCTAGTTCTACATTCAAAGTGATGAAATGGTAACTTTTAAGGAGCAGACATAGCTCAGCTCTTTCAGTCTTCTGTCCTATAAATTGCTCATTTTCATTTCTCCACTCTTTTCCTGGACAAGTTAAACTTACTGCCTCAAAGCTCAGGCCGGGTCTGATAGAGTGAAATAAAGAATTACACCTAGACCCCTCTTTGACTCTCATTAGCCACTCTCCTGTTGCTGAAGTTAGCAAAAATCAAATGTTCTTCCAGCATCGTACAAGCAAGGCCCTCTTCCCAAAAATGTATACGGACCTTACTATTGTTTCTCAAACATCAAGCTAAACACATCCTCATAAAAGTAGTCTCTAAATCTTTGAGAAGTAACTCCAGCTCTAATCTCTGAGTTACTTTAGATGTTTTCTTGCCGGAGGCAAAAGAACATACTAGATTTCCCAAGATCCAGCAGCCCCCAGTTTTTCAATAACTGCACATACCCATGGAATGTTTTTTGGTATCATTTGCTTCAAGATGAAGGCCCTAGCAGTGCTGTACCCAGGAATAAAACTGAGCAGATTGTCACCAAACACCAAGCATCTTCGCTCTCTTGAGTGAGCAAGACAGGAAGCTGAGAAATGCACATTGGCAGACACAAATTTGAACATTTTGGACCTGAATCCTGCGTGAGGGCACACCCTCATTTCTGCAAATGCTTTCCACGAGGCCTCAGATTAAAGACACGTCATTCAGTTAAAGAATAATGTGAAATTCTGAGAATTCAAAGTCTTTGTTTTTTTATTGTATCCTTGGGTATCTAGAGTATCACAAAACATATTTGTAGTCAGAATAAATTAGAATTTAATGTAAGCTTTTGGAGATTTCAGTAGAAACATTTTTTATATATTAAAATGTATACAGGTAATTGCCTTTAGCAGCTACCACACTTTGCCTTTGAACTCTGACTCCTGCAGGCAGTGGAAGTGGGCAAGATCTGGGTTTACCTAATGCTGTGTAACTTGACTTCTCAGGAGCAGATCCTTTGGTGGAGAACTTTGAGCCTCTCTATGATCTGGATGACTCTTGGGAAAAGGAGGGAAAGGATGAAGGAGTCGTGCCTGGAACCACACCTCTAGATATGGCCGCCAACTGGCAGGTGAATGATGCTGTAGTTGGATGACTGCTCCTGAGATAGCAAAGGGTTCAGGGATGGGAGAACAGATGGTTTTTCTGGTTCTTTATTCCCTGAAGGACAAGCCTTTTATTTTTATTTTTTGGAAAATCTGCTTGTCGAGAGCCATACTTATCCTGAAAAACCTATCCACAAAAGATCTAGGTCAGCTGAGTTCTGAGTGTTTAAACGGAGGCCTAGTCAGATCAGAGTTAAGATTTGAAAGAGGATTAGGAAAAAAGTGAGCATGAAATTCACATACGAGTTATTTATTCTCAGTTCACACCAGAATCATTACCATCTCACATTTTGAAGCTAGGGTCAATGTTACGGCTTGCTCAAACTAAGCCAGGTGATTTCTGAACATAAAAAGAAACTGGGAACTCCTCTGAGGATTTCAACAAATATAGACAAAATAAATAAGATTTTAAAGCCTTCCTCAATTCTCCACTGAGATCTGAAGGTTAGAAAGAAAGCAGTCACTAGGTCTTCCTGGCCCAGGGAGAAGAGCTGGAACGAAGAGGCGGACAGCACACAGATCTCCAGCACAACAAAATCGATTTTCTTAGGGACAAATGCTGCTCCGCATCAAAAGCCTTTCCACTTGCCTTCTTACAACTCTTTTGCGTTGAGCCAAGTGACCCCGGTAGAGACCACATGGTTCCCCAGAAAGCCTCACCACAGCAAGATAACCCACTTCACTGACCCCTTCTTATCCTTACCCGAGTCAGCCAGCAACAGAGGACTCAGAGGACACCAGATAGGCCTCGTAGCTATGGCTCAGCTCCTCACGGAGAGAATTTTTGTTTGTTTTTTTTGACCTAAGACTTTTCTGACCCCTCAGTTAAAATGTAAATGGTGCTAAAAGGTAACACCAAGCCTTGTGAACATTTGTACATTCAACATAAGCAAGTTTATAAAATTCATTCTCATAAACCTTTCACTAGGGAGGATGGGACAGTGAGGGAATACAGGACAAAGAGGAGGCACATTCTTACAGCTCTGAGTCAGCGCAGCCCTGGCCCTAGCTCGCCAAGAGGCATCATCGATCAAGGAGTCTGAAAAAGGCATAGCTGAGACTGCATTTGTCTTTGAGAAAAGTCAGGATCCTGGCCCTCCCTGAGGTTGGTTTTGGTGCTCCTGCCTACCTCAGGCAGCCCGCGTAGTGCACAACCTCTCGGCTGCTCCCAAGAACCCCCAAGACTGTTCTTTCCCCAATAGATTTCCCTAGTGGTTCCATTAATGTGTAATGTTTCCCCATGTTTTTCTCTCCAACAGGTATTTGACATATTGAATGGGAAACCATATAAGTCAGAGTTTACATCTGATGATTTGCTGTCACAAGGTGGGTTGCACTAGAACTAGACTCTTTAACCAGCTTAATCTCCACACTGAGTGAAGGCACACCTCATTTCTGAGGGGGTTGGGAGAATGAGTTATAAGCCAGGGTTTACTATGAAAGGCACTGTGGCTCATTTCAGAATCAAAATATTCTGGAGGTATACAAAAAAAGAATATCCCATTTTAATCTACTAGAAATACATGGTGATGCTGCTCAGCTGGGCTTCTGCTGACATTCAAGTGAAATAGCTTGATTGTTTCCCCAGGGGTTGGGGGGTGTGGAGGGAAAGCATCGTAGTGATGATCCGTCTGTTCAGGGTATCTCCGCGAGGTTAGGACAGCCGTGTTTCTTCTTTATTTCCTTCAGGAGACATGAAACAGCTGACGGAAGATGCAAAGTTGCAGCTCTACAAGTTGCTAGAAATTCCTGATCCAGACAAAAACTGGGCTACTCTGGCACAGAAACTAGGTCTGGGGATACTTAATAATGCCTTCCGACTGAGTCCTGCCCCGTCTAAAACTCTTATGGACAACTATGAGGTAACACATCGCCGTGCGTATTTGACTGGGTTTTTTTTCTCCTTTACTCTGTTAGCATCACTAGCTAGGGCACGATTACCCTCTCTAAACTCTGAGGAAGAAACCCAGGACTTGCCCAAGGCCAGGAGGGTGAGCCAGGCAAGGAAGGAAGCTCACCTTCCTGAGGACCTTGTAGTCAGATTCCTCGAGCTTTGCCCGGGGCCCCTGGGAAAGACTCCTTAGGGAGTCAGGACTGTCACAGAACTTTGTGATCTCCTGAACAAACAGGATAAGCTGTAATCAACATGCCTCTCTTCTTGTCCCCAAGAGCGTGCCTTGACCACATGTCAGGTCATGGACTCCTCTGTCTGTGAGGGGCTCCCAGCAGAGCAATTCCCCGGTGATGCTTTTCTCTCTAAAAATAAAAGGTCAAAAAACATGAGGTGAAATTATTTTCAATTGAACATTTCATTGTTAGCTCTTGTTTCTCAGTAGTGTCCAGAGCTTTGGTTTATACAAGAATACTGCATAAACCGCTCTAGGTAGAGTTTCACTGCCTCAGCACTTTCCTCTCTCTCTGTCCTTCTCACTCTGTGTGTGTTTTTACAATAAACTGCTTCTCTGTGATTTCCTGAGTAGTCTTTGAGCCGACAGGAAACTTGATTCAAGACTGCATGTTTTTTTAGCCACTCCTCTCCCTGACCTTTCCAGTACCATCTGGCCTGCTGAGCAGGGGAGACAGCATGGAAGAGGGAAGGGACATGGTGTTGGTGTTTACAGCCTGCTCCTCACTTATTCCTTGCACGGGGGTTGAACCCAAGGACGTAGTCTTTCTTCATTTCTCTCTTGTAGGTCTCTGGAGGGACAGTGAAAGAGCTGGTGGAGGCCCTGAGACAGATGGGCTATACAGAGGCGATCGAAGTTATCCAGACAGCCATCTGCACCTCAGACACTGAAGCCAGCAGCTCAGCAAAGACAAACTCTCAGGCCCACTCGCTGCCTCTCTCACCTTCCTCCACAAGGCAGCAAATAGGTAAAGAAAAAAGCTTCCCCAGGCGGGTATCGTCAGTTCTCTTGGGATGAGACACTGCAGTCCCCACCTCCCCATCATCTCCTGAATATACCTTCCTGTGAGTCTCTCTAACTCCAGGGCACACATGCTTTACTTTCTACCTCTCCTGACACTAGCGTTTGGGTCAGGGGGCTGTTCCCATGATCAATGACATTGACACATGGTTTGCTTAGATTCACAATACATACTAAAAGCAACATGATGTGGGTGGTTGCAGCAAATATTACTTTTCTCTTAAATTAAAGAGAGGATACAGAGAGAGGAAAATGCACTCCTCAAGGTATATAGAATCAGGGCTAGCTGCCTGAACTAGGCACTGATGCCTAGTCCCACCATATTGCCCCTCAGTTCCTTGGCCTCCTCACATCCAATGATCTTCTCACTTCTTCTCACTTCATCTCCCTCTCCTGTGCTCATAAAACTGACCTTATCTCCTGCCATTAACTGTACCATCTTTCGTTGCATCTTAAAAACACATATCCTTATGGAGTGGACTCTAACACAGACCAGTAACCCTGTATTTCCCTATAATGTTATTCTTGCACTCTCTAAGCAACCATTTCATGCTCTCTCTTCCTAATCCCCTAGTATCCCCTTCCTCTATCCTTCAATGCCCTTGCCTCACATTACATTGAAAACATAGAAACAATTAGAACTTTCTCACCTTTGCACCATCAGATCTCCCACACCACTGTACCTGTGCTTTCCATCTAGTCTCAGTGGATGAAATGCCTGTGTTCCTACTGAACAGTACCCTCTTGTCCTGGGTCCATCCCCTCTTGCCTTTTCTAAGTCCTGCTTCTCTACCTCTTGAATCTCTCTTGCATTGACAGTTTCTCCCTCCAGACTAGATCACCTAGCAAGCGTGCTGTCATTTCTTTTATCTTTAGAAGTAAAACGAAGCAGTGGAAAACATTGTCGTGATACCACATCCCCATTTGTGATAGCCTGATTTCTCTGTTCCCCCACACGGCTTCTCAGAAATGTTTCCTATTATTCTTCCTTCACCTCCTGTTCTCTAGGCCCTGTTGTCAGGTTTACAGCCCCTCCACTCCACTGGGCCTGCTGTCATCCGGATGACCAAGAACCTCCACATTCCCAGATCCCGTCATTACTTCCTATCTTCTAGACTGCTCGCAGCCTGTGCCACAGTCGGTCACTCTGTCCTGCTGCAAACACTCTCCATTCTTGCTTTCCCACAGCACACTCACCTGCTTGCCCTCCCGCCCTGATGACTCTGCGCTGCCTTCCCACTTGAAGTCTCCTCTGCAGCTCATCTTTTGAAGTTTCAGCACCCAGAGTTCTGATGCTAGAACTCTTGATATCCCCACGCAAACTCAGCATTGGCCACGTCAGTCAGAAGCACTGCCTCCCTCTGGGAGGTCAGACAGAATCTAGGAAAGATCCATGAATCCTTGCTTGCCCTAATCGCCCACATCTAATCCATCAAGGTTTGGTTTTCTCTAGGACAACCACCCTTGCCCAATCCACCTTCATCTCTTTCCTAGATTCTTGTAGGAGTGCCTAACCAGCCTCCATTTCCATTCTGTCCACCTCCCTTTAGTCCATTCTCTGCCAACATTGGTGTTGTTCTCTTTAGGAATTATTGAGATTATGTTCTCCTGTTACACCCTCCAAACCGTGTATTAATTCAGCAAATCTTTACTGAGCACCTCCTGTGTGCCTGGCACCGTCCAAGGCTCTGAAGATAAGGCAGTGAACAATAAAGGCAGTTTCCCTGCTTTACCCATCCTCTCTTTTAAGTATCACTTTGATACATTTTCTGTCCTGCCCCACTATCCTTCAGCTCCCCAGATGTTCCTTCTGTTTCCCCAACTCATGAATCCCACCCAGCCTCAGGATCTTGGAGCCTTCTCTTCCTTTCCACTGGGAAGCTTGTTCACTGGCTGACTTCTCTTGCTACTTGATTTCGGTATCAATGCCACCACCTTAGAGGGGTCCTCCTAGGAGAGTAAGGACAGGTGTTGCTGTGCACACTGTAGAAAAGACTAAGATATCCACTAAGAAAACAGCCTAGCTCTCTTGTCTCATGGACTGGCGCCTCTTCTATACACATATCCAAAGGAATCAGTAAATAGCTATATCTTAAAAGGCACTAAGGCTTTAAACCTCATTCTCCCAAACATAATAGATCAGCAAAAAGATTGATTGAATAAATCAATGAACAGCAAGACAATAGCCATGCCACTCCCATCAGAGTCAATATTCTAATACTGGGATTTAATATCCAAGAAGATGGCATTCTTATTAGTTCATATTGACTTACCTTTTCTTGGTTACTCTCTCTCTATAGGAAAGCATTTCACATTGTTCAGAACCCTAAAGATTCTTCTCTCAACAAAGGGAATTCAAGCAAATTTTCCAGTATTGACTCATTGGTATCAAATCGCATGATTTCTCTGCTACTGACATATGTTTGAGGCAGTGCATAGTGTTTAATAGCATCTGAGGCCCAGACAGTTATCTCATTTTTAGTTCCCTCTTCTCCCACCAATACGTTTTGCATAGGTTCAACAATTTCCCCAGCTATTAAAGTGGGTAATGCAGTGGTTGGAAGAGCACACCTTATTTCTAAAGAAAAAAAAGGCACAGCTGGAGTCAAGAGAATTCAGAAAGGATTTTGATGAACATAAGGCTAGATTGCAAGTGAAGACATCTGTTCCAATCTGTTTAAATGTTATTTTCTGCCCCTCACAACACAGAGCAGCAGTCACCAGCAGAGGGCGCAGTAGGTGAGAGGAGGTGGTTTGTGGAACTAATGGGCAGAGGTAGGCCCCACGTACTGTTTAGATCTGAACTTTCCAGCGCTTTGCGGCCAGCTGGAAGGTAAGGTCTGCAACATCAAGGGCTTTGGCTTGTTCCCAGCTCTGCCCCTCAGTGAGCCTGTACTTTCTCCTCTCAGATGAGCTCCGAGACGACAGCATCTGTGACAGTGGCGTGGAGACATCCTTCCGCAAACTCAGCTTTACAGAGTCTCTGAGCAGCAGCAGCTCATTGCTAACTCTTAACAAAATGCCCCACAACTATGGGCAGGAAGAATCGATAGAAGGCAAAATTTAGCCTGCTGGCGGTTTCCCACACTGCGTAAACCAAAGCCCTGAAATTCCATTGCTTTGTCCAAAAGAAGAAAGGTAAAGCGCATCCAGAGGTGCTCTAGGAAAACTGGCCTGCCTGAATCATTCTGGATTTAACTCAAGGCCTTTAAAACTTGGCTTCCTTTCTTGGTTCTTAAATTAATTTTAGTTCGGTTCACTTACAGATAGTATCTAGCAATCACAGCACTCAGCTAGGCTGTTGCATCCTTGCAGGTGAGCTCTACCTGCTGGTAATGGATTACAGTTGCTTTCCTTTGTTGCTGCTGTCCCTCCACTGCTACCCCACTGTTATTAAATGGTGTCAGAGTCCCCACTCGGTGTTCTTTCTAGCCGTCCACAGCACAGCCGTGCATTCAGATTAAGGATTAAGAAAAGGGGTATTTTCAAATGAGAGTCACTTGGTGTACAAAAAAAAAAGGCTACTACTTTTTCTAACGTGGTTATGTCTATGATTTGAAACAAAGAACATGTACATGTCAATATTTAAACATGGTTACAATCAGTGCTGAAAATGATATTTTCCTCTTTTTCTGCATTTTGCTATTGTAAATATGTTTTTTAGATCAAATACTTTAATGGAAAAATGTTGGATTTATAAATGCTATTTTTTATTTTACTTTTATAATAAAAGGAAAAGCAGATTGTTGACCTCACCTGGGTTTGATCTCTGCAAATACTTTCCTAAGATGATTCCTTATAATCATGGGGATCATTTGTCACCTAATTAGCTCATACTCATTCCTCTTTATAGTTTTTTTGACCCAGAAATGAACAAAAAAATTTATATTGAAAAAAGTGTTGTAAGTTAAAATGAAAACTTTGAGTTTGTCAAATCCTTGTCTGGCTCATCTCATTTAGGCCTTATAACCTCACCTTCCTCCATCTCACACAGCGCTGTATCCTCTCATTATGTTCTTGATGCCTCCGTGATGCATAAAGTATTAAAATTTCAACATGCCAGAGGGTGTTGGACAAGGAGCCTTCCAACATGGAAGCTTTGCTGAACTGTTCTTCACTGAAAGAGCTGGAAATAAGGAAATATAAAAAGCTTTTCAATGAGGTGCTGCGGTGTATTAGTCAGGATTCTCTTGGGAAACAGAACCAGCAGGAGGTATCTGTAAATGTGAGATTTATAAAAGTGTCTCACACAACCATGGGGACATAAAAGTCCAAAATCTGTAGAGTAGGCCACAAACTGGAAGCTCCAATGAAGGACCTCAATGAATTCCCAGTAGAGGCTGGTTGGCTGAAGTGGAAAGAAAGATTCTTACTTCTGATTTCTCCATAAAAGCCTTCAGCTGATTAGATTATACATCACTCATTGCAGAAGACACTTCCCTTAACCAATTGCAGATGCAATCCCGCGTGGATACAACCAATGTGCTAGTGATTTAAATGATAAAATGCCCTCACAGCAACAGATAGGCCAGAGTTTACTTGACCAGACAACTGGGCGCCATCAACTGGCCAAGTTGACACATGAACCTGACCATCACAGCCCATCCCTTGTCAACTTGGCAGCTATACATGTCACCTTAAACCATACTTAATCTCTAAATAGAAAACAATCAGACATACTTTTTCCTCGCTTAACAATACTCAACTGTACTGCATACAAGTGGAAAGGCATTAAATCTCTCCAGAGTAGGGTGCAATTCCGTGAGTAATATTCACTCTTAAACTTGATGTCCTACAACTCAAATACTATAACACAAACAATATAACTTATGTGATAAGATAAAGGGTATAAAATAAAGAGGAAAGCAAAGATATTTTATTTATGTATAAATACATAAATACTAATTACAAAGCAAGAAAAAACATTCATGTCATTACAGCCCGTGTTCCTATAACTGATCACATGGTCATAGTTCATATTTATTACTACCTGCTTCCACTGCCCATTCCATATTCCCTTTTCCCTCAGCAAGCACCTCAGCTGGCTGTGGTTCTTTGCCTGGTGAGGTGACTCAAACCTTCATTCCTGACGTTTCTGAGCCATTGGTAGTCCTGCTTGACTGGGTTGTTGCAGTTTTCCATTGACTTTAATCACAGGGCATGGTAACATTAAGAGACGCCCTAGGGGATCTCCTGTATTCCAGGAAAACTCTTCTTTACCTCCATTGTGTAGTTGCAGTCCTATTTTCCTTTGATAGTCAGGATCAATCACCCCAACCAATAATCTCTTTGTTTGCCTGTTGATCCAGAAGCATGAGTAGCCCAAAGTGACCAGATTGTAGTCTTAGATTCCAATGGAATCATAGTTGTTTCTTCTGGTGGATGCACTCATCCTTCTGGAACTAAAGACTATAGACCTGCTGGTTGCAGGGATAGGAAGAAAAATTTTCCTCATGGTTCACTGAGGGTAATAGTGAGTGGTACTACTCCCATTTCCACCCTTGATTCTTTGACTCATGAATCCTGGCAATGGGAGAAACAGCACCATAGATTGGATGCTGATTTAGAGTATACACAGCCTCCTGGAGAACATTTCACCAGCCCATAAAGTATTGCCACCTAGTTGGTACCGTAATTGGCACCTTTTCAAAAGACAATTCCACCATTCTGTCAACCCAGTTGCCTCGGGATGATGGGGAACATGGTAACACCAGAGAATTCCATAAACATGTGCCCATTCCTGTACTTTATTTTCTGTGAAGTGGGTTTATCCAGAGTACGTGTCTATTCCAATTAGAACAAATCACTGCCCTTACCATGATGGAAGTGGTCCAATGTAATCAACTGTGCTGGTTTGAAAGGATGTATGTACCTTAGAAAAGCCATGTTTTAATCCTAATCCCATTTTATAAATCCAGCCGTTTCTTCTAATTCCTATTCACTACTCTATGTTTGAATATGTAATTAGATCATCTCTCTGGAGATGTGACTCAGTCAAGACTGGTTGTTAGGCTGGATTAGGTGGAGACGTGTCTCCACCTATTCGGGTGGGTCTTGATTAGCTTCCTGGAATCCTATAAAAGAGAATGACAAGTGAGAAAGCCAGGAGATTCAGAGAGAGCAGAGAATGTCATAGCTATGAGAATCAGAGAGTCCACCAGCCAGCCACCTTTGGAAATGAAGAAGGAAAATGCCTCCCAGGGAGCTTCATGAAACAGGAAGCCAGGAGAGAAAGCTAGCAGATGACACTGTGTTTGCCATATAACTCTCCAGATGAGAGAGAAACCCTGACTGTGTTCCCTGTATTCCTTTCCACTTGAGAGAGAAACCCTGAACTTCATCAGCCTTCTTGAATCAAGGTATCTTTCCCTGGATGCCTTAGATTGGACATTGCTTTAATTGGGACATTTTCTCAGCCTTACAACTGTAAACTAGCAACTTACTAAATTCCCCTTTTAAAAAGCCATTTTGTTCCTGGTATATTACATTCTGGCAGCTAGCAAACTAAAACATGGTAGCAGGCTGATCACCTTAGAGAATGGTACCATATCGGGGGCTGAGTGTGGGTCTCTGCTGCTGACAGATTGGGCACTCAGCAGTGGCTGTAACAAAGTCACCAAAGCTTGGTGAATGGAAGTCCCTATTGCTGAGCCCATGTATGACCATCCCTACCACCATGACCACTTTGTTCATCCCTACAACGTGACCATTTTGTGCATGAGTCCATTGAACAATGGCAGGACTTGCTGGGGAAAGAAACTGACTGGTATCCACAGAACAGGTCATCTTATCCACTTTGTTATTAAAACCTTCCTCTGCTGAAGTCATCCTCTGATGTGCATTCACATGGGACACAAATATCTTCAAGTTCTTTGCCCAGTCAGAAAGGTCTATCCAGATACCTCTTCCCCAGACCTTTTTGTCATCAATCTTCCTATCATACTCCTTCCAAGTCCCTAACCATCCAGCCAAACCATTAGCAACAGCCCATAATAAGTAGACAAATGCACCTCCTGCCAGTTCTCTCTTCCAAGCAAGTGAACAACCAGTTCCATCAATTGGGAGGATTTCCCCTCACCACTTCCTTTCAGGGACAACCCAGAACAGGGCTGCAGTGCTGCAGCTGTCCACTTTCAGGTGGTGCCTGCATATTGTGCAAAACATCTATAAACTAGGCCTGAGTTTTCTCTTCCTCAGTCAAATGACTATAAGGAACTTGTGAAGAGACCATAGCTCTTGGCTTGGAAAGAAAAGGCAAAGTGGCAGGAGTGGAGACTGTGGGCATTTGGGCCACTTCCTCATGTAATTTACTTGTGACTTCAGGAACCTACTCTAACCCTATCTTACATATACATTTCCATTTTATGATGGAGTGCTGCTGTGCATACCCACTGGCTTGGTGGGTCAGACACACCCAGCTCATGATAGGCAAGTCAGGTCTCATGGTAACTTGGTATCCCATGGTTAAGCATTCAGTCTCTACTAAGGCCTAGTAGCAGACAAAAAGCTGCTTCTCAAAAGGAGAGTAGTTATCTACAGAGGATGGCAAGGCCTTATTCCAAAATTTTAAGGGCTTGCATTGTGGTTCTCCCACAGGGCCTGCCAAAGGCTCCAGACAGCATCTCTTTGCCACTGACACTTCCAGCACCACTGAGTCTGCTGAATCATTTGGTCCAAAATGGAGAGCAGCTTGTACAGCAGACTGGACCTGTCACAGAGCTTTCTCTTGTTCAGGACCCAATCAAAACTAGCTGCTTTTCTGGTCACTCAGCAAATGGTCCAGTATAGCTCACCCAAATGAGAACTATGTTGTCTCCAAAACCCAAAGAGACCAACTAGGCATTGTGCCTCTTTTTGGTCATAGGAGGGACCAGATGCAACAGCTTATCCTTCACCTTAGAATGGATATCCTGATATGCGCCACACCACTAGAGACCCAGAAATTTCACTGAGGTGTACAGCCCTGTATTTTTGTTAGATTTATTTCCCATTCTCTTACATGCAAATGCCTTACCAATGTATACAGTAGTTCCTACTTCTTGCTCACCAGGTCCAATCAACATGATATCATCAATATGATGGACTGGTGTGGTGTCTTGTGGGAGGGAGAAACAATCAAGGTCGCTGCAGACAACGACCAGCCAAACTCTCTCTGAGCTAGAAAGTTGATAATACCCTGAGTTAGAACAGTGAAAGTATATTGTTGGCTTTGCCAGCTGAATGCAAATTGTTTCTGGTGGTCCTTACTTATAGCTATTGAGAAAAAAAGCATTTGCCAGATCAATAACTGCATACCACGTACCAAGGGATGTGTTGATTTGCTCAAGCAATGATACCACATCTGGAACAGCAGCAGCAACTGGAGTCACTACCTGGTTAAATTTACCATAATACACTGTCATCCTCCAAGACCTATCTGTTCTCTCCACAGGCCAGATAGGAAAGTTGGATGGGGATGTGGTGGGAATCACCACCCCTGCATCCTTCAAGTCCTTAAGAGTGTCACTAATCTCTGCAATCCTTCCAGGAATCTGATATTGCTCTCATTTATTATTTTCTTAGGTAGGGGCAGTTATAGTGGCCTCCGCTTGGCCTTTCCTACCATAATAGCCCTTACTCCACAAGTCATAGTGTCAATGTGTGGATTCCACCAGTTGCTCAGTATGTCTATCCCAATTATGCATTCTGGAACTGGGGGAATAACTACAGAATGGGTCTGGGGACCACTGGACCCACTGTGAGAGAGACCTGAGCTAAAACTCCATCGATCATCTGACCTCCATAAGCCCCTACTCTGACTGGTGAACCAGAGTGACATTTTGGGTTCCCTGGAATTGTCATTTTTGAACTGTTGTCTAACAATGGCCAAAATATCGGGTCATTTCCTTTTCCCCAATGCATTGTTATCCTGGTAAAAGGCTGTAGGTATCCTTGCGGAAGGCTGGGAGGAAGATTAACCAAAGATTCGTGTCAGTTTAACAGGGTCCTTCCCCAAAGGGACTGGCCTACCCCTCATTCAAGGAACTCTGTGTCTGTAAACTACCTCAAGTCTGAGAATTGATTAAGGGGTTATGACTTTATGTTTTTGTAATTTAAGTTAGACTTCTGTTTATTTTACCTAGAACTTTTCTACTTATATAGCTCAAACAACAATGTAGTAGACTGCCCATCTATTGTACTTCCAAGTACCCCAAGATCTATTAATCAATGCCATAGGTCTGTGCAAGTCAGAGTATTTTGACTCCTCTTTGAATCTGCTGTCCATTTTGGTAGCCATGCCCACCTTGTCTTTTGAGATCACCACATGGTTTCCGCCAACTTGGGATCCAATCATCGCCATTGTGTTTAAGGATTCCAGCTCAGTGACAGCAGTTCTCGCAGAAATATCTGACTTACAAAGAAGGGCAACTACAGAGCTCTTCAGGGACAATGGGGTAGTCTCATGAATTTTTTTCTCAAGGTTCTGGTGGAAGATGTGTCCTTCAGACATCTCTGGATTGTATGAGCATGTCTTCCATGATAAATCCGCTCTAACATTCCAATCTCTCTAAGCCTCAGGATGCCCTCCTCTACATTATTTCAAGGCAGTTCTGGCATTTCAACCTCAGGTAATGTTGGCCTCCTTTTGATCCATGTTTTAGCCAACAACACAAACAAACTGTTAATGCCTTTTTTTTTTAACTTTTTAAATTGTACAAAATAATATATATACAAGGCAAAGAAAGAAAAAAGCAATGATTTTCAAAGCATTCTTCAACAACTAGTTACAAGACAGATTCCAGAGTTTGTCATGAGTTACCATATCATTATCTTAGATTTTTCTTTCTATCTGCTCCAGAATATAGTAGGCCAGAAGGAATAAATATTTTTTTGTCATTACAATTGATTTTTTTCTTTTTTGTGAAAAATGACATACACGCAAAAATGCAATAAATTTCAAAGCACAACAATTAGTTGTAGAACAGATTTCAGAGTTTGGTTAGGGATTATAATTCCACAACTTTAGATTTTTACTCCTAAACTACTTCA
This sequence comes from Tamandua tetradactyla, assembly GCF_023851605.1. Classification (NCBI taxonomy): domain Eukaryota; kingdom Metazoa; phylum Chordata; class Mammalia; order Pilosa; family Myrmecophagidae; genus Tamandua; species Tamandua tetradactyla. The sequence continues at coordinate 21,451,996 of NC_135350.1, read as the reverse complement.
AGATGCTGGAGACTAGAAGAAATACCAATTTAATGATTCAGCAATTATATTCGTTTATTAACTCTATCTTCTCCGAATAACTCCACCATCACCTTTGATCCTTCTATCCCACTCTTTAGGGCTATTTGGGATATGGCAATTCTAACTTTTTCATGTTGGAAGGTGCTGCCAATAAAATGGGGTAGGGAGATGGAACTAGCTGGTACGGAATGTCTTTTAAAAAAGAGAATTTATTAAGTCGCAAGTTTACAGTTGAAGGCCATGAAAATGTTCAAACTAAGGCATCCATGGAAAGATACCTTATTCAAGAGAAGCCGATGGGTCCAAAACACCTCTGTCAACTGGAAGGCACATGGCAACAATTGCTAGCGTTCCCTCCAGGCTCATTTCATAAGGATTTCCAAGGAATGTTCTTCTGCATCTCCAAAGATCTCTGAGTTGTGTGGGCTCTGTTGGCTCTGAGCTTTTTCCAAAATAGTTCTCTCTTAAACGGCTCTAGTAAGCAACCACACCTTGAATTGGTGGAGATACATGTCCATGAAACCTTCTAATAAAAGATTATCACCCACAATTGTGCGGGTCACATCTCCATGGAAACAATAAAAAAGATCCCACCCAGCAATATTGAATGAGGATTAAAGGACATGGCTTTTCTGGGGTACATAATAGCTTCAAACGGGCACATATGGTAAACATTGTAATAGGCAACCAGGAGCCCTTTGATAAATGTCTTGTTGGCCCTGCCACTGGAGTATACTCAGCAAACAGCCTCTAGATGTCAGCTCTGTCAGGAATTGTCTCAGCTGCAGACAGCCCCATCACCCATAGTCATGCCCATTTCCATGATGGCCCACATGCAATGACTGGTCAGTGTAGATGTATAAAAGCCTGTCCAACTTGGGGCAACTCTGAAGGTCTGTTTGAGCTCCAGCACTCTTCAGAAGGTTAGCTGATATTGTCGTTTGCATATGCATTTATGTATCGCAGCTCAGCTTCTCCCTCTGTCCTCCTTCCTGCTTCCGCCTCCCTTTCATAGGTGTTGATCCCTAAGGCACTCCCAAACAGATACCCTGCACCCTAATCTCTATCTCAGAGTCTGCTTCCCAGAGAAATCAAGATGCACAGGTAGGGGGAACTATGCTGACAATTTTGCACATATAAGTCATTTAATCTTGAAAATAACCCATTAATGTATGTAGAATTATTATCCCCAATTTACAGAAAAGAAAACTGAAGCTTAGAGAGTTCAAGAAGACAAAGGTTAAGCAGCCTATGTGCTTAAACCCAGGTCTGTCTGACTCCAGAGCACATGGGTTGAGACATTATCTTGGGAAGATAAGAAGGTGGAGAAAAATAGTTGAATCCAGAGGCAGACTCCTAAGACATACAGAAATTTAATACATGAAAAGTAGAATTTCAAATCAGTGAGTGTCTTGGTTTCCTGGAGCTGCTATAACAAAAGACCATAAACTGGGTGGCTAAAAACAGCAAAAGCTTATTGTCTCACAGTTCCAGAGGCTAGAAATCTGAAATGAAGTAGACAGCAGGGCAGGGCTTAGTCTTAAGTTTGTAAGGGGGAATCTATTCCATGACTCTTGGTGGTGGCTTGAAGGCAATCCGTGGTATTCTCTGTCTCAGTTGTCACATGGTGTTCTACCCTCTGTCTGTGTCCTAACTTCCTCTTCTTATGAGAACACCAGTCATATCGGACCCACCCTACTCAAGTATGACCTCATTTTAACTTGCCGAATTCCACCTGTCATGATCCTATTTCCAAAAAAGATCACATCTTTGAGGTACTGAGGATTAGGACTTCAACATGTCTTCTTGGAGGACACAATTTAATCCATGACAAGAGAAGACGATCATTCAATAACAGATGTTCCAACTCATTATTTCCTTTAAGAAAATCAGTTGGAACCTCTACCTTGCTCCTTCCATCAAAATACTTTCCAGATGTACCAAAAATTAAACCATAAAAATACTAGAAATCATGGATTAAGCAGAGGTTTTTCTAAGAAAGAATTTATTCCCTGTTGTAAAAATAGTTTTGGTTCTTCATTTTATGGTGTGTCCCTCAAAAATGAAATCATTTTAAAAGAAAATGCTTTTCTGTTTTCTATTACCCTGCTATTTCTTTCTCCCCCACGCCCAAACTTCCAATTTTTGAAAATTATATTTATAAATTAAAAAATTATAGCTGACTTTCTCCTTCCTTATTTCTCAAACAACAAACCCATCTCTCCATTCCTCTGCCAGTTCCTCTCTGTGACACATAGTTATGTTAAAGCTGACCACAATGGGGTCTCCAGTATGATGTTGCAATATTATGTTGACACTCCTCTTATTGAGGGGAGGGGTCTATGTTTCTTTCCAGTGAATCTAGGCTAGCCTGTGAGAAGGTGGAAGTAATACTAAGTGACTTCCAAGGACAGGTCACAAACTTCTGTCCAGTGTTTCAGTCTTGCTCCTTCTTGGAACCCAATTCCTGGGACTCAGTTATGTCAACCACCTTAACTGAGGTCCCAGTCTTTGTCAGCATCAGCCACCAGTTATGCAAGCTAGGAAAGCCTTCAGCCAATTTCGATTTCCAGATCCTAAGTCACACATCTCCAGACTTCCAGCTGCCTTGGCTAATGTGGCCTGGAGTAGTGGCAAACTGTCCTGCTGAGCCCTGTCCTGTTGGGCAAATTAAATAATAGCTGATGTTCCAAGCTCTAGGTTGATGTTTCCATTCTCCCGGTCTCTAACCTAACAGTTCCCAATACCAGAAGTTCATATTAAGGAGGAGCTGACCCCACGAGGAGGAACAACTAAGCACCTTATGCCAAGACAAAATAACATTTCCCTTCTTTATTAAGAAGTCTCATTTCTCTTCTGTTCTAGAAACTTCCTCTTTCACCTCCAAGATCTCAGTTCTGATTTGAACCTCTTCATGACTCAAAAATGAAGACTAACCACCTCCTCCATCTGTAGGGCAGTACCAGTACCAGTAGATGGGGATAAATAAATACCAAAATTAATTCAGAAATCAGGTGGAAAGCTACAATGGGCATGAAATAAACCTTCCCATAAGTTTGTCTCACAATAGAAGGTCATTTAAAAATAGTTTCCTCAGAACTCTAGTCGTCTTTTGAGATTTCTATACTCTGCAGGCATACCCCAGACTTTTTCAAGATCAGCAGTCTTTCATTTTCAACCAAGGGAAACCCTGCTGCTGCCCATTTACTCACCTGAGTCCGCCGCAGTAGTTGTATGTGGCTCAGACATGCCCTGACCCCACCATGGCATGCAGCCTCACAAACCTGTCCTTCGGCATTTTAGCAAGAAAAAGAAGGAAAAGGAGCCAACTGACTTTGAGCATTAGTTTAATGCTAACTTCTTTGGATTAAAGATTTCTAATGTAGTTCTCAAGACATTCCTATGAAGTATGTATTTAGCCCAAGTTTATAAAAAGTCAGATAATCTGAAGGTTAAGTAATTTGCCCAAAATTGAAATCCAAGTATGTCTGATTCCAAAGTCTGTTTTAATGATATCCAAAGTCCTTTGAAGACAAGATGCTGTATTTAAGAGAGAAAGAAAAAAAAATCCACACAAATCTGTACAAAGATAATGGAGTTATAATGTACCCTACAAAAATACAAAATGAACCTAGGATAGTACTAAAAGGACATGCTACTTTGTTAAATACTTGATTTCCCCTAATAGCAGTCCTAATTAAATAAAAACTACTCATGACTTGAGATCATTTGTCATATATCTTTCTCTTTATTTTGTGCTTTTGGGGAAGAATTTTCTTTCTGATTTGTATATCCCCAGGTAATGGGGTTGGGAAGGCGTAGTACTCAAGAGAAGATAAAATTAAAATTCTATTTGTGGAGAAGATGGCGGCTTAGTAAGATGCGCGGGTCTTAGTTCCTCCTCCAGAAAAGCAACTAAAGAAACAGAAACAATACGAAACAGCTCCCGGAGTCACGACCGAGACCAAAAAGACAGCGTACCCCATTCTGGAACAGCTGAATGGGCAGGGAGAATCTGCTGCGGTGAGATACCCAAGGGGCGCGCGTTTTCTCGGCCGGGGCGGCTGGCGACTGGGGTCCCCTCCACGCACGTGGCTCCCCGGTCTGACTGGGAACGTTGGATAGCAGGGCCCTCCCATCACGCTTGGCATTTCGGGCCAGCTGGGCAATTAGGACCGGCACTCTCCCAAGCCGCGGCGGCCAGCGACCCCCGCCTCCACGCGCGGTTTCCCGGGCCGACTGCCGTGCAGACAGACGAGCGCCACGAGCGCCACCTACTGGGCAGGAAAAGAAAAACAGAGCCCAGAGATTTCACAGAAAAACCTTTCAACCAGCTGGGTCCCACACCCAGGGAAATCTGATCAAATGCCCAGACACCAGCAGAACATAATGGATGACGCTCGGAAAATTGAAGATATGGCCCAGTCAAAGGAACAAACCAATAGTTCAAATGAGATACAGGAGCTGAGACAACTAATGCTGAATATACGAACAGAAATGGAAAAACTCTTCAAAAACCAAATCAATAAATTGAGGGAGGACATGAAGAAGACATGGGCTGAACAAAAAGAAGAAATAGAAAATCTGAAAAAACAAATCACAGAACTTATGGGAGTGAAGGACAAAGAAGAAAAAATGGAAAAAACAATGGATACCTACAATGGTAGATCTAAAGAGACAGAAGCTACAATTAGTGAACTGGAGGATGGAACATCTGAATTCCAAAAAGAAACAGAAACTATAGGGAAAAGAATGGAAAAACTTGAGCAGGGGATCAGGGAACTGAATGACAATATGAAGCGCACAAATATACGTGTTGTGGGTGTCCCAGAAGGAGAAGAGAAGGGAAAAGGAGGAGAAAAACTAATGGAAGAAATTATCACTGAAAATTTCCCAACTCTTATGAAAGACCTAAATTTACAGATCCAAGAAGTGCAGCGCACCCCAAAGAGAATAGACCCAAATAGGCGTTCTCCAAGACACTTACTAGTTAGAATGTCAGAGGTCAAAGAGAAAGAGAGGATCTTGAAAGCAGCAAGAGAAAAACAATCTGTCACATACAAGGGAAACCCAATAAGACTATGTGTAGATTTCTCAGCAGAAACCATGGAAGCTAGAAGACAGTGGGATGATATATTTAAATTACTAAAAGAGAAAAACTGCCAACCAAGACTCCTATATCCAGCAAAATTGTCCTTCAAAAATGAAGGAGAAATTAAAACATTTATAGACAAAAAGTCACTGAGAGAATTTGTGACCAAGAGACCAGCTCTGCAAGAAATACTAAAGGGAGCACTAGAGTCAGATACAAAAAGACAGAAGAGAGAGGTATGGAGTAAAGTGTAGAAAGAAGGAAAATCAGATATGATATATATAATACAAAAGCCAAAATGGTAGAGGAAAATATTATCCAAACAGTAATAATACTAAAAGTTAATGGACTGAATTTCCCAATCAAAAGACATAGAATGGCAGAATGGATTACGACCCAGCAATACCACTGCTAGGTATCTACTCAAGGGACTTAAGGGCAAAGACACAGACGGACATTTGTACACCAGTGTTTATAGCAGCATTATCTACAATTGCAAAGAGATGGAAACAGCCAAAATGTCCATCAACAGAAGAGTGGCTAAACAAACTGTGGCGTATACCTACGATGGAATATTATGCAGTTTTAAGACAGACTAAACTTATGAAGCATGTAATAACATGGATGGACCTAGAGAACATCATGCTGAGTGAGTCTAGCCCAAAACTAAAGGACAAATACTGTATGGTCCCACTGATGTGAACCGACATTTGAGAATCAGCTTGGGATATATCATTGGTAACAGAGACCAGCAGGAGTTAGAAACAGGGTAAGATAATGGGTAATTGGAGCTGAAGGGATACAGACTGTGCAACAGGACTAGATACAAAAACTCAAAAATGGACAGCACAATAATACCTAAGTGTAATGTAACTAGGTTGGAACACTGAATGAAGCTGCACCTGAAATATGGTTTTTTGTTTGTTTGTGTGTTTGTATCTTTTGTTTTTGTTTTTTTTCTTTTTCCTTTTTATATATATATATATACTATTAGTATTATTATTTTAATTCTCTTCTCTATATTAACATTCTATATCTTTTTCTGCTGTTTTGCTAGTTCTTTTCCTAAATCGATGCAAATGTACTAAGAAATGATGATCATACATCTATGTGATGATACTAAGAATTACTGAGTGCATTTGTAGAATGGAATGATTTCTAAATGTTGTGTTAATTTCTTTTCTTTTTTTTGATTAATAAAAAAATTTAAAAAAAAATTCTATTTGTTTTCTTAAAAGAGCATCTTCTCTCTATAAGCCCTTGCTGAAACCAGTTGCTTTGTTTAAAGCATAACACAAATTCTAGAGACTACAAGTTCCTATTAATTTCCTTAGTGCATGGTTTGGCTTTGAGTTTGGGGAAGTTTGATGGTTAAGTCAAACGAGTTACCTTGGCCAGGTGATGGTGTCCAGTTGTTTGGTCAAGCAAGCAGTGTCAGGATTGTTTCTGCATGGCCATTTTGTGGATTTAAATCATCAATGAGTTGATTGTTTCTAATGCTGATTACATCTTCAATTAACTGAAGAGACTTCCTTCAACAATGAGAGACATCTCATTCAATCAATTGAAGGCTTAAAAGGAGAAGTGATGATTTCAGTAGTTGGAATAAAGAATTTCCATCTCTACTTCAGCCAACCAGCCGCTCTTGGGGAATTCCTCAAGGTCCTTCACTGGAGTTTGCAACTTGCAGCCTGCTCTGTGGAATTCGGACTTGTGCATTCCCCACAGTCTCATGGGATAATTCTTACAAAAATCCCATAATATTTACAGTTATCACCTGACAGTTCTGTTTCCCTAGAGGGTCCTGACTAATACAGAAAGACACTGAGGAAGGATTAGAAAGTAAATGAATTTCATTCCATCATCATGGATTCTAGTAGCCTTCTTTCATTGCCCTGGGCAAGTGAACAGCTCCAAAAAGTGTTCAAGGTGCTTAGAATGTGAGAGAGAAAGGGGCTGAGATACCATCTTCTCACTTTCATCTACTAAGTTTTCCATGATCCTATCTCTTTCCAAACTGCTTTTTTCATTGAAATACCACAACAACCCTCAAGGAATGAAGATAGGTATTCAATTAACATTTCTTGGGTGTCTGTTACATGCCAGGTACTACCATACAATGGGTGGTCATTGTTTATGGTCTCATATTATTTGCTCAAAAACTCATTGAGATAAGCATTTTTATCCCTATTTTTCAATGAGGAAACTGAGGCACACATAGGCAGGATTTCTCAACTCCAATAAAGTATATTTTTAAAAAGTGGGAGGATCCAGGCTGAGTCATGCTACCTCCAACACTTGGCTCCCAAAGGTCTTGCTGGACGTGATGATCACAGTCAGCTGGAAGGTAAAAGTACATAGAGGAGAAGGTGTGGGAGTTTTGAATGGGCCAGGCCTGAAAATGCCATGTGTCACTTCCTCTCACACTGCACTAGATAAAAGCTTTAATCCCATGGCTACAGCTAACAGCAGAGGGGCTGAAGCGGTGGTCCACTTATGTTCCTGATATTAGAAAAAATGTTGATTTTGGTGAACAGGTCACAGCCTCCGGCATGGAGCATTGTTCCTTACTTTACTGAGGTTCTTTCTAGTTACAAGAGCTATGGTTCTGTAAATTTGTATGCAAACATTCACTCTGAAAGTCACTTGAAATCGCCGTCACCAAAAGCAAAATGATTTCCCAGTTTGAGAACTGGAGGTGGAGGATGTGTTCATTATAAGGAGATCACTGTGTCTCTTAAAGCAGTCCTCAGAGACAATCAAGTGTATCAGATAAGGTAGGAGTGGGAGTTAGTTACAACAGTGCTTACTCCCCGCTCCCCAGCCTCCTGGCTTGATAGTTCCCTCATCCTTAAACGTTGCACAAGAGGGCTTAGGCATGGTGATGTCAAGGAAAATCATCTTCACGAGGCCTTGGCTCCTTGGAATCTCACCCAGAAGAAAAAAGCAAGCAGGTTCTTCTCTCTTGTGATCTTCAAAAACCGGTAGGATGGACCTTGGCCCCCCAATTTCTCAGGTGAATGGGAAAGGGGGTAATGTTGGTTCTCGGGAAGATAACATTCTCCTCAGGCCAGAAGAATAACATATGAAAGAGAATTCTAGATGCCCCTTCTCATAGGATTCCTTCTTGGTACCCAGAAAGCACAGCTGGGCTGAAGATGGTGAGATGTGACATTCTTAGATATGCTGGTTATATTCTGTGAGATCAGGAAAGGTTAGAATATGGTACTGGATAATAAACAACCAGGTCTGCTGTCTGGCAAAAAGAGATGGCTGCTTTTTCATTTCAAAACTGTTTTGCAAAAACAAAAACAAAATCTTTATAATAAGAATGCTTTCATGTACGAAATATTTTTGAATATCTGCCCTCATCTCAGTCTGAGAAGTAAACAGGGCAGGGTTTTAATTACTGCCGTTTTCCATAAAAGGACAAAAATGCTGATTTACCCAGAGGTCCAGCAATAGTGTAAAGAACAAGGGCTGGACTGGGACTCAGCCTTCAGACATGCACGCTGTGCTTTGTCTGTCTCTCTCTGCAAACGATTGCTAACTACATGGCTTTTCTGAAGAGAGAAATCACACAGATATACCCCAGATAGAAAAGGGAAAGTTGCCAAGTGTGGGTGCTGAAGGGCATTCCCTAAGGCTGGGAAAACAGTGGGCAATCATCATTCCATTAGCTTCAGCCCATGTGGCATTCTGCACTAGTCCTGGCGAACGGGGCCAGGGAGGGCCTCTAAGAGTCCATTCTCCTACATATTCTTGGACAGGGGTTTGAAACCCCACTCTTCTCTTGGGCTTTGGGGTCCTCAGAAGCTTTTCCTCAGCACTCTCCCCAGTTCTGCCTTTTCTTTGTGTCCATTTCCTTCCTCCAACAATTCAAGCCAGGACCTTCACCACGTTATCAAAGGACCACGCATGTTAATGTAGAACTCTGCCTCACAAAGGAAGCAAAATCTGGTCCAGAGGGGCCAAAGCTCTGAGTGCAGAAATCATATCCCCCATGTATGTATCCCAGACAAATACGCTCTTAAAACTATTCAATTCCTGTGGACTTGAACCCATCCTATGTTGGGCTTTTTAATGAGCAGTCAAGTTGTGTCCTACTTCATTCAAAATGGATTTTAGTCCTTTGACTGGAGCCCTTTATAAGTGGAATGAAATTCGGACAAAGGAAGAGAAAGCTACAAGAAGCAAAAAACCGAAATTCAACAGAGCTTGGAAGAAAACAGCCCAGGAGAGGCCACCATGTGCATTGCCATGTGGCAGAGGAGCTCAGGACCAAGGATCCCTGGCAACCAGCACAGAACGCCAGTCTTTGTGAAGAAAGCAACACCTTGCTGACATCTTGATTTGGATTTTTTTTTAGCCTGGAAACCATGAGCTAATAAATTCCCATTGTTTAAGCCAACCCATTGCATGGTATTTGCTCGAGCAGTTAGGAAAACTAAAATAGTCCTGAGGACTCACTGCCGCTCTCCAGGCAAAGTCCTACCACTAGAGCAGCATTTTTTGAAAAAGGAACATTTCTGTCTTCTTCCTTCAGGTCCCACAGCCCCTGAACTTCTCCCATCACTACCGTGACCATAGTACTTGAGGGAACTTTACTCGCACCAAAAGATGGGAGCTTGAAGACAAGAACATGCGCCTAAGACATGTTCTTTCCCTCAAATGAAAGTATGAGCATTCCCTCAATGAATGAGTGAATAAATCAGCCTGATGCAAAAGCAGTCCTCAGTCATCTTCTTCTTCACCGTTTTGATCATGGAAGGTCAAAGCTACCATTTGGCCTTATCTTCCTTACAGCATAGCCAAATGCACATCTTGAACGAAGAATAGCATATGCACACAGCATGTGAGCCACGGATCGTTTTAAGCTATAAAGAACTCCACACTGAACGCTCCATAAAAATAAGAGAATTTGTTGGCACATTATTACCCACATGCCTATGTGCCTGTAGTTCATCTGAGTCCCCACCCCCATCCCCTCCATCAATCATCTATTCCAGAGGATTTGTACCAAGTTTATAAAGATACATAGTAATTAAATTCTAATTAAAACAAATGCCACCCTTTTGCCAAGTAGCAACTATGGATGGAAATGAAGTAGCTGGACAGCAGAGAAAAGAAAAAGTTGCTACCTGGAACTGAACTGGTTCCCAGCTGTGCAGGTGCCAAGCCTTTGTGAGTCCTGGAACCTCAGAAGAAATTGGGAGTTCAACAAACAAAACTACTCTTTGGATTCCTTTTTCCTCTCTTTCTTCTTTTCTCCTCTCTGCCTCTCTCTTCCGACCCCCACCTCAGACCCACACATTCCAGGGCACTGGAGTCCAGCTCCAGCCCCCAGGGGTTGAGGGAGGGTAGGAGGGGCAGCCCGTCCGAAGAGCAGCCGTTGTCCAGTCCTGTGGCGCAGCCTCTCAGAAACCAGCACTGGCCCAAGGTTGTCCCTTCCACCCACCACCAGCCTCATTTCCTGTGCACAAGAGGCCCCTGCTGGAAGAAGCAGAAATTTGCACAATCACCCAACAGCTGGCCTGTCTCTTGCTACTGAACATTTTTGCCTTCATAAAATTGGAAGAGCTTTATGAAAAGGGAATTACAAACTTCCCTGCTTTCTGTCCAAATGCTTCTTCTTCACCTCATGTCACAGAAGCCTGAGAGTTATTTTCTATTAAAAGAGAAGAGTGCATTTGTCTATTTTCTCTTTAGGTAAGGGCAATGCGAGATCCCCTCAGCCTGATCATTCCAGCCACAGCCAACCTTATCCTTTGAGGAACAATAATCATTAAGCTATCATTTACTTGACATTTATCCTATCATAGGCATTGCACATCCTTTATCATGTTTGATCCTCACAATAACCCTATGAGATAGTTAATATTGTTAATCCCATGTTAATGATAAAGAAACTGAGGCTTAGAGGTTTAAATGATTGGCCCAAGTTCTGTATGATGGACCCAGACTTGAGTATCGAAGGTTCGACTTCGGACAGAACCCGTAGCCATTACACAGCATTAGATCATGCCTTCGTGTACACATATACACAGTTTGCATCTTTGACAGGGTAAAATCTAATTCATCATATGTCTAAGACTGACTGCTTAAAAATCTTTTAGTTCAAATACAAAAAGATGTGGGGAGGAAATAGTGTTCCTTCTTTCGTCCGCCTTGACAGGTGGGTCTCCAACAGCCTTCCCCATTACAGACCCCACTGCAGCACCTCAGTGCCAAGGAAACCAGCTTGCACTGCCCTCTCCAAGGCCCAGGTACACCTGACTCCAAAGTCTATTCCTTTATTAGTTAGTATGCTTTGATTGTAAAATTAGAATACATGACTATGAATGGGTTAAACAAATAGAGTTGTATTGTTTTTTGTTTTAACATCATGACAGGAAGGTTAGAGAAAGATAGATCCATATTTTTACATAAAATCTGTCCTCCCCTTTAAAAATATTAGCAAGTAATTCAACTTAAAAAAAGATACTGAGCCAAAGAAAAATCATCTGCTCCCCAAACCTGGCCTCTGACCCACACACTACACCACGGCAACCTTAGGATGGCCAAGCAAGGTGATGAATTTGTAACCCTGGGGAGGGATTAAGGTGCTCGCCCAATCTTTCTGGTGTCCACTGTTGGCCTCACTCCCACCACCCCCTCAGGCTGATGCCATTCATGACCACCAACCAATAGCTGTTAGGTTCCGGTTCTGCCCACCTCTTGACACATTCTTTCATGACTTAACACAGAGACGATGATAATTATAATAGCTAACATTTGTTGAACAGTTTTTATGTGCCAACCACTGTGCTATCATTATCTATGCGTCATCTTAGTCCTCACAAGTAACCCACGAGGTAGGTACTATTATTACCTCCATTTAAAGGTACAGAAATTGAGGCACACAAAGTTTCATAACTTGTCCAAGCTGGAACTCAAACCCCAGTATGTAGACTTCAAAGCCCATGTCTTTAATTGCTGTATTAATTTAAATATTTTGGGTTGTAATACCAGAAAATGTGACTACAAGTGGATTAAACAAATAGGGGCTTATTATTATTTTAATCACATTAAAGAGAACTAGAGATAGATGGTTACAGGGTTGGTTCAGCAGCTCAACCTCTCTGACATATGTAAACAATGTTTCCTTTAGGTCACAAAAAGGCTGCAGCAGCTCCAAGTTTCAGGTCCTTAAAGAGCAGCCTCTCAACTTCACCCAACAGCAGAGAGTTCCTTTTTGGATCTCTCTCTTATCAGGGATGAAAATCTTTCCCAAAAACTCCACATTAGACACCAATTTATACTTCATTCACTAGAAGTGGATCACATGCCTAACCCTAGACTAACTACTGGCAGAGGAGGACTAGATTAGTATGACTAATCACGATTCAGTTTTACAAAAGCTGTAACAAGTAACAACAGAATGGGAAAAAGAAAGTTGTTCCCACATGTATTATGAGGGAGGAAGGAATGCATACTAACTCTCAACCAGAAAGTCCAACAAGGCAGAATATCCTATTTCCTGGTAATTCTAGGTAACCTAAAGCTTTATTGTATTCCTTTGCACTTGCTCACTGCATATTATGATGCAGCATTAGGAGAGCAAGTGTTCAATAAATCCATTTAAAGACTGAGACTTGACTTAAGTGCTAACTCCATTATTATCTCAAACTTTTCCTTCACAGCAAGATTCAGTAACCCATGTCTACAGAAATTAAGGGAGATATTTATAATACATGAAAAGGTGCATATCTTTTGGCAACTCCATTTGTAGTCCAGGTCATATTCAAAGACTCAAAGAGGTCTTGGCAGTTTGTTGATCATAAGCTCAGAGCCCAACCTAACTGACCAACTGATCTTGTGTTTTCTCCTCTTTACATATTAATTATGTTGAAGGCCTTTAAAGACCCATTTCTCAAGTGGAAAGAAAAGAACAAAAACAATTTTTAATCATAAATGTTGAAAAAATATTCCCTAAAGTGTTGAATATGATGGCTTTATCAAAAGTTGCTTTCCCCACCAATGTCACTTTGAGGCAGGCTAGAACAGGGATAGAGGGAGTAGAAAAAACGGTGAAGGAGCCCTTGAGCTAGGACAGTTAATCAAGGTCAAGGAGGGTCCATATCCTGGACAAATGATCTGCCTGAAGGCTTCCCGCTTATGGGTAACATCCAGTGGCAGCCAACCCACCTGGACTCAAATGACCCCTACATGAGTGAAACAACTATGGAAAAGGGTGGAGGCAACTGATCACCCCAAATGCATTATCTACCACCAGGCACCACCCTGGAGAAAAAAGAGGGAAAGAAAAAGTCCAGAACAAGGAAGGGGGAAAGGGAGTAAGTAAAGCTAATCTATAAAAGCAAATGGCCTCACATTGCCTTTTGCTTCTCCTCTTTCATCTTTCTTTTCTTGCAAGAGTGCGCACATGTCTTCTCACACGTGTATTCAATAAATTTTCTGTCTACTAACTCTATGTTGTGCTGTGCTCTTGAATACTTTCTCGCAGTATGGCCAAGAACCTGGAAACCTGAATCTGGCAACATACTTTCATGAGCCAACCAGGAGACACCTCTCTCCAGTCACCAGGACTGGCAAGTCATGGCTATTGACTGGGAAGCTTGGCCATGTGCTTTCACTTTTGTGTTCTCACTTGGATCATCATAATCCTCTTCCATGTCCTCATGCAATTCTGTGTCCTCCCTAAAGGGTGGAATCATTTTCACTCTTCTTTCTAGGAATCTAGGGGCTAAAATCCAGCTTTCCCAGGACATAAACTCGGTTTACCATGAGTCTCTGGTTTCCTCCTTGGAGGTGGAGGGAGCCCTTAACCATGCAATATAGATCCAAGGAAGCTTGGGGTGGCGGGTGCCCTTTGAAACCTGACTAGGGGCTTCTCCTCATGTTAAGCAGCAATTCAATGGGAGCTGAATTGAGTCCCTCTCCCTCCTCCTCTTCCTTCTTCATCTCCTCCTCCTTCTTCTTCTTTTCCTTCTCCTCCTACTTCTCCTCCTCCTCCTCCTCTTCCTCCTCCTTCTCTCTCTCTCTCTCTCTCCCCCCACCCAGCTCTCCAAAACTTGCCCACACTCACCTGCTGAATATGTCCCTCTTTCACAGAGGTCCTCTCCTATGACACCATGAGAATCTCCCTCTTTTTCCTCTGTTTGACTTCAAAGCCATCTGAGACATTCCTTAATTTTTAATACAGGATTCTGGGCTAAGGATTCTTTACCAAACAAGGTGTCATCTTTAACATTCCAGGAAGTCATCTCTGGTGTTAGTCCACGGAAAATGAGTACTTTCTAATGGGAGTGCCTCCCCCTAAAAGCCAGAAATGAGGTTTGCAGTGTAAGCAAAAACTCGCTATCTACAGCGTTTATGATCAAGACAAACTAAGGAAGGGGTCTAGCAAATTATGTTATGCCCAGGAGAACTGTTAGGAACTTCTTCTGCATGACTCTTCTTTGCAGAAGGAGGCAGATATTTTAGATAGTCCTCTTTTAAATACCCCCTCCCAAATCCTCATTTAGTCTGTATTAAAACCCATTGCATGGTGGTGCAATGCCAGAGACCAGGTTCAATTACTGGTGCCTGCCCATGCAAAAAATAAAATAAAAACAATAAAACCCATTGCAGCTGAATATAAAGCTTCTCTTCTAAATTATGCTCTCTTTTTAGTCCTCAGGAAACTTAGAAGACAAAGGTATTCTCAAGACCATTGTTTTAGACTTCTCTCAGGTGGGGTGAGCATCCCCACCTCAAGAAAATAAGTCTAAACATCTCCCAGGGAGGAAGAAATGTCCTGGGGAGGTCCACAACTTGTCCCAGGGATACCCAGTGACTTCACTCCCAGAGTTCCCAAATGACTGGGCTGGTGGAGAGGAAAAAGCACAGCTATGGCACATGTTGGGACACCATGTGGTCACACTGTGCTAGTAAGAAACTGGGAAATACAGTCAATAAAAAAGTTAAAAGAAGAAGCATAGCCCTCAAATGGGACTCTCAATTACAATACTATTTTCCAGTCTGTAATGGTCAGGGAAAATAGTAAAAAAATTCCCTATACTCAAATACTTATAGCTCTCTATCAGGACAAGAACTTGAGAGAGAGTTGGAGCTCATATTGTGTCCATGTCTCAATTTACATTGAAAGCAAAACACCTCTTTGTTAAAATGCAAGAAAATATGTGCCACCAAGCTAAGTAATTCTAAGCTAAGGGAAAGCAATCAGACGATAGAGGAAAACTTGGCTCTGTTCCAAGGGAGGCTAGCGGAAGCCTTGAAAGTTATTAATGTAAGCCCAGATTCCCAGGAAGGTCAAAATTTTCTGGGCATGCATTTCATCAGCCTTCTGCCCCTGACATTCAGAGAAAGTTGCAAAAGCTCTCCATAGGTCCACAAACACCCACTAATGACTTCTTAGAAACTGCCCTTTCTGCCTTTAACAACTGAGACAAGGCTGAGGAGAAGACAGCAAAGAGAGGTAAGCAGAAGACCAGAGAGAACAGGCTCAGCTTATTGCAGTTGCTGTTAACAGCACTCTGTCCTCTCAAGGTCACCAAAATCGTGGCTCCAAGCCTCAAGGGTCTTGTGTCAACTACGAGTCAGAGGGGGTTGCCAAAAACCTCGGAATAATCCTCAACCTTGGGACCCACTGGGGTTTTGCCCCAGATGCTGCCAACATAGACTTTGAACCCAGGGACTGCACCATCTCCTGCAGGGGGTCAGGACAGCACCTCAAGCCCCGCTCACAGCAATTGAAGAAGACCGAGGATGCCTGAGGCTGCATATGGCTCAGCTGACTTTACATCTGAACAACTTAGAAGAGCCCCACTTGACACTCGATGGGACGGGTAAGACTATTAATTTCTCAATTAACATTGGAGCCACTCATTGGTGGAGCCCTCAACTGCCACCCTGGGCCTATTTCTCCTCGGACTTGCCTAGTTATGGGAGTGGATAGTAAAGTTAAGACTAATACTTTCACTAACCCTCTCCTATGTAAGCTTGAAGATATTTTAATGTCCCATCGATTTCCCATTGTGCCTGAATGCCACAACCCCATTCTAGGGAAGGTGCTTCTTCACTCTCTGGGGCCAGTTTAGGACTTGTAAACCCAGCTAGTGTATACCCCCCTTGTTTGCCCCAAGACCTGTGCTGGATCTGAGGCCTCTTGACATCCCAAAGAAAACCCTTACATGAATAAACCCCTCCTTATGAAATAAAGGCATTCCAGGGCAAACCTGCCAAATAGCCCCTGTCCGCATTCAAATTTTCAGTCTTTAATCTTAAAAATGCATTTTTTATATCCCTCTTTACCCTGACTCCCAATATCTATTTACTTTCGAATGACAGGAACTTAAAAACAAAATTCCCTCCTAGCTCACTAAAACAGTGCCGCCCCAAAGGTTTTGAAATAATCCCAGTGCCTTTAAGAATGCTTTAGCAGCAGACCTTACTGACCTCCAACTGCTTCACAGTTTAGTCTTTCAAGGTATTAACTTTGTGAACTATTATATTCCTAATATGAAAGTAAATTCTGTTTCTTGTACTCATTGCTAACTAAATAGATATGGAAAGTCATAGAAAAGTTTTAAAAAGAAATTTTACAGTCATTACTGATGACAAGTCCTAAGTGGATATGGAAAGTTGCAGAAGGTTTGAGAAAGTAAATTTCGTAGTCAATTGCTAGCTACAAGCTCTGGATAGATGTGGAGAGCTGTAGAAAGTAAGTTTTGCTTATGGACACTGCTAACTACAAGAAATTACAGAGAGATTATAAAAATGAATTCTGTCTGCTTAGTCAATGCTGCTCTCTGTTAAACTGCTCTTAATAAAAGGTTGTAAAAAGCTTTTCTTAGCCATCTAAGTACTCTATCTAGAAAACAGATTTTATATCATCAGAATATATCCGTGGTAATAATTATGTTAAACTTATCATCCTTTACTTCAGAAAACACCTTCTCACTCTTAAAGGAAAATTATTACAGAAAATTTGTTCTCTCACCTTCTAAAAAATAAAGTGCTAAAATAGTTTAACACATTAAATATTATAATAATTTTAAAAACTCCTTTTCTTCTATTAAGCTAAATGTTATTCATGCATTTAAAATTGTTTAAGATTCCTAAAAGCTTGACAATTTTCTCACTGCCCACATTATAACCCAATACTAATCTATATAATCTTAAACAACAGTATGATTTTTTAGGCATATTCTTAGTTATTCTTAATAAAAACTACAAATCACAAAAACCAACTTTACTTGCCAGTTACACTACTTTATTCTAAAGTAAATGTTTAGAGATAAAAGCACACATGATCAGCTATAAGTCAGAACTTCATCATCAACAAAAAGGACTTTAAAAGAAAACAAGGCAAATATATAAATTATGCTCTATCTGTTAATTAAAATAACCCTAGTAAATATGTAAAACAGGGGAAAGTTTCTGCTGTAGTTTGTCAAATATTTTTATTTCTAAAAGTAGCTTCACTGGTCAAAAAAAAAGCAAAGTATGTGATAGTCAGTCAAAGGAAAGTGAAGCCAAATCCTGTCCCCAGGGACTTCAGCTCAAAAAGCAGAACCAATAATCCTCCCTTGAGCTCCAAAATTAAACAATGGAAAAAAACTCTACCCCAATGACAAAGATACTTTCCTAGTCCTGCATGCTCATGCAGCAGTGTGAAAAAGCAAACCTGTGTCACTAAAAGCAAAACCTCAATTGAGCACTGCCGAGAGATACTCAACCTCTTAACTGCCATGCTCTTACCAACAAAAAATGGCAGTAATTCATTGCCCTGGCCATCAAAACACGAATACTAACATCTTCTGTGGGAATAACGGGCCGACAGGGCAGCCAAAGCTGCAGCCCAATCAATCAAGCCCCTTCTGAGCCTCATGCTCGCACCTCTTGGCATATGCACCCTCTTATTCCCCAGTTGAGCAACAAGCTGCCCAACTAGGCTCATTGTTAGAATGAATAAGAATTAAAAAATGTGTATTTCTTTTCCTCTTCCCCAGTCTCACTTAACTAATGTCTCTCCTAGGCCTGTTCACCTTTATCCTCCTGTTGTTATTAATCAGCCCTTGCATTTTAAAGCTTTACACCCAGTTTATTTCTTCCAGACTAGAAGTCTGGAAGTCTTCTCAAATTAAATGAAATAACCAGAATGACCTGTGCCCCATCAGGCAGGGCTCATGCCTCCTAACAAGCCAGATGCAGCCACAAATGACAGACCCTTGTTCCTCAGCACCCCTTAAGGTTAAGGGGTGAGAATTCTCTGAGGGGGAATTTGAGGAAGGCTAGAACAGGGAGAGAGGGGGAGGAAAATATATGAAGGAACCCTTGAGCAAGGATGGTTATTGAAGGTCAGGAGGCCTCGTGTGCTGGACAGATGATCTGCCTGGGGGCACGTCCTGGAGAGAAGGGAGGGTAAGAAAAAGCGCAGAATAAGGAAGGGGGAAGGGGGTAAGTAAAGCTAATCTACAAAAGCAAATGGCCTCACGTTGTGTATTGCCTCTCATCTTTCACTTTTCTTGCGAGCCTGCCCACATGTCTTCCCACATGTGTATTCAATAAACTTTTTATCTGCTCACTCTATGCTGTGCTGTGCCCTTGGATTCTTTCTCTCAGCATGGCCAAGAACCTGGAAAACCAAATCCAGCAACAACATTAACCTTATAAGACTCATTACCAACTTAACTTGTCTTATTTCTTTAGCTCCTTATTGTCTGTCTCCACCTATAATGGGCTGCTTTTGATCAGTATCACTATTCTCTTACAGAAATATGTATGTAGCACATTTCTCTCCTTTTATAAATGAATGTCTTTCAATAATTAATGGCATATAGTTCTGTACATTCATTAATTCATTTTTCCTTTACAAATTCATTCTTTTCTAATATCGCTTTCTTCTCTTTAAAAATAATTTTAAAAAGCCATTTGCTTCTTTTTCACTATTGCTTCACAACGTAAATTGGGCGATAAAGATCATGATATTAAAAAGGTACAACCACCACTTACTTAGAATTTATTTTGGTCCAGACCTTATGTCTTCAGTCCTCAACTATCTTTCAACGTGAGGGATTATTATCTACATTTATGGATAAGGGAACTAACGTTTCAAAAGGTCTAGCTGTTGCTCAAGGTCACACAGCTATTAAACCTCAAAATCCGATTTGGATCCAGGGAAGCACGGCTGGAAGACTTGCCTTCTCTTGGACGGCAGGTTTATGCCATTTACAGAGCACTTACTAAATGCTGGTGTAGGGCCAAGCCTGCTAGGTGCAGTATTTTGTGTAATCTTCAAAATGAAATAACAATTGGATGTTACTATTCCCATTTTATCACAAGAAAACTGAACATAGAAATGCTTAAGTTTAGCAAACTAGTAAGGGCAAAAGTGCAATAAACTTCTGGCCCGTGAACTTCAAAACCCACCTCATGGGGCACCTGCACAGGATATGCACACCTTAATGAAAGGAGTCTCCTCTCTGCCCCAGCAACATTTTGATAAAACAGGATTTTCAGTATTACAAGAAAATAATACAATATTTATCAAATAACAACCTTCTGACTCGCATCCCCTTTCATAAGGCTTCTCTCATTTTTTTTAATCTTCAAATAACTCAACAGATAAAATGAGGAGACTCTTGGATATTGAAAGAGAGGGCTGGTTTATCTATATTTATGTTTTCAGAATCACCAAACCATTACCTAATACTTCCCTATTTTAAAGCCAGAATCACTGTCTAAGGAGTCTCAATTGTAAAGCCAAACACTCACGGCTTGCTCATTTCATAAACAATTACATGATTCTTTTGGAGAAAACCCCTCAAATTTCTTAGTCTGTATTCTTAAAACTCTTCCAATTTATCAAACAGAATAATAGCTTGGCCAGAGCTTAATGGAAATGAATGCACAATACTGGGCACAATAAATGTTTATTGACTAAATAAGCCATAGAAAAAATATCACATTGCCAATGCAATTACTGTAACTTAACTTTGACATAATTTCAAACTTAAAGATGCAAGAACAGTACAAAAAGAAAATTCCCATACACCTTTACTTGAAATGTCTATTTACTAACATTTTGCCCCATGTGCTTTATTATCAATGTAATTTGGTAATTTGATAAAGAAAGAATTTGATAGCAACTTGTAATTAACCATATGAGCAAAATGATTTAAACTCAAGATAAAGGAAACACCACTTTGTTGCCAGGGTCAACAACTCTAAATGCAATTTACTGCTTTTGATTGGGAAAGTTGTTGGATTTAGCCAAATCTGAAGCCCACATACAATCATAAGTGAGGATCAATGTCAGGGCACTAAACAAAATCATAAGTGACCACAGGGATGTCCATTTCCATGGGAGCTTATTTTTCAAAGAAGGATTACTCTAATGGCCTTTATGTAAAAAGTTATGGCTCAAACAGTATTTTATATCCAACCCACAGATGGGGAAAAAAAAAAATCTTTGTATCCCCAAAGCAGAATGGGAACGGTCAGCCCCCCTCCCCCAAACTGTCCAGCAACAATAAAAAATATGGCTATCACCAAGAAATGTCTTTTGTGTGTGTGACATCTGAACCCCATTTCCTTTGGAAGGCTTCACTTTGGTTATTCAGTATTTCTCAAAGCTGACTATGAGAAGCCTGTATCACTTCAAAACCTTCCACATTGGGTTCCTGAGTTAATGCAATGGTCACACCCCTGTGATTCCCTGAGAGGGTGATGAGTGTGGACTTTCTCTGCTGAACAGGAGGAAGAGGCTGTCTGGCTATAATCGGCATCTGGTGCTAAAGTTGTGAGGTGAAGGGCTAAAAATACAGGCCTAGCAGTTTTAAGAACACCTAGACACAACCTTGTTGGAAGATAAGACCTGAGTAAAAGTCACCCCTGTCTTCCCTGAAAGCATCCAGTGTACACACTCTTCGGGGAACCGTCCATCAGATGTGTGACAGCAATCAGCTCTTCAACTTGTCTTGGGTGCCCTCCATTGTCCACTGAGAATACAACCTGGATTCCCTCAGTAAATATCTGTCAGGGAAGTCACATGAAAAGAATGTTCCAATTCCTTCTTGCTGGTGGGCTTCCAAGGGTAAAATAATATAGTTCGTGTCTTCTCAGTCATGAGGAAACCATTGTCACTAAATCTCCCTGGAATGCTTCCCACATCCAACCAAACAAAGGGAGCAACAGCCGAGGTTTCCAGATCAAAGACAAATGTGTCATTTTGCTGAGAGATGATGGCCTAGAAAGGAAAAGGGAAATGAAGTAAAGGATGAGTGGAGAGCTGTTTCTTTCTACAACACCTGTTAGAACATTTATGTAGGCCTAATAAGGAGTGCACTTTATAACACTTTGGTTCTACAACTGCTAAAATCATATATTCCCATGTTCTATTTCAAAACTTTAAAAATACATGTGAAATTATTTTAGGATGTGGAAAACTACCAAATTGTAATCTCAAACTAAGGTAATACAAAGTCTGCAATTATTAAGGAGGATATTTCAGGAGATCTCAAAGCTTTGTCTCCTTTAGAGCTTTTCTTTCATACCAAAAGAGAACATTTTTGCTTAAGGGCTGGATGGTTTAAATAACCTTCTAAGGCAATATCTGGACCTAGTCATAGAGCAGAACCGTGAACCTTACATTCTATTCTGAAAAGATCCAGCAATCCCAAAATCTACCTGTGAGCCAAGCTCTCTTTTATTGCGTAATATAGTAACATCATGTTAGAATTTTGGGGCGTATTTCAACCAATTTCAGCAAAAAGAGAGAGAGCTTTTTTAAATCAGGTGGGCTCCAATCCACTCAATTAGCAAATTAGCACATGTGCAGTGAAGATGAACTGGTCCCATGGCCAGCGGTGGTACGCCTCGCCTAGTGTGAGTATCGAACTCGCCTACTGTCAGAGTGACCTAATATTTAAAACTGTACATTTGTGGGGCAACATGGCTCCAGAACACACATACAAGCTAACTCTGTAGGGACTTACATTATACATTATGTGTGACATCATGAAACTCAAAGGGGAATTTTTGCTACACATAATTTTAGCCTTACACACTTGGCATGATCATTAGTTGGAGTTTCGAGTTACAAACAAGAAAACCTACTTTGTTGGAAACAGAAAAGAAACTTAATAGAGTATTTTAGGTTGGGGCAGAAATTCAGACTTAGGGCTAGGTACTAGGAATGATGGGCAAATTCCCAAATCATGGGGCAAGCTGTTTGGGTGAAATTCCTAAAGCAGCTTTCTTTCAACTGGAAATCTCATCTCTGGGCATCTGACTACAGAGCCTGGGATGCGTGGCTACATATTGGCTTCAGGAAAACTGAGAAAACAAATTCTGGCATCTCCCTTGGGATAAGATACCTTTATTAATTCCACAATAAATGCTATTGTCATCATTATTGTTACTGTTACATATTATAATTTTTATTATTATTAGGAAGGACAAGTCTCATTGCAATTCAAAAGAGGTAGGACAAAGAAGGAATCCCTACTTTCACCTCCAACTTATCTCCAGGTAATGAAGGCCTAACTAAAAGAAAGAAATTATTTCCATAAGACTAGAGACCAGAAATTTGCCCACTACATTTTTGTGTGTGCTTTTCTGGAAAGAAACTAAGTAAGTGTATGCCATTTCCTTCATATGTGTTCTGCAACAATTGTAACTGATAACTTAGTTACTATATGAATATTTCATGATTAATTAGGAAAGAAGATATTTTTCAATTCTCAGGCCTCTTTCAAATATAATGCAGAGAATTTCTAAAATAAATGTAAAACCCCCCTCATTTAAGCATACCCAGTTATGTAAAAGTGCAAGACAAATAATAAGTGCACTAAAAATACAGAATGGAAATCTCTAGAAAAATATTTTCACCTTCTTTGTGTAAGGGGAAAGAAAGGAAAGGTTTTTTTAAAAAAATCTAGACAGATCTGTATCCACCAGCTGCAAAATTTTTATAACAACACATCCTGATCATCCCATCTTTTTTCTTGGCAATTATGAAGAGATTTGGTGATTAAGCTACTTTGAAGCAATAAATCAAAGAGAGTAGGGTGAATATTAATAGACTGTACTTGAAAACTCAAAATTAGCGTGCTGCAAATGGGCTCTGATACTTCCTGGCTACGGGACCATGAGTGCATTACGTAACCTTTCTAAATGGAGACGACAATACTTGAGGGTTGTAAAAACCAGACACGAAGCCAGAAGAGCTCCTAGAACAGCACCTGTCACCTCGTAGAGGGGCAAACAGTGTGATGACTAGTGCCACCTCCACCACCCCTGCACCAGCCCCACCAGGGAAAGGGATGGGACAGCTGGACCGGCAGTACCCAAAACTTTGACACATGCTAAATTCGAAATAAAAATCTTGTGTTCTTTGCTTCCAGTGAGAAAGAGCCACATTTCCCACTGAGTACTAAGGAGAAACATTTACAAAAAGCAGGATGCAACCTGCTTGCTACAGGGTCAGGACAAATCCCTGGGGAGTCTCCAGACCACTAGTACTCACAGTAATGTATGGCTTCTGGAGCCCGACAGCCTCCTTCAGGGAGGACAGGAAATGATTGTTGGTTGGACTCAAGAGGTCGCTGTCAGTTGAAAGGGAAAAGGAAAGCACACAGCTTTGCCGTGTACAATTTCTACACCTCCTCAGCAATTCAGGCACTGGCTCATTATAGAGGAGAATGGCCTCCCCTGCTTTAATCACAAAATGGTCAGTAACATGAGAACATAAAGGCTCTAAGGAACTCCATGTATGGACTCGCACCTGGGGAAAAACAAAACAGAATAAAAACAAACATTCTTGGTTACTTGTTTTTTAGAGAATAATTGTAGTAAAATAGATGGAGAACAGGACAGTAGAACTGTTTAAGAGACTATGAAATCTGGTTTTTAATCCCAGCCCCCCAAGTACTAGTTATACGACCTTGAGCAAGTTACTCAACTTTCCAAAGCCTCCAAGTTTCTTCCTTTGTGAAAGGAAAACAAAAATAGCACTTACTTCCCAAGCTGTTGTGAGTATTAAATGGGATAATCCATGAGAGGCATAGCAAATCATAACCCATTTTCAGTACTATTAATGCCAAACTGTAGCCACCTGAGACTTCGTTGCATTTCTACATTCTCTTTTTTACCTAGAATTGTTTTAAATCCAAGTTTATTTTTCCACCTGCCCACTTTGAATAGTTTTACTGATTTCCATGTTAACATACCATATTTTAACTATTTCTTTTTCCACTCTTTGGGCTATGTGCCATTTCTTGTGGTTATAACTAAACTTACATTTAAGTAGCACTTTATAGTTGTTAATTCACTTTTGTCTAATTATTTTATTCACTACCCATGGCAGTCCTTTAAGGAGACAGAATGGCATCATTTTACAGATGGAGAAACTGAGTCACTTACTTAGGGTCACATAATAAATGGCAGAACCTTAATCTGACTATAAGTTCCCAACTCCAAGGACATTTTTTCACCACAGACACTAAAAACATTTTGGTTCAAACTAATTTCTCTTCCCCCCCCCCCCCCAAATATAACCATATCACCAAAGAAATCATCTAAAAGTCCCTTTCTTAAAGAAAACAACCCGAGTAACTTACAGTAAGTGTCACCCTGTGATCCACGTGAAGGTCTGACACACCATAGACGTAAAACACATCATGATTTTCAAAGCCCACTGGCAACAGTGGAGCAAAGAAATGCTGAGCAAAGTAATGAAGCATTTTCCACTTTCCTCCATACTCTGAAAATAATCAAGAATGTTAAGAGATGAGCAGTCTCAAGTCAGAGCTGTTGTCCACATGAACCAGCAGTGTGTGGCTTATCGTAATGATTCTAGGGCGAGAGGGAAGAACAGGGTGAGGGAGAGTCAACCAAGGCTCTATGAGTCAGGCAGGGTTCCAGGAGCATTTTGCACCTTATCTCATGTAATCTTCACAATATCTGAGTGAGGCAGGCATGAACATCCCATACAAAGGAGGAAAGAATCTAAGGCAGTGGAGCCACACATTCAGCAGATAGTCTCCCGAGCCTTGATCATACCCCTCACTAGCACTTTCTCACATGCAATTCTGCTTCAGGAGCTCATGCATCAATGCTCCTCTTTACTATACACATGAGGAAGAATATCAGTAGCATTGGCAGTGAGCAGGTTACACTGTTTATTTATAAGAATTATTTAGAACTTAAAGTCCTCTTTTTCCATAGGCACAAAACCCTCTGAGCACATCAAAACAGCTACTTAAAAATTATGGTGCAGTGGTGGCTCAGTGGCAGAATTCTCACCTGCTAGGCTGGAGACTGGGTTCTATTCCCAGAGCTTGCCCAGGTTAAAAAAAAAAAAAGAAAATTATAGCTGGCAAATTCAGACTGGAGGAAAACATCCAAACTGATGACAAAAATGCAGTTCCATAAACTTAAAAATCTCTTAGCATCTTTTTTTTCTCAATGTCCCTCTGTTTCAAAAGGGAGATCTTTCTCCACAAAGCACTGCAATCACTCAACAGCATGAGAGAGAGAGAACAGCCCAGTGCACAGTGCAAACTGCTGAGATGGAGAAATGTGGTTTTGAAGTTCAGATAAAAGTCATTTCTTCAGGGTTTTGCAAATTTCAGCACTCAGCACTATAATCCTAACTCTAAATAGTTCCTTTGAATTCTTTAAAGTAACAATACCAATAAGGGTGTAGAAGGGTGGAGAGGTCTTTCCCATTGGATATATAACATGAGCTAGAACTTACATTTGGAAAGTTTTCTCATAAATGGAAGATGCGTTAGACCTGAGGTAACTTACACAGTATCAGGTGTGATGTTCATTAGCGGTAAAGACTAAATGTGTGTTCTAGAGGTCAAGGCCAAGATACACTAGATTCCAGGGAATAGGAATTAAAGCAAAAGGCTCTATGATTTCTGGCTTTGTCATTAGCTCTGTAACTTTGGGCAAAGCCCTTAAACATGTGATAGATTAAATGCTGCTCAAATGTCTTTTCTTTCCTCTATCCATTGCCCTCGCCCCCGGCTGTCCCTCTTGGTTTGGGCTCAGTCATGTGACTTACTTTGGTCAACAGGATGTTGACAGGCAAGACATAACAGGAGGTTTGAAATGTGTTTGCATGATTAGGTATCTCCTGTGCATATCTTGTAGCTGAGAGGAGAACTTTTTGTGGGGTAGTTGCTTTCCTTTAGCATGGACCCCATAAAGTATAAGAGCCCAACCTGCAGCGAAGGGCCAAATCCAGTTGACCACACTTTGAATTGGAGTCTTCCAGCCATCCACGTCACACCCTGTCTTGTCTAGCTAACCCCAGGCAACCCACATGAGCAAGTCCAGCTGAGATAAACAGATGCCCTAGCTACTCTACAGATGCACGAGAAATAAATGCTTATTATCCACCACTGAGAATTTGTGATTGTTTCTTAGAGGCATCAAGAGACCACAGGCAGCTGATAAATCATGGCTTTTATTTCTCCTTCTACTTAGAAACTAGTTACCTTAGTACCATCAATTCAAGTGTTCAGTAAGGATAAAAAAAGCAGAAAAGGCAGGTTGTAGAGATAGATCTTATTTCCAATCTCTAAATTCTCTCAGTCTACGTGCTTCCATGAGATTCTTTAAAGACTTGAATACCAACTTGTTTCCCAGCATTTCCTGAGTTACCTTTCCAACAGTGATTTGTGAATAAGAAAGAAAACTTCACCAACCATCAAAAAGAATGTAACTTGTACAATCAATTTGTATGATAATAAATGGTACAGTGAGAACATTTCTCCTTCATAGTCTGTTATGGTAAACGTAGTTATATATGTATCATGTAAATATATATAAAATATGAAGTTTTAATACCAGATTATTTATTACAAAATATACTTCCCTAAGAGTCTGATCTAAAAGTCATAACTAAAGCAAATGACCATAGATCCATAACTTACATAAAAGGATTTTTTGATGAGCATTGTAGTGAAATGACTTACAAGACACTTAAGTTTAGAATTTCTGTGCATCTGGTTAGAAATCTGTTCAAATTTCAAGCAAAATTCCCAGGTATATGTATTTTTTTAGTTTTGGAAACATATATATACAACATAAAATGTCCCATTTTAACCACTTTCAAGAATACAATTCACTGCTGTTAATTAAATTCACAATGTTGTGCTGCCATCACCATCCATTATTAAAATGTTTCATCACTCCCCAAAGAAACTGCAACCACTAAGCATTAACTTCCCATTCCTCAACCCCCACTCTGTCCCTGGTAACCTGTAATCTACTTTCTATTAATGAATTTTCATATCTTCCTTATTTCCTTTAATGAAATCATACAATATTTGTCCTTTTCTCTGGCTTATTTCACTTAACATGATGTCTTAAAGACTCATCCATGTTATAGCATGTATCAGAACTTCATTTCCTATAAGGGCTAAATAATATTCCATTGCATGTTTATCCATTCATCTGTTGATGGGCATTTGGGTTGTTTCCACCTATTACTGCTATGAAAATTGGTGTGTATATCTTTTCAAGTCCCTACTTTCAATTCTTTGGAGTTTATACCTTGAAATGGAATTGACAAGTTGTGCTGGTCTGAAACTATTATGTACCAAGGAAAGCCATGATCTTTTCATTCTAATTCAATTTTGTGGGTGCAGACCTATTCTTTGGGTGGGACATTTGATTAGAGATGTGACCCCACCCATTCAAGGTGAATCTTGATTAGTTTACTGGAGTATTTATAAGAGTCAATACAGAGAGCAGACACAGACATTTGGAGATGCAGACAAAGATACCCCGAGTGCTAAGCAAGGACTCACAGAAATATCCAGAACCTGGAGAGAGCCAAGGGAAGCTAAGAGACAAAATCCAGAATTTTCCCTGGAGAAGCTAAGTGAGGGCCCAAAGACACTTGGAGAGAAAGCCACTGGAATGAGAAGCTGAAAGCAACAAATTGGGAGCAAGGACCTCAGATGCCAGCCATGTGTCTTCCCAATTGACAGGTGTCCCAGCTGCTAGCTGCTTTTCCTCTGAGAAGGCAACCTTTTGTTGATGCCTTAATTTGGACATTAGAATTGTAACTTGTAACTTAATAAATCCCCTTTATAAAAGTCAATCCATTTCTGGTATATTGCATTCTGACAGCATTAGCAAACTGAAACACAAGTCATATGGTAATCCTATATTTAACTTTCTGAGTAACTGCCACTAATAATATACAAAGGAAGAGCTGGCATTTCTCTGTATCCTCATCAACACTTGTTATTTTCCACTTTTGAAATAATACACATTCTATTAGGAATGAAGTGGTATCTCCATGGTTTTGATTTGTGTTTCTCTAATGGGTAATGATATTAAGCATCTTTTCATGTGCTTATTGGCTGTTTACATAATTTCTTTAGAGAAATATCTACTCAAATCCTTTGTCCATTTTTTAATTAGGTTATATGTCTTTGTTGTTGAGCTGTAGGAGTTCTTTATATATACCAGATATTAAGCCTTTATTACATATATGGTTTCTAAATAATCTCTCCCATTCTGTAGGTTGTCTTTTCACTTTTTTGGTAATGCCCTTTGACACATGAAAGTTTTTAATTTGGTGAAGTTGGATCTATCTATTTTTTCTTTTGTTGCTTGTGACTTTGGTGTAATGTCTAATAATTCATTGCCTAATACAAGGTCCTGAAGATAACTCCCTGTGATTTATTCAGGAGTTGTATGGTCCTGATTCTTATATTTTGGTCTTTGATCTAATAGAGTGCAATTTTGTATATAGTTCAAGATTGGGGTCACATTCATTCTTTTGCATATAGACATACAGTTTTACAGTACCATTTGTTGAAGAGACTATTCTTTCCCAGTTGAGTGGACTTAGTACCCTTGTCAAAAATCAGTTGACCATAAATGTAAAAGTTGATTTCTGAACTCTCAATTTGATTCCATTAGTCTATATATCTGTGCTTGTGTCAGTACCATTCTCTTTTGATTACTGTAGCTTTGTAGTTAAGTTTTAGGATGAGGAAGTGTTAGTCCTCTAACTTTCTTCTTCTTTTTCAAGATGTTTTTGGCTATTTGGGGTCCCCTGTCCTTCCATATGAATTTGGTAATTGGTTTTTCCATTCCTGTAAAAGCCAATTGGAATTTTGATTCAGATTGTGTTGACTCTGTAAAGTGCTTTGGGTACTACAGTATTGACATTTAACAATGTTTATTCTTGCAATCCATGAACATGTAATGCCTTTCTATTTAAGTCTTCTTCAATTTCTTTCAGCAATGTTTTGTAGTTTTCTGTGTACAGGTCCTTTATATTCTTTATTATTTCTAGATAGTTTATTCTTTTAGTTGCTATTGTCCAGGTAGATTTTAGTATTCGTAAAGTTATAATGATAAGTGAGACTAATTTTTTAAAAAGAAGTATTTAACAACCTATGAATTCCAAGTAGGTACTGATTGCTCTAAAGTTGATCCCATTGCATGTGGTAAGAGGTGATATAGGCATCTGCCTCCCCCATCCTCCTGCATTGTAAGCACTTTATTAAATGAGCCAATTAAACAGTGGCTATGAGGCTGTACATATAAGATATAGCAATACTTGTTACAGCTTCTCCCTGATACCCAGATTCTCTAACAGGTAAAAAGGAGCTGGCGAGCCTCTCCATACAGGCAGAGTCCTACCAGAGTTTCAACCAACTGGTTGAAAATTCTCCTAAACAAAAGTAGGGGTGCTTACGTTCTTTTTGCCCTGGGAAGTCCTCTTAAATAAATTCAAAATTCTAAGCAGTAATTGTAAGACACAAGGCTGAGATGTTTGTACATGAATCTACCCCCTACTGAGCTTGCTGTTGCAACTCTGCACAGCACAGAACCCATAATTAGGCTGTCGCCAAGGCTCGTGGACAGACACGGCGGGTGGGCAGCTGGTCTTCAGAGAGGCTGCAGAAGAAGTGCCTCTTCAGCTACAGTTCTGTCTGGCTTAATCTGACCTCTCAGGCACTGTGCTTTCTCAGTCCCTCTCCCCACAGGTATTGCCTTCTGTCACTCACAGAAAGAACACTGAAACACTTACCTAGAGAAGCCCAGGAGGGTGCTTGCCAGATGTCATTCAACTGCCAATAAAGGGCTCCCCAGGTGTGGCCTTCACCTTGCACTATCTCACTTCGGCTGCGGAGGTAGAATTCCGTTTCTGTTTTGACACACTGGGCCTGCATCACCTGATTCAGGAAAAAAACACGAAAACAAACGTCTTATTGGTCCGAGCTGTCTAGACCTGAAAAAATAAATACAGACTTGAGTTTTTACTAAAGCAAATCAGATAAATTAGGGAATTTGATTAGCTTAGACATACTATTATTATACTAAATCTGAAATTATCCCTTTAGCAGAAGAGAAGCTGCTGCCTATAACAGCAGGTTTTGGGGGCCTTGGGGGGTTGGCATTTGACTTATTATAAAAATGATGACAAAAGGAATAAGAAGGTTTAAAGGATTCTTTTCTAATAATAGTGTTGGTAATGAAGGAACTCAAAGACTATTATTATTCTAGAACAAATGCTATACGTAGTCAAACACCAGAATTTTTCAATTATGGGTTTTGCTAACACATTTATCGCTATTTGAAAAAGACTTTCATTAGAGAAAATTCTATAGGAAAAATACCTTTGTTATTATAAGTTTGCTACTGTACAATCCTTAACCCCCTTTTTTCTACTCGTCATTGCTTTTTTTAATGCAGTTTTATTGAGATATATTCATACACCATTCAAAGCATCCGAATAGCTCAGAGTGTGATCACATAGTTGTGCATACGACCCCATGATCAATTTTAGAATATTTTCATTACTGCAGAAAAGAAATAAAAATAAAAGAGGAAACCAAAATCCTCCTATATCGTTTATCCCGCCCCCATTACGGATGCACAGTATTGGTATATATAATTGTTACTGGTGTTGAAAGAGTACTAAAATATTACTGTTTACTACAGCCCATAGTTTGCATAGGTACATTTTTCCTGTATACTCCTCTATTATTAACCCCTTGTAATAGTGTCATATATTTGTTGTAGTTCATGAAACAACTTTTTAATATTTGTACAGTTAATCACTGACATTTTCCACCAAAAAACTCACTGTATTATACATTCCCATGTTTAGCCTCCAACTTTCCTTCTGGTGGCATATATGACTGTAAACATCTCCGTTACACCTCAATCACACACCATTCAGCTGTTAACTATTCTCACAATAATGTGCTACTGTCACCTCTGTCCATTTTCAACTTTTAGCCTCAACCTAGTTAAACAAGATTATTAGCAGTAGTTGTAGTATCATCATGATCATGATTTTGGATGATGCAAGATTTCTTAATTTCTTATGAATGCAACTCCTTCATTACAGCACAACAGACTGTAAATTATAGCAATAGACAAGTGAATTTAGTTTTTGTTTAAGATACATGAAAGAATTTCATACAAGACCGTTAATAATTGTCATCATCAAGATCCCTGTGCTTGTGTAGAGCTTACATCTCAGCGTTCAGGGAGAGTATGGTCACTGTGCAAGGGCTTGGAAGGGGTGGGTTAGTCAGACTGTGCGTGAAGGGCTCACTGAAGGAAAAGTTGAGGAAGTCATCACCATGCTGATTAGGAAAAACTCTGGGGAGCTGGTTAGACCTCAGGCCATGGGACCGTATCCACTCCTAGGGATGGAGCTGCCCAGCTCATAGGGGTCATGCCCCACTGTGCCCTGAATTCACGCCAGGATGAACCTGGTGGCCATGACATGGTGCCAGCTTCCGCAGAGAGGAGAAAAGGGCAGGGAGAGATAGTCATCTCCCCCAGGATCAGGACCATAATTAGCCCATTCTGTGGAAATGCAATTTAACTTGGGCAGTCAAACAAGCAAGCAGTGCCATAACTGCTTTCAAGGGAAGCACCTCATCATGGATGAAGTGGAATAACTTTGTGAAAGGGAGATTTGAGGGTCAACAGCAACTATAATGTCTGTTAACTTCCTTAGCAAAAAGTAACACTGTTGTGATAGCTGCTTGTCTAACTGCTGCTGCAGTACCTATGTGGTTTGCATCTCCTGATGCCAGACAGCTTCTTAACCAGGAAGCCGTGGCATTCCAGAACCTCTTCATGGCAGTAGAAGATCACTTTGAATTGTGTTTGGCCAAACGTAGGCCCTCATTCCAGAATGAAAGCAACTGTACAGAGCCCGTAGTACAGTATTGCTCTAGAGAACCCTCCCAAGCTCTTCCTTGCCTGATAGGTGCAGAAGACTTCAAGTATGGGCAAGAAGAGATGCTGCCAAAGAATTGGCAGCCTGAAGTCAGACTTCAGTGTTCAAAGTGCATTGGTCAGAAGATGGAAGAGGGCAAAAGCTTTGTGAGGAAACCACTTCTTGTGCTGTACTCGTCGGACTTGCTCACCTCCTGGGCTCTTACCTGATGGAACCATTCTGTAAAGCAGCTTGGAAACTCCAGCTGCTCAGATTCAAAAAAGACAAAACTACAAGCGGGGCTTTCGGTGGTCCTGGCATTTCTGGATGGCTCTACCAGAGTTCCTGCAAAGGGAGCTGTAACATATGTTCCCTGGGTGTCACGAGTCAAGTTTTCACTTACAGTTCTGAGCTAGGACTTTTCGCTGTAAAACTATGTATTGAATTTATTTGAACTAGCAGGAAAGTGATAAATTTTTATATAGGAAAATGCCTTGCCTTTTATGTAAATATATTCAAGGATATTTAAAAACATAAAACACAAAACAGTGGGCAGCTGAGATTCCAGTCACCAGACATTTCAGAAAGCTGCCAGCCCAGCCCTGGCAGGTCGTAGAGCAAACAATGACTAGAAATCACCAGCAAACACCACACGTTGGGTGCCCAAAGTGTCCCCAAAGTATGGACCAGTCCGGACACACCACAGAGGCCAAGGGGACCTGCTAACATTCTAATACTACCCCCCAGGAACTGGGCTCAGCCCTGAATTCATTAATGGTATGGAAGAAAAGGAATCATTCAAGGAGTTCTGGACTGGAATTACTTTCCAGGGGTCCAGATCTACAAAGCAGGGCAAATAGGAGAAAAATAAAATAAAAATTCTGAGATGGAACCAAAATATCAGTGTGTAGGATAAGTAATTAAGTTATCTCTTTCAGACAAAAATGAAAACTTCTAGGACAAAGTAATAACCTTAGTTGGAGCCAATCCAAAGGACAACTAGGTGTTTTATTGATGGCCTTGGTAGAGGTGACCTGTATTTTCTTTTTCCTTATGGTGACTTTAAGCTACTTTTTAGGGGGAAAAAATCTGATAAGCATCAACTTATTCATATTGTTCTAAATTATTTTCCATTTTTTGTTAATATATATTTTACTCCTATACATTTGCTGTTTTGCTTTCTGCACTCACTTGATTTCCACATGTGTACACTTCCATGCTCCAACATCTTCTATGCATCATTGTGCTTTAAGTGGTAATGCAGTTATTTGCTTAATTAGGCATAAGAATGGCTTCCAGTTTTTTCTTTTCTAAACACAAGAGCTAAGAACACCTTTTTGTGCAAATCAATTTTTTCCCTTCTTGCGTTATTTCCTTTGGCAATAATACGAGCAAATTTTAAAGTTCTCACTGCATAGTAGCACATTAGGCTCCAGTAGGGAGACTGCCACAAACTGGTAGCCTCTGTGCTGAATTTAGCTGCAGGTAGGTCTTAATTGGCCCACACAGTGAGTTACAGAGTTTCTGGTGAGGTTGTTGGTTTTTAATGTCCTTAATTGGGGCCTGCAGGCTACAGTTTGCCCCCAGTCCCAATAATCACTCTTAGCCATTTACATTACCTGCCTGGACCCAGTAAGCATTTGAATTTTCAGCATCCAAGTTATACCAATCTTCAGGACTACCTGCAAGATCTAAGTACCTAACGCTCTATATCCATTCTAATTAATACCAATTTCCTCACTGTCTTTTACCTGAAAAGGTAAAAGCCAGAAATGGCTTGATAGGAAAATATTAGTAGTCGCTCAGAATTTTTTAATTAAAAAAATTAGATTTAATTTAAAAAATGTTTTAATGAAAGCAGGACTCCTAGCCCTTGCCAGCAGTGAAAAAAAAGAGCATGAGGCTAGCTCTAACTAGTAGCCCATCATACCTGAAATTGGAGTTCTCTTTGAAGAGCCTGTGTTTTAGCACAGTATGGAATACTCCATATAGATGGCTCCATACCAGTAGTATAAACTGAGGGTGCCAGCAAGGACCGATGAATGGCACTCTTGCTCATAAAAATGCAGGAAGTACTGCTCACTACATCTCTTAAAGGGATGTTGTCCAATCCTAGTTCCCAGAAAAATCTTTGGAACTGCCTCTTTCCCTTTAAAACTTAACCCTAAACATGCATATCCATGCATCCTTCCCTAAAGAGGGCAATCTTTTCAAATAAGAATGGATAAATGCTTAGTCACTTCCTGGGTTATGTAGCCTCCACTGTTGGAAGATGAATCTTATTTTAGTTTTAGAAATATGCCTATTTTCAGCAGCATGTTTGAATACACTTATGAAATCAGTCTCCATAGAGAAACAGATGGTATGGTAAAAAAAAAAATGGGACCAGAAGTCAAAGACCTAGTGTCTAATTCCAGCTTTGCCACTGCAATGGAGGCTAATAGCTGACTAACAAAACCCATTCTCCCCTTCCTCCAGAGTGAAAGAGTAGTGGCTGGGCTACAACGCCCATAAACACTTTCCCAACTCTGGAAAAAAGGAGTAACCATGTAACTAAGTTCTCCTGACAGAATGTGATTTTTTAAAATTTTACTTCATTTATAAGAAATAAAAAATAAAGCCTTTTTAAAACTGAGATATAATTCACATACCACACAATTCATCCTTTTAAAGTGTACAGTTCAATGGCTTCTAATACATTCACAGATTGTGCAACCATCATCACTATCTAATCTACCTCTGCTTCTATGGATTTGTCTGTTATAGATACTTCATATAAATGGAATCATCCAATATGTGACCTTTTGTGTCTGTCTTCTTTCACTTAGCACAATGTCATCGATATATATTCAAGTCATAGTATGTATCAATACTTCATTCCTTTTCATTGTTGAAAAATATTTCATTGTATGAGTATACCACAATTTGTTTACAAATTCATCAGCTGATGGACATTTGGGTTGTTTCAACTTTTTAGGTATTATGAGTAATGCTGCTATGAATATCCATATACAAGTTTTTGGGTGAAACATTCTCTTGGTTATATGTCTATGAGAGGATCTGCTGAGTTATATATCCCAGTGATGGTTTATCTATAATGGGTAACATTTTATAATTTTAAACATAATTATATGTTCAACATTTTAAAGAACCTCCAAACTTCTTTCACAGCAGCTGTACCATTTTATATTCCCACCAGTAACATATGAAGGTTCCAATTTCTCCACATCCTTGTCAACTCTTGCTATTATCCACCTTTTTGATTGTAGCCATCCTAGTGGGTATGGAGTGGTAACTCATTGTGGTTTCGTTGTGCATTTTTCTAATGGCTAATGATGTTGAGATCATCCCACATATCTATTGGGCATTTGCATATCTTCTCTGAAGATAAGTCAATTAGGTCCTTTGTCCATTTATTAATTGGGTTATTTGCCTTTTTAATTGCTGAGTTGTAAGAGCTTTTTATGTGTTTCAGATACTAAACCCTTGTCATATATATGATTTACAAACATTTTCTCCCATTCTTTGGGTTGCCTTTCATTTTCTTCTTGATCGTGTCCTTTGATGCACAGAAATTTTAATTTTGATGAAGTGCATTTTATTTATTTTTCATACGGTTACTTGTGCTTTAGGTGCCTGTGAGAGTTAGAGGGAACAGGCCACAAGACTGCTCTGACTTCTGACATGAATTGCAAGTTTGGGGGACATCTCAAAGCTACCATAAGGTTTGATAATTTACTAGAAGGACTACAGAACTCATGAAAACTGTTATACTCATGGGTATGACTTATTACGGACAAAGGATATTGATTAAAGTCAGCCAAGGAAAGTAGTGCATAGGGTAGGGTCCAGGAAAAACTCCATAAGTGGTGCTTGTGTTGTGTTATCCTCTCCCCGTGAAGCCATGGACAGCATTACTTTCCTGGAATAAAAGTATAACAAAATTCAAAAACCAAAGAATCTCACCAGAGCCTTTGGCATCCAGAATTTTTTTGGAACTTTATCACATACTGCTCACGTCGTTGACCTTTAGTCTCCAAACCTTACAGATACAGAACTGCTACTGTGTGGCCCAGAGACCCCACCATAAATTCTGTTAGTCTGGTGCTCAAGGTCCGCGGGCAAACAAAGACTCTCCTATGAGGAATGACATTCCAAGGGCTTAGAGATCACTTCCCAGGAGCCAACAACAACAGCCAGATCTCATTTGGGGCTGGGTTAATTTTTTTTTATCTTTTTTATTGTACAGCATAACATATATACAAAGCAAAGAAATTAAAAAGCAATAGTTTTCAAAGCACTCTTCAACAGGTAGTTACAGGACAGATTCCAGAGTTTGTCATGGGCTACCATATGATCCTCTCACATTTTTCCTTCTAGCTGTTTCAGAATATAGGAGGCTAGAAGGCTTAAATTTTTTTTATCATCACAATTGACTTTTTTTTCCCCTTCTTTTTCTTGTGAAAAATAACATATACACAAAAAAAAAGCAATAAACTTCAAAGCACAGCATCACAATTAGTTGTAGAACATATTTCAGCGTTTGACAGGGATTACAATTACACAATTTTAGGTTTTACTTCTAGTTGCTCTAACTAAAAGAGATATCAATTTAATGATGCAACATTCATATTCATTTGTTAATCCTATCTTCTCTGTATAACTCCACCATCACCTTTGATCTTTCCATCTTTCTCTTTAAGAATGTTTGGACTATGGCAACTGTAAATTTTTCATATTGGAAGGTCTGTCACTAATATGGGATAGGGAGATGGAATGATCTGATGTTCTGGAGAGGTGAGGCTAGGTTTCAGGACTTATCTGGAGCAGGGACCCATCTGGAGGTTTTAGGTTTCTTGAAAGTTACTCTAGTGCCTGGAACCCTTGTGGAATCTTCTATATTGCCCTAGGTGTTCTTTAGGATTGGCTGGAATGCTCCTGGTTGGGGGTTGGCAGGTTATGATAGGTAGCATGGTCTACCCGAAGCTTGCATAAGAGCTATCTCCAGAGTAGCCTCACGACTCTATTTGAACTCTCTCTGCCACTGATACTTTATTAATTATACTTCTCTTCCCCCTTTTGGTCAGGATGCAATTGTTGATCTCATGGTGCCAGGTCTGGATCCATCCCTGGGAGTCATCTCCCACGTCGCCAGGGAGACTTCCACCCCTGGATGTCATGTCCCACATAGTGGGGAGGGTAATGATTTCACCTGCAGAGTTGGGCTTAGAGAGACTGAGGCCACATCCGAGCAACAACAGAGGTCCTCCAGAAGTAATTCTTAGGTATGCCTATAGGTAGTCTAAGCTTCTCTGCTACCTACATAAGCTTCACAAGAGTCAGCCTCCTGATCGAGGGCATGGCCTATTGATTTGGGTGTCCCTAAAGTTTGACATAGTATTAGGGGTCAGGTTAATTCTTCACTGTACAGTATCACATGTAATGGTAGCTTAATCTAAGCTCACAGAGATTTACACCTATGTTTTATTCTAAATTTTTATAGTTTTACCTCTTAAATTTATACTTTTGATATATTTTGGGTTCATTTTTATATATGTTGTGAGTAGGGGTCCAAATTCGATCTTTGGCATGTGATATCCAGTTGTCCTAACACCATTTGTTGAAAAGCCCATTCTTTCCCTATTTTACAGTATTGACACCATTATAAAAAACAAATCAGCCATAGATGCATGTGTTTATCTCAATAGCAGTGGTGAGAGCAGGCATCCTTGTACAGATCCTGATCTGGGAAGAAATGCTTTCAGTTTCACCATTAAGTATGATGTTAGTAGTCAGTTTTTTATAGATATCCTCTATCAGGGTGAAGGTGCTCCCTTGTACTCCTTATTTTCTGAATGTTTTATAATGATAAAGTGTTGAATTTTGCCCAAAGACTTTCTGTGCCTATTGAGATGACCATGTGATCATTTTTCCTTTGTTATATTAACATGGTGTATTACATTGATTGATTTTCCTATATTGTCCCAACTTTGCATTCCTGACATACATTCCCCTTGTCATGTTGTATAAGCCTTTTTGTATGATTCTGGACTTGGATTGCTGGTATTTTGTTGAAGATTTTCCCACCTATATTCATAAAGGATATTAATCTATAGTTTGCTTTTCTTGAGGTATCTTCATTTGGTTTGGTAGCAGGGTAATACTGGCTTCACAGAATACGTTAGGAAGAGTTCCCCTTCTATTTTCTGGAAGAGTTTGTGAATGACTGGTATTAATTCTTCTTTAAACATTTTTTTTAATCACCAGTGAAGCCATCTTGTCCTGGGCTTTTTTTGTGTGTGGGAAATTTAACAATCTCTCAACATTTTACGGGTCTATTCAGATTTTCCTATCTCTTCTTGAGTCGATTTGCTAGTTTGTATCTCTCTAGGAAACTGTTCATCTAGACTACTTAATTTGCTGCCATACAACTGTTCATAATATTCACTTAATAATCATTTTTATTTCTATAAGTTTGGTTAGTAATGCCCCCTTTTTTCAAAATTCTTTCTTATTCTCCTTCCTTCCCCCTCTTCCCACCTCCCTCCTTCTCTTTCTCTTTCCCATCCTCGCTCCTGGTCAGTCTAGCTAAAGGTTTATCATTTTTGCTAGTCAAAGTACTAACTTTTGGTTTCACTGATTTTCTCTCATGTTCCAATGAAGTCTTTTAAATGTGCCAAATTTCTGGTGCTTGTCATACCTAATTGCTGAAAATTAGTGTTAGAATTCAACCAAACATTTCAGTAGTTATAAAGCTTCCATTATCTTGATTGTGAAAAGATACAATGTTATACTTTAAGAAACAGAAACCCAAATTGATTACATTCACTGCCTGACCTTAGCATCTGCCTCTTCACACATAAAATGGAGATAGCAACATGGTCACTTGGAAATAGTGTTAGAATTGCATCAGAAGACATAAAGAACATTTTCCTGGCCCAGGTATATAGTGGATACTGAAGAATGATAATTGTCTGTCTGTTAAATTACACAATGCTATATAAAATCTTCTAGTATATAGTAAACTATGTTAATAATAGTAACCCTTCATCTCACTCTTTTGCCCACCCCATGCCCATCCTAAAAGCTCCACATGGCCTGTATCTTGAGTAGATGTCTCAGTGCCGCTCACCAAAAAACTGACTGATCCAGAGCAGCAAGTATCATCGACACTTGGGACTGCAGCACAACCTACATTTTCCCCTGAGTTCTTTTGATTAAGTTGCTTGCAACAAGGGGAGATAAGGTGAAGAATATGAGTCTGTCAAGGACATCTCCAAGCATCTAGCATGTAATAGATGCTCAATAAACAGTTGAAGAATAAATGAAACCACTAAAGTGGGCTATAATCTAAGGGATCAATAAAGATGTCACTAGCCCTGCTTCCTCTCTAAGAGGATAATAAGAGTCCGTGCTGGTGGAATAAGAAGGTACACCTATGCATGTGGACTATGTGGGATACTATATAAGAGAATAGATAAGGTAGAAAATGAAAGATAAGGCAAGATCATTTTGGAGCATTAGGAGAATTAAAGGAGGAAAGAAACTAGAAAAAAAAATCCTTGGTTATAAGATAAAGAGAAGACAGGAAAGAATCTGAATGTGAGAAGTTACTACACAGCTTTCTTGGTCAAGACTTTTCTTACAGTGCCAAAAAAAAAATTTGCTTAATTAAAAGTTTAGCTGAAAAAGTTGCACATGGACAAGCACACTGTTCTTCAGAATAGTATGTTCATCTATAAGAAAATGAACCAGAAGAGGGGGTGAGAACAGACAAAGTGGACCAAAGAAGGGTTTCAGTGTAATACAAGGATTAAAGATGATTGTTCTAAAATCAAAGTAATGAGGGGGGAAAAAACTTTTTTGTATTAATATTTCTTCTTTGTATTTCAAAAAGAAAGTCCAACAGTAAACACAGCAAAACAAAAAATCATGATTATTATTTTGTTCATCTCAGATCCCATCTGGTATGTCGGAGAGTTCCAAGGCAGAACTAATCAGATGCATAAAACAAGTTCAGTTCCAGGCCAATGCCTGATAGGAAACTAGCACTAAACTCTCAGACAAAAACAAGAAAGAAATAATTCCATTTGCAAACCCAACTCCTAACTATAAACTTTTAATGCTGATGAATTCAGAAAAGAACAATTATTTCTGTCAGCTCTTTGAATGCAGTGTTTGAAGAAACAAAATAAAGTAACTAATAAAATGAACAGCTGGAAAGAGGAGAGCCAGCATGAAAAATAACAGCTGAAAAGGGTCACACAAACACATATACAAGAAAAAGATCACCCCATTTCATATACCAAAAATGAGATGCATTAATAAGGCTATCTAAGCCTAGTAAGAATGAATTGCAGCACTTTTTTAAAGAGGGAGATGTAAATATTACCTAAATTCTGTGTTCTGTTAGGTAATTCATAGATTACATATTGCACTGGCAAAACTTCCTTAAATGATAAGATTATGGTTAAAATATTAAAATCCTCTTAATCATCTCATTGCCTTCTAAAAAAAAGATTATTCACTTGGCTTACAGTTTTCTGTTTCAGCTTCTATGCAGGGGTTAGTGTTTTCATATGGGGGAAACTGATGAGAGTGAGCATGAATATGGATAAAAATTGGTACATTTTTAGGTGTTAATTAAAATGTGATTATGTTTTAAAAAATGTGATCATGTTAACAAAAACTTCTGACCTACTTCAGATCAACCCCTATGACTGGGGTTAGTTAGACTTTAACCTTCTCTCTCAGAACATGAAAAAATTATGGTGAAAACATCTGTAAATATATAATGGCTTTAATATAGGGCTGGTGAGAGGGAAGAAGTAGAAAGTGACTGTTAATGGGTGCAAGGTTTCTCTTTAGGGGTGATGATAATCTACATCTTTAAATGATAATCTAAAGTTCGATTTTGGTGATGGATGCACAATTAAGTGAATTTACTAAAAACCATTCTATTATAGTGAATTTTATGGTATGTCAATTATATCTTATTAAAGATATTTTAAAGATATATCCAATAAGGTGCAGAAATCTTAAGTGTACAACTCAATGAAGTCTGACATATGCAAACATCCATGTAACTACCATCAGATCAAGTACAGAACTTTTTCAGTGCTCCAGAAAGTTCCCTTGTACCCCTTTCCAAATTACTGTCTATCAACCTCCTTCACAAGAAGTGCCATTAGTACGCAAAATGCCATCACTTTGATTGGTTTTGTCTATACTTAAATTGCAACATAAAAAGAATCATACAGGGTGGGCCACGGTGGCTCAGCAGGCAAGAATGTTTGCCTGCCATGCCAGAGGACCCGGGTTCGATTCCTGATGCCTGCCCATGTTAAAAAGAAAAAGAATCATACAGTATGTACCCTTTTATGTCTAATTTTTTTTGCTCAATGTCATGTCTGTGAATTTTACCCAAGTTAATTCTGGTATCAGTTCATTCTCTTTTTTGTTGCTATGGCATATTCCATTGTATGAATATACTACCATCTGTTCATGAATTCTCCTGATAAAGGGCATTTATGTCGTTCCCATTTGGTGACAATTACGATGAAAGCTGCTATGAACATTTTCATACATTTCGGTTGGTGCACTCACTTTTCGTGGAAAATAACTAGGAGTAGAAATAATAGTTCAAAGGGGAAGCAAATGTTTAGCTTTGGTAAAAACTGTCATAAAATTTTCCAACATGTTTAAACTATTTACACTCCTACCAACAATGTCTAAAAGTTCCAGCTGTTCTACCTCATTCCCAACAGTTGGTATTGTCAATCTTTTTAATTTTAGCCACTCTGCTAGGCATGTAGGGGCATCCTGGTATGGCTTTCAATTTGCATTTCTCTGATTAAGAATGAGATTGAACACATTTTTATACATTTGTTGGCCATTTGGGCATTTTCTTTGGTGAAGTGTCTGTTCAAGATTTTTGTCCATTTTTAAAAAGTTTATCTGACTTTTTCTTACTGCTCTATAGAAGCTCACTATCCT
Organism: Tamandua tetradactyla; assembly: GCF_023851605.1. Taxonomy (NCBI): domain Eukaryota; kingdom Metazoa; phylum Chordata; class Mammalia; order Pilosa; family Myrmecophagidae; genus Tamandua; species Tamandua tetradactyla. The sequence continues at coordinate 21,409,655 of NC_135350.1, read as the reverse complement.
GGTTATGAATCTTTTATCAGAAATGCATATATATATACATATATTTGCAAATATTTTCACCCAAACTGTGACTTGACTTTCTCTCTCTTAAAGGGGGACTTTGATAAATAGAAGTCCATAATTTTTATGAAGTCTAATTTATCATTTTTTTCTTTTACAGTTAGAGATTTTTATATACTGTTTAAGAAATCTCTGTCTATCCTAAGGTCAGGATCCCTGTTTTTTTTTCTAAAAGAGTTATTGTTTACCATTCACACTTGAATCTTTCATTCATTTTCAAATCAATTTTTGGACATGGCGTCAAGGTTCATTTATTTTCCCATAAAGATAGTCAACAGACGCAGGACTATACTGATAAGATTATCTTTTCCCCACTAGATTGCAATAGCATCTTGGTGATAAATCAGATGACCACATTATGCATGAATCTGTTTCTGAACTCTGTTCTGTTTCATTGGTCTATTTTATCCTCGGAAAAATAATACCATCTTAATTACTGAAACTTTATAGTGATCTTGAGCTAGGAAGCATTTTATTTGTTTTAGAATTTCATGAGCTGTTCTGGTACGAGATGTCCATGCCAAGACATTTAACAATTTCAAATCTTTCCTGTCAATATATATGTGTCTTGAAGAAAAAAATATTTAATCAGTATAAGTGGACAAATGAATATTTTTCACCACACAAGACCTGCATTATCTCTTATGTTACCTGCAAGAACCTGGTCAACTCCAGAATGAAAACATCTTACCTGGGTCAGGTAGATGGTATCTTTGAATGCACGCAGGGGATCTGTATTTTGAGGGAGTCTGAAATGAAGCTCAGCCTGATGAAGCATTTCATCGTTACCGTTTGCATGATGTTGTCGATGAACTGAAAATTGGCTTGTGTAAGACCAGTCCTCTTTAGATGAGACCTTTTGGGTAAAAAATAAGAATTGCAATTTGAGAAAATAGCAACAAAATGAGTTTTCCATTCATTCTTGAAAAATTGGAAATCACTCCACATACTATAAAAGATCTCAAGGTTTATTCTTTGGCTCTAATTTCATAAATGTTTCAACCATATATTTGTTATTGGTGGAAGATTAGCCTTGAGCAAAACTGAAGCACAAAATAAGATTTGGTACCTAAACCTTATCCAAACCCAGAAAATTACATTTTGGTATTTCTCTCTAAAGTTTTATCATATCAGCATGTATTCCTGTTTCTTCTTTTCCAGCACTCATTATATGTACTTCTAAATGCCATTTTATCTGTTTGGTTAAATAAGCTGTCACCACGCGCAGCCCCCGGACCAACTGAGAGAATTGGATCGGAAACCCCCAGGCCGCGGAGAACGGTGACCCCATGACTCCCGGGGAACGTGCACTCTCTCGGGCGGGCCGCTGCCGCTGGCGCCCTCCCGCCACGCTTGTGGCCCAGGGCCGACTAGGAAATTTGGACGGGCTCTTTCCCTGGCTGCGGCGACCAGCAACCCTCCCTGCGTTCGGACACCTCCTGCGTTCGGACCCCGGGCGGGCTCAAGCCGCTTCGGCTAGCGAACCCCCAGGACGGCGAGAGTTTTCCAAAGTTTAAGGTCCCACAGCACCTTTTACTGGTGGGACCCGCAGACAAACGTGTGCCACGAGCGCCACCTACTGGGCAGGATAAGAAAAACAGAACCCAGAGATTTCACAGAAAAATATTACAACCTTGCTGGGTCCAACACCAAGAGAAATCTGAATAAATGCCCAGACGCCAGCAGCAGAAGATAACTGTCCACGCTCAAAAGATTGAGAATATGGCTCAGTCAAAGGAACAAACCAATAGCTCAAATGAGACACAAGAGCTGAGACAACTAATGCTGAATATACGAACAGAAATGGAAAACCTCTTCAAAAATGAAATCGATAAATTGAGGGAGGACATGAAGAGGACATGGGCTGAACATAAAGAAGAAATAGAAAAACTGAAAAAACAAATCGCAGAACTTATGGAAGTGAAGGATAAAGTAGCAAACATAGAAAAAATAATGGATAGCTACAATGATAGATTTAAAGAGACAGAAGATAGAATTAGTGATTTGGAGGATGGAACATCTGAATTCCAAAAAGAAACAGAAACTATAGGGAAAAGAATGGAAAAATTTGAACAGGGTATCAGGGAACTCAAGGACAATATGAACCGCACAAATATACGTGTTGTGGGTGTCCCAGAAGGAGAAGAGAAGGGAAAAGGAGGAGAAAAACTAATGGAAGAAATTATCACTGAAAATTTCCCAACTCTTATGAAAGACCTAAAATTACAGATCCAAGAAGTGCAGCGCACCCCAAAGAGATTAGACCCAAATAGGCGTTCTCCAAGACACTTACTAGTTAGAATGTCAGAGGTCAAAGAGAAAGAGAAGATCTTGAAAGCAGCAAGAGAAAAACAATCCATTACATACAAGGGAAACCCAATAAGACTTTGTGTAGATTTCTCAGCAGAAACCATGGAAGCTAGAAGACAGTGGGATGATATATTTAAAATACTAAAAGAGAAAAACTGCCAACCAAGACTCCTATATCCAGCAAAATTATCCTTCAAAAATGAGGGAGAAATTAAAACATTCTCAGACAAAAAGTCACTGAAAGAATTTGTGACCAAGAGCCCAGCTCTGCAAGAAATACTAAAGGGAGCACTAGAGTCAGATACAAAAAGACAGAAGAGAGAGATATGGAAAAGAGTGTAGAAAGAAGGAAAATCAGATATGATATATATAATACAAAAGGCAAAATGTTAGAGGAAAATATTATCCAAACAGTAATAACACTAAATGTCAATGGACTGAATTCCCCAATCAAAAGACATAGATTGGCAGAATGGATTAAAAAACAGGATCCTTCGATATGCTGTCTACAGGAAACACATCTTAGACCCAAAGATAAACATAGGTTGAAAGTGAAAGGTTGGGAAAAGATATTTCATGCAAATAACAACCAGAAAAGAGCAGGAGTGGCTATACTAATATCCAACAAATTAGACTTCAAATGTAAAACAGTTAAAAGAGACAAAGAAGGACACTATATACTAATAAAAGGAACAATTAAACAAGAAGACATAACAATCATAAATATTTACGCACCGAATCAGAATGCCCCAAAATACGTGAGGAATATACTGCAAACACTGAAAAGGGAAATAGACTCATATACCATAATAGTTGGAGACTTCAACTCACCACTCTCATCAAGGGACAGAACATCTAGACAGAGGATCAACAAAGAAATAGAGAATCTGAATATTACTATAAATGAACTAGACTTAATAGACATTTATAGGACATTACATCCCACAACAGCAGGATACACCTTTTTCAAGTGCTCATGGATCATTCTCAAAGATAGACCATATGCTGGGTCACAAAGCAAGTCTCAACAAATTTAAAAAGATTGAAATCTTACACAACACTTTCTCGGACCATAAAGGAATGATGTTGGAAATCAATCATAGGCAGAGTGCCAGAAAATTCACAAATACGTGGAGGCTCAACAACACACTCCTAAACAGCGACTGGGTCAAGAAGAAATTGCAAGAGAAATTAGCAAATACCTCGAGGCGAATGAAAATGAAAACACAACATATCAAAACTTATGGGACGCAGCAAAGGCAGTGCTAAGAGGGAAATTTATTGCTCTAAATGCCTATATCAGAAAAGAAGAAAAGGCAAAAATTCAGGAATTAACTATCCATTTGGAAGAACTGGAGAAAGAACAGCAAGCTAACCCCAAAGCAAGCAAAAGGAAAGAAATAACAAAGATTAGAGCACAAATAAATGAAATTGAAAACATGAAAACAATAGAGAAAATCAATAAGGCCAGAAGTTGGTTCTATGAGAAAATCAATAAGATTGATGGGCCCTTAGCAAGATTGACAAAAAGAAGAAGAGAGAGGATGCAAATAAATAAGATCAGAAATGAAGAGAGGACATAATTACTGACCTCACAGAAATAAAGGAGGTAATAACAGGATACTATGAACAACTTTACGCTAATAAATACAACAATTTAGAGGAAATGGATGGGTTCCTGGAAAGACATGAACAACCAACTTTGACTCAAGAAGACATAGATGACCTCAACAAACCAATCACAAGTAAAGAAATTGAATTAGTCATTCAAAAGCTTCCTAAAAAGAAAAGTCCAGGACCAGATGGCTTCACATGTGAATTCTATCAAATGTTCCAGAAAGAATTAGTACCAATTCTCTTCAAACTCTTCAAAAAATCGAAGTGGAGGGAAAAACCTAATTCATTCTATGAAGCCAACATCACCCTCATACCAAAACCAGGCAAAGATATTACAAAAAAAGAAAACTACAGACCAATCTCTCTAATGAATACAGATGCAAAAATCCTCAATAAAATTCTAGCAAATCGTATCCAACAACACATTAAAAGAATTATACATCATGACCAAGTAGGATTCATCCCAGGTATGCAAGGATGGTTCAACATAAGAAAATCAATTAATGTAATACACCATATCAACAAATCAAAGCAGAAAAATCACATGATCATCTCAATTGATGCAGAGAAGGCATTCGACAAGATTCAACATCCTTTCCTGTTGAAAACACTTCAAAAGATAGGAATACAAGGGAACTTCCTTAAAATGATAGAGGGAATATATGAAAAACCCACAGCTAATATCATCCTCAATGGGGAAAAATTGAAAACTTTCCCCCTAAGATCAGGAACAAGACAAGGATGTCCACTATCACCACTATTATTCAACATTGTGTTGGAGGTTCTAGCCAGAGCAATTAGACAAGAAAAAGAAATACAAGGCATCAAAATTGGAAAGGAAGAAGTAAAACTATCACTGTTTGCAGACGATATGATACTATACGTCGAAAACCGGAAAAATCCACAACAAAACTACTAGAGCTAATAAATGAGTACAGCAAAGTAGCAGGTTACAAGATCAACATTCAAAAATCTGTAGCATTTCTATACACTAGTAATGAACAAGCTGAGGGGGAAATCAAGAAACGAATCCCATTTACAATTGCAACTAAAAGAATAAAATACCTAGGAATAAATTTAACTAAAGAGACAAAAACCTATATAAAGAAAACTACAAAAAACTGCTAAAAGAAATCACAGAAGACCTAAATAGATGGAAGGGCATACCGTGTTCATGGATTGGAAGACTAAATATAGTTAAGATGTCAATCCTACCTAAATTGATTTACAGATTCAATGCAATACCAATCAAAATCCCAACAACTTATTTTCAGAAATAGAAAAACCAATAAGCAAATTTATCTGGAAGGGCAGGGTGCCCCGAATTGCTAAAAACATCTTGAGGAAAAAAACGAAGCTGGAGGTCTCGCGCTGCCTGACTTTAAGGCATATTATGAAGCCACAGTGGTCAAAACAGCATGGTATTGGCATAAAGATAGATATATCGACCAATGGAATCGAATAGAGTGCTCAGATATAGACCCTCTCATCTATGGACATTTGATCTTTGATAAGGCAGTCAAGCCAACTCACCTGGGACAGAGCAGTCTCTTCAATAAATGGTGCCTAGAGAACTGGATATCCATATGCAAAAGAATGAAAGAAGACCCATCTCTCACACCCTATACAAAAGTTAACTCAAAATGGATCAAAGATCTAAACATTAGGTCTAAGACCATAAAACAGTTAGAGGAAAATGTTGGGAGATATCTTATGGATCTTACAACTGGAGGCGGTTTTATGGACCTTAAACCTAAAGCAAGAGCACTGAAGAAGGAAATAAATAAATGGGAACTCCTCAAAATTAAACACTTTTGTGCATCAAAGAACTTCATCAAGAAAGTAGAAAGAGCCTTCACAATGGGAGACAATATTTGGAAATGATATATCAGATAAAGGTCTAGTATCCAGAATTTATAAAGAGATTGTTCATCTCAACAACAAAAAGACAGCCAACCCAATTACAAAATGGGAAAAAGACTTGAACAGACACCTCTCAGAAGAGGAAATACGGATGGCCAAGAGGCACATGAAGAGATGCTCAATGTCCCTGGCCATTAGAGAAATGCAAATCAAAACCACAATGAGATATCATCTCACACCCACCAGAATGGCCATTATCAACAAAACAGAAAATGACAAGTGCTGGAGAGGATGCGGAGAAAGAGGCACACTTATCCACTGTTGGTGGGAATGTCAAAGGGTGCAACCACTGTGGAAGGCAGTTTGGCGGTTCCTCAAAAAGCTGAATATAGAACTGCCATACGACCCAGCAATACCATTGCTAGGTATCTACTCAAAGGACTTAAGGGCAAAGACACAAACGAACATTTGCACACCAATGTTTATAGCAGCATTATTTACAATTGCAAAGAGATGGAAACAGCCAAAATCTCCATCAACAGAAGAGTGGCTAAACAAACTGTGGTATATACATACGATGGAATATTATGCAGCTTTAAGACAAGATAAACTTATGAACCATGTAATAACATGGATGGACCTAGAGAATATTATGCTGAGTGAATCCAGCCAAAAACTAAAGGACAAATACTGTATGGTCCCACTGATGTGAACGGACATTCGAGAATAAACTTGAAATATGTCATTGGTAACAGAGTTCAGCAGGAGTTAGAAACAGGGTAAGACAATGGGTAATTGAAGCTGAAGGGATACAGACTGTGCAACAGGACTAGATACAAAAACTCAAAAATGGACAGCACAATAATACCTAATTGTAAAGTAATCATGTTAAGACACTGAATGAAGCTGCATCTGAGCTATAGGTTTTTGTTTTGTTTTGTTTTGTTTTGTTTTGATTTTACTATTATTACTTTTATTTTTTTCTCTATATTAACATTCTATATCTTTTTCGGTTATGTTGCTAGTTCTTCTAAACCAATGCAAATGTACTAAGAAATGATGATCATGCATCTATGTGATGATGTTAAGAATTAATGATTGCATGTAGAATGGTATGATCTCTAAATGTTGGGTTAATTTCTTTTTTTCCATTAATTAAAAAAAAAAAAAAGAGAAGGGATAAACTGAAAATGGACTGGAATCAATGTACTGTCAAAACTGTCACAGTTCTTTATCAAAAACAAAGTACCACTATTAAGACAGTAAACGCTTTAGAGCTTGCTCATCTGTTTCTCAGAATATAACATAATTGATACATAGATGCTCAGTTTGGCTATAAAGACACATGCCAAACAATAATAGATATTCCTCTCCCCCAAAAATCTCTTTTTTTAAAAAAGCCCAGCACAACAGATAAAAGAGGGCTCTCTTTTATCTCTTTGAGAATGTAATATCAGCTTAAGATTAAAAAAAAAAATACAAAATACATGTTGGGATTGTACTTTTTACAGGAAAATAAAAACAATAATTCTGGCTTCTTAATACATTCTTAATATTAAGAAAGGTATAAGAAGATAATTGTTGACTACACGTGAAAATATCCAAAGTTTCAAGGTAAGTGTGCTGATTTGAAAGGATATACGTCCCCTAGAAAAGCCGTGTTTTAATCTAAATCCCATTTCATAAAGGCAGAATAATCCCTATTCAATACTGTATGTTTGAAACTGTGATCAGATCATCTCCCTGGAGATGTGATATAATCGAGAGTGGTTGTTAAACTGGATTAGGTGACGACATGTCTCCACCCATTTGGGTGGGTCTTGATAAGTTTCTGGTGTCCTATAAAAGCAGAAACATTTTGGAGAAAAAAAAAAGAGATTCAGAGAGAGCAGAGTAGAATGACATAATAGCCACGAGAAGCAGAGTCCACCAGCCAGTAACCTTTGGAGATGAAGAAGAAAAATACCTCCCGGGGAGGTTCATAAAACAGGAAGCCTGGAGAAGCTAGCAGATGACGCCGTTTCCCCATGTGCCCTTCCAGATGAGAGAGAAACCTTGAATTCCATCGGCCTTCTTGAACCAAGGTATCTTTCCCTGGATGCCTTAGATTGGACATTTCTATAGACTTGTTTTAACTGGGACATTTTCTCAGCCTCAGAACTAGTAACTTATTAAATTACCCTTTTTAAAAGCCATTCTGTTTCTGGTGTATTGCATTCTGGCAGCTAGCAAACTAGAACAGTAAGTCACAGAAACATAACCACAACCTCCCCAAAACTGAAAATGTTTACAAAGTATGACCTTTAATTTTCAGCAATTATGCAAAGACCAGGCCAATCACCTCAAAAGAAAAAAGTAATTCTTTAGGAATTTATTTTTTACAAAATGTAGGAGACGTGCATTAGCCAGATTTTGTATGGATATTTTCCAAATTATGTCTCCAAACTATCATCACTAGGATCATTTAGATAACACTAATTACTACTATCATTTATTTAAAACAGAAACTTTAGTATTTACGATCAACTTGTACACATTTAAAATATATTCTTCGTTTCTTTCTACACTTCTCCCTTTTTAAGTCTGAAAACACTCCTGTGCTTGTCCCAACCCTCTGACTAGTAATAATTTGAATCTATCCCATGATCGGTAAACCTGATTTTCCATTAGGTAGGAAGCTTTCTACCTTCTTATAAGTACAGTTTAGAAATCTTTTAGATTTCAGCTGTAATGATGTTACCAGAAGGAAATGGAAACTGTCACGCACTGTCCTAAGTGCTTTCAGAATAGTGACTCATTTAATCTTCCTATCAGCCCTATGGGCAGATGTGATTATCACCTGCATTCTCCAGGCGAGGAAACCTGTATTTCAGAAAGGTTAAATAACTTGTTCAAGATTCAAAGCTAGTTAGTGCAGCTTAGCTCAAGACTCCAGTTATTAAACCTAGATATTTCTGAAGAAGACAAAACTTTCATGCCAATCATAAGGATAGAATATGCTATATTCATAGCAACAATAGCTTACATTTTATGGGCTCACAATGTGTCATCAATTGTGCTGTGTTTTAATATTAAGTAACTAATCTTTACACACATGCACAGGTATACATGTCTGATGTATTTCCTATTATTAGCATCATTTTCCAGATGAGGAAACTGAAATTCAAAAATTAAACAATTTGACCAACATTATGCAGCTAGTGAGTGGCAGTTCCAGTATTCAAATCAAGATCCATTTGATTGTAAAACCCAAGCTTTTAATCATTGTGCAATATTAATAATTATTTATTGAAAACATAATGTTATGAAAAATAATGTGCCCTAAATTACAAAGAGATATTTTAGTAGATTTACTGAATACCCAAAAAAGGCTTTAAATAAAAGGCCTAAAGTTTTATTTAAATTTATTCTTTTCTGGTTTCTTTTATTTCCCTAGTTGCCCATTCAAATTCTTAACCGAACTGACTAGCTTGAAAAGAGGTAATAACTAAATCAAGAGGTAACAGATGGTTCATAATGAGCAGAACTTTTCTTCATTTTTCTCTATTTTAAAATGTAGTGTTTAGCTTCTTTGAACATCATCAGGTGATTCACAGCTATTTTTAGGAGATGAATAGAAATGTTTATGAACTTAAGAAAAAGATTTACCAACTTCTAACATCCAGCTTTTTGGAGTACGATATAAGGAAAGGTATCAGCTCTAGAGTCAGACAATAAGTTTGAATCCAGGTATGTTACTTACTCCTTGGGAGACACTCATAGACCTCCCACCCTCCAGTTTTCACCAAGGCCTCAAAGTGCAGGAGTTAGATTATTTTAAAATGAAGAATGGATCCCTGGTACAAAGTATCTGCTCAGTAAATAATTTTTCCTTCTTTCATTCCTTCCTTCTCATTTTCAGCACTTGTTCCCATGTGAGTCAAGTCATGTGATACTGAACTTCAGCCCCCTTCATTTAAAAACAAAACCATACCTAAAAAATCAGCCTCCAATTTTAGAGTAATAAAAAAGGGAGGTATAACTAAGGTTTTGATTTTATTTGTTAAGTAAGAAAGACAATGGAACTTCCATCTGTAGAAGGCAAAATAGTTGTGTTTAGGTGGTGCAATTGAGGAAGATTTAGAAATTGTCTTAAGATATTTCTGTTACTTTAAGCAAGTGATGGAGGAGACAAAACCCTCATGAGCATTTCAATAGTTACAGAAAAATAATTTGACAATATCTAACACTCTTTCATGATATAAACAAACTAGGATTATCAGAATATACATCTATAAGAAAGCTACATCTAAACACCATATTAAATGGTGAAAGATGAATGCTTTCCTTCTGAGATCAGGAAATAAACCCAAATAGGCCTTCCCCAAGGCACATACTAATCAGCCTGTCAAATGTAGAATAGAAGCAGAAAATCCTGAAAGTGGCAAGAGGAAAACAATCTACTACATACAAGGGAAATCAAATAAGACTTAGTTCAGACTACTCAACTAGCATCCTGGAGTGAGAAGGCAGTAGTATGATATGTTTAAGATCCTGAAAGAGAAAGACTTCCAGCCAAGAAATCCATACCCAGACAAACTGTCCTTCAAAATTGAGGGAGAGATTAAAGTTTTCACAGACAAAGAAGTCCTGAAAGAATCTGTCTAAAAGAGACCAGTCCTACAAGAAATACTAAAAGGAGTTCTGAAGGCCAAACTCCTTCAGAGTTTAGGAGAGGGAGGCCTGGAGGAGGGCACAGAATTGAAGAGTATCACTAAGGGTAATTTAAAGAATACAAAGAGAAAGAAGGAAAAGAATATATAGATCTGACAAAATAAAAAAGATAAGATGGTGGAATCAAGAAACACCTTTTCAGTAATAACTTGAATGTTAACAGACTGAATTTACTAATTAAAAGATACAGATTGGCTGAATGGATTAAGAAACATAATTCAGCTATATGCTGCTTACAAGAGACTCATCTTAGACACAAGGACACAATCAGATTGAAAGTGAAAGGATGGAAAAAGATTTTCCATGCAAGTTGGAGCCAAATGAAAGCAAGAGTAGCTATACTAATATTGGACAAAATAAAGTTTAAATGTAAAGACATCATAAGAGACAAAGAAGGACATTATACACTAATTAAAGGGTCAAATTCACCAAGAAGATATAACAATCATAAATGTTTATGCTCCCAATCAAGGCGCTCCAAAATACACGAGACAGACATTGGCAAAACTGAAGGGAGTGATAGATGTTTCAACAATAATAATAGGAGACGTCAATACACCACTCTACTCTATAGATAGAACAACCAGACAGAACATCAACAAGGAGATAGAGAAGTTAAATAACTTGACAAATGAATTAGACCTAACAGACATACATAGGTCATTGCCCACCAAAGCACAAGGTTACACATTCTTCTCTAGTACTCATGGAACATTCTCCAGGATAGATCATATTCTGGGGCACAAAACAGGTCTTTATAAATTCAAAAATATTGAAATTATTCAAAGCACTTTCTCTGATCACAAATGGGATAAAGCTGGATATCAATAACCACCAAAGAAGGAGAACATTCACAAATATATGTAGTTAAATAACAAACCCTTAAACAACCAGTGGGTCAAAGAAGAAATTGCTAGAGAAATCAGTAGCTATCTGGATATGAACGAAAATGAGAAAACAACTTAGAATTTATGGGATGTGGCAAAGGCTGTACTGAGAGGAAAATATATTGCCCTAAATACCTATATTAAAACACAAGAAAGTGGGTGCATGGGTGGTTCAGTGGTAGAATAATTGTCTTCCATGCAGAAGGCCTGGGTTCGATTCCTGGACCATGCACCACCACCACCCCCCCAAAAAAAGAAATAGCAAAATTTGAGGACTTAACAGCATGATCAGAAGAACTTGAGAAAGAACAGCAAACTAACCCCCAAGCAAATAGGAGAAGGGAAATAACAAAGATTAAAGCACAGATAAGTAAATGGGAAAACAAAAAAAAAAGAACAAAAAGAATCAATAAAACCAAAAGTGGTTCTTTGAGAAATTCAATAACATTGATGGACCACTAGGAGACTGACAAAGAAAAAAAGAAAGAGGGTGCAAATAAACAAAATAAGAAATGAGAAGGGGTGTGTTACCACAGACCCTGAAGAAATAAAAAAAAAATCAAGAGTATACTATGAACAACTATAGCCAATAAACTAGACAACTTAAATGAAATGGACAAATTCCTGGTGACACACAAACAAACTACACTGATTCAGGATGAAATAGAAGATCTCAAATAACCAATCACAAGTAAAGAGATTCAATCAGTCATCAAAAATCTTCCTACAAAGAAAAGCCCAGGGCCAGATGGCTTCATAAGGGAATTTTATAAAACATTCCATAAAGAACTAACACCAATTCTGCTTAAACTTTTCCAAAAACTTGAAGAAAAAGGAACTCTACTTAACTCATTTTAATACCAAAACCAGGTAAAGATGATATAAGAAAGGAAAATACAGGCCAATCTCCCTACTAAGCACAGATGCAAAAATTCTCAATAAAATATTAGCAAATCGAATCAAACAGCACATTAAAACAATTATACACCATGACCAAGTGGGGTTTATACCAGGAATGCAAGGATGATTCAACACAAGAAAATCAATTAATGTAACAAAGCACATTAACAAATAGAAATGGAAAAATCACATGATCATCTCGATTGATGCTGAAAAAGCATTCGACAAAATTCAGCATCCTTTTCTGATAAAATCACTCCAAATGATAGGAATCAGGGCACTGCAATGGTGGCACAGCGGCAGAGTTCTCACCTGCCAAGCTGGAGACCTGGATTTGATTCCTGGTACGTACCCATGCAAAAAAAAAAAAAAAGAAAAGATAGGAATCAAAGGTAACTACCTCAATAAGATAAAGGGAATATATGAAAAACTGATAGCCAGCATTGTGCTCAATGGAGAGAGACTGAAAGCTTTCCCCCTGAGATCAGATACAAGACAAGTGTGCCCACTGTCACCACTATTATTCAACATTGTGCTAGAAGTTCTAGCTACAGCAATCAGGCAGGACAAAGAAATAAAAGGCATCCAAATTGGAAAGGAAGAAGTAAAACTCTCATTATCTGCAGATGATATGATACTATACTAGGAAGATCCTGAGAAATCTGCAGCAAAGCTACTTGAGCTGTTAAACAAATTCAGCAAGGTGGCGGGATATAAAATTAATGTGCAAAAATCATTTCTACACACAAGCAATGACCTAGCTGAGGAGTCAGTTAAGGAAAAAATTACAATCAAAATAGCAACAAAAAGAATCAAATACTTAGGAATGAACCTAACTAGGAATGTGAAGGACTTATACATAGAAAACTACATAACATTGCTAAAAGAAATCAAAGATCTAAATAGGTGGAAGGACATTCCCTGCTCATGGATAGAAAAGCTGAATATAGTTATGATGTCAGTTCTCCCCAAATTGACCTACAGATTCAACACAGTACCAATCAAAATTCCAACAACGTACTCTGAAGATTTGAAAAAGCTAGCTACTAAATTCATCTGGAAGGGAAAGAGACCTTAAATGGCTAGAAACATCTTAAAAAAAGAAGAATGAAGTGGGAGGATTAACACTCCCTGACTTTAAAACCTATTATTAAAAACACAGTTATCAAAACAGCTTGATACTGGCACAAAGAAAGAAGCACTGACCAATGGAATCGAATTGAGAGTGCAGAAATAGACCAAAATCTATGGTCAACTGATATTTGACAAGGTCCCCAAATCCTCTGAACTGGGACAAAATAGTCTTTTCAATAATTGAGCACTGAAGAACTGGATATCAATAGCCAAGAGAACAAAAGAGGACCCCTACCTTACATCCTACACAAAAATTAACTCAAAGTGGATCAAACACCTAAATATAAGAGCTAGCACCATATATAGTTTCTAGAAGAAAATGCAGGGAAACATATTCAAGACCTGGTAATAGGAGGTAGCTTCCTAAACTTTTCACCAAAGCACAAGCAACAAAAGGAAAAATAGATAAATGGGAAATCCTCAAAATCAAATGCTTCTGCACCTCAAAAGACTTTGTCAAAAAGGTGAAGAGGCAGCCAACTCAATGAGAGAAAATATTTGGAAACCACATATCGGACAAAGGTTTGATTTCCTGTATATAACAAAGAAATCATACAACTCAACAACAAAAGAACAAATAACCCAATTATAAAATGGGCTAGAGATGTGAATAGGCATTTTTCTGAAAAGCAAATACAGATGGCTCAAAAGCACATGAAGAAATGCTCATTTTTATTGGCTATAACGGAAATGCAGATCAAGACTACAATGAGATAACACCTCACACCTATAAGAATGGCTGTTGTTAAACAAACAGTAAACTATAAATGTTGGAGAGGATGTGGAGAAACTGCAACACTTATGAACTGTTGGTGGGAATTACAATGGTGCAACCACTATGGAAGACTGTTTGGCAGCTCCTTAAGAAACTAAATATCATTTATGTAGTGCTATTGCTGAGTGCCTATGACTCAGCAATAGCACTACTTGGTATATACCCAGAAGAGTTGAAAGCAGTGATACAAACAGATATTTGTACACCAATGTTCATAACAGCATTATCCACAATCGCCAAAAGATGGAAACAAACCAAATGCCCATCAACAGATGAGTGGGTCAACAAAATGTGATATATTCAAAGGATGGAAATATTATGCAGCAGTGTGTTAGTTAGATTCATTTGTCAACTTGGCCAGGTGAGCATACCTAATCTTGTTGCTGCGGACATAAGCCAACGGTACGTGAACCTCATCTGTTGCCAATTACATCTGCAGTCAGCTACGAGGCGTGTCTGCTGCAATGAGTGACGTTTGACTTAATTGGCTGGTGCTTAAATGAGAGAGCGCAATGTAGCACAGCAAAAGCAGCTCGGCATTCCTCATCTCAGCACTAGCAGCTCAGCCCAGGCCTTTGGAGATGCAGAAAGAAGTCACCCCGGGGAAAGTTGTTGGAACCCAGGGGCCTGGAGAGAAGACCAGCAGAGACCATCTTGTGCCTTCCACATAAGAAAGAACCTCAGTGGAAAGTTAGCTGCCTTTCCTCTGAAGAACCAACAAAATAAATCCCCTTTTATTAAAAGCCAATCCGTCTCTGGTGTGTTGCATTTCGGCAGCTAGCAAACTAGAACAAGCAGTAAGACGAAATAATTTCCTGAAGCACATGACAAGATGTATGAGCCTTGAGGACATAATGCTGAGTGAAATTAGCCAGACACAAAAGTATAGCTACTATATGATTTCACTTTTATGACCAGCATAAAGGTATAATCAGAGGCTTATAACACAGAAGACAGGGGACTTAGAGATACATAGAAGCTAGAGATGGGTGAAGCATTAGTTAATGAGGTTGAACTCCAATTTAAGGGGATAGGAGCAAAGGTGATTCTTTAGTGGGTCTAGAGGTAATACTACCATATCGAAGATGAACAAGATTGAAAGGAGTTGTATAGACCTACATGTTCCACTGATTCATACTTAGAAATACGAATTAGTTCTAGTAAGAATTACTTCAAAGATATGATTCTTGTATAAAGAGTGTTAAAGTCCAGGGTATGGGGGAAAACTGCTATTGTATGCTACGAGCTATGTTCAAAAGGAAACATTCAGCACTACCACAGCAACAGCAGAGGTAAATAACGGGGGTAGGGACAAGAGTTAAGAGGAGGTTTAAATTTCCTATTTGGTGAGGGTTTGTTTATTGGTTTTCTTTTTCTTGGGAACAATGAAACAATCTAAAATTGAGAATGTTCACGGACTGTGGATTTTGGGCCCTCTACATGATGCCTGGTGAAGGCAAGTGGCTGAAGGATGCACTGACAGAGAAGTAGATTGGTGAACAATGGCGTATACTTTTGAATGAAGGTTGTGCTGCTACAAAAAGGAACAAAGTCGTGAGGCATGCAACGATGTGAATGAGCCTGTGGGACATTTGGTAAAACAAAATGTCAGAAACAAAAGAACAAGAATGGTATGGCCCCCTTAGAAAATGCTTATAAGAAAACAGGGGCCTAAATCATAAGCTTTTAGAGCAGACACATTAAGTCCGGAGTAGTGATTATTATTTCTGGATTTTGAGAGGCTGTTTTATATATATTATCTAATATTTAGAGATAAGAATTCAGCTGAACAGGTTGGGGTTAAAGTAATTCAGAACATAGGGGTAAGGAAGACAGTGTCGATATTTTAGAACCACACATACTCTTTGAGATCAATGGAAGAAAGGTTTATTTGACCTGGAACTGAAATTTTCTGAAGTGCATAATCAAATTCAACCTACCGTATAGCTCATTGGAACAACTGAAACACAGGGAGCACAGAATAAGAGGGAGGTCCTTTAATCCTGTATACATTATTGCAATGCCTAGAAACATCCTACAGCATATTAACCAGATAATAAGTACTGGCAAAGTCCCCTGAGGAATGGTAGAAAGAGTATGGAACTATTAAACCATATCATCAGGGAAACCCCTGATACTGTATCAAACTTTAGGGACACCCAAATCAATAGGCCATGCCCTCAATCAGGAGGCTTACTCTTGTGAAGCTTATATAGGTAGCAGAGAAGCTTAGACTACCTATAGGCATACCTAAGAGTTTTCTGGAGGACCTCTTTCGTTGCTCAGATGTGGCCTCACTCTCTCTAAGCCAAACTCTGCAAGAGAAATCATTGGCCTCCCTGCTATGTGGGACATGACATCTAGGGGTGAAAGTCTCCCTGGCGGCGTGGGAGATGACTACCAGGGATGAATCCAGACCTGGCACCATGGGATCAACAATTACATCCTGACCAAAAGGGGGAAAAGAAGTGTAATTAATAAAGTATCAGTGGCAGAGAGAGTTCAAATAGAGTCAAGAGGCGACTTTGGAGTTTGCTCTTTTGCAAGCTTTGGGTAGACTTTGCTACCTATCATAACCTGCCAACCCCAACCAGGACCATTCCAGCGAATCCTAAAGAACACCTAGGGCAATATATAAGATTCCACATGGGCTCCAGGCACTAGAGTAACTTCCCAGAAACCTACAACCTTCAGATGGGTCCCTGCTCCAGATAAGTCCTGAAACCTAGCCCAGCCTCTCCAGAACATCAGACAGTTCCATCTCCCTACCCCATGTTAGTGACAGACCCTTCGAATATCAAAAATTTAGAATTGCCATAGCCCAAACAACACTACAGAGAGGTATGGAAAGATCAAAGTTGATGGTGGAGTTACACATAGAAGATAGGATTTAATAAATGAATATGATATCACTAAATTGATATCTCTTTTAGTCTCCAGTATTTTAGAGCAGCTGGAAGTAAAAATCCAAAATTGTGAAATTGCAACCCATGTCAGCAGCTAGAAGTAAAACTTTAAAATTGTGAAATTGTAACCCATGTCAAAGTCTGAAATATGTTCTATGACTAATTGTGGTGCTGTGCTTCGAAATTTATAGCTTTTTTGTATATATGTTATTTTTCACAAAAAAAAGTCGATTGTGATGATAAAAAAATATTTAAGACTCATAGCCTCATATATTCTGGAGCAGCTAGAAGGAAAAATATGAGAGGATTATATGGTAGCCCATGACAAACTCTGGGATCTGTCCTGTAACCACTTGTTGAAGAGAGCTTTGAAAACAATTGCTTTTTTATTTCTTTATTTTGTATATATGTTATACTATACAATAAGAAAAGTTTAAAAAATGCATAGGAATAAATTTAACAAAGAAAATAAGACTTGTACACTTAGAATTACAAAATACTTTTTTTAAGTTAAGAACATATCCCATGTTGATGGGTTGGAGCACTTAAAATTGTTAAGATGATGATATTCCCCCAATTGAACTACAGGTTCGATGTAATCTCTATCAAAATACCAGCTGATTTTGTTTCAGAAATGGGTAAACTGATACTAAAATTCATATGGAAATGTAAAGGACCTAGAATGACCAAAGAGTTTTGAAAAAAAGTTAATAGTATAAATACAAAACTGTCCTTTTATGAGTTGTAACAAATGTACCACACTACTGTAAGGTGTTAATAATAGGGTGGTATATAGTAACTCTGTATTTTATGCATTATTTTTCTGTAAACCAACAACTTTTCTAAAAAATAATAATAACAAAATTTAAGCTGGTGGACTCATACTTTCTAATTTCAAAGATTATTACAAAGCTACAGTAATCAAAATAGTATGCATTGGCATAAAGATTGACATAGAGATCAATGAAACAGATTTGAAAGTCTGGATATAAACCCTAACATTTAGGGTTCACTGATTTTCAACAAAGGGACTCAGAAAATTCAATGGAGAAAGAATAGTCTTTTCAACAAATGGTGATGGTACAACTAGATATCTACATACAAAAGAATGAATTTGGACCCCTACTTCAAACCATACATAAAAATTAACTCAAAATGTATCACAGACATAAACATAAGAGCTAAAACTATAAAACTCATGGAAGAAAACACAAGAGTAAATCTTTGTGATCCTGTGTTAGGCAATGATTTCACAGATGTGACCCCAAAAGCACAAGTAATAATAGAGATTGATAAGGTGCATTTCATCAAAATTTTAAAATGTTGTATTTTAAATGACACCATCAAGTACACAGGAAAAAACCCCCACAGATTTGGAGAAAAAAGTGCAAATCATATATCTGATAAAGAATTAATATCCAGAATATATTAAAAATCTCTTATAACTCAATATTAAAAAGACAAATAACGCAATTTAAAAATGGGCAGAGCTCTCTCTCTAAGCTGACTTGCCAGGTGAACTCACTGCCCTCCTCATTATGTAGAACATGATTCCCGAAGGTGTAAATTTTCCTGGTAACGTGGGACCTGACTCCTGGGGATGAGCTGGGACCTGGCATCAAGGAAATGAGAAAGCCTTCTTGACCAAAAGCAGGAAGAGAGAAATGAGACGAAATAAAGTCTAAGTGGCTGAGAGATTTCAAACAGAGTCGAGAGGTTATCCTGGAGGTTATTCTTATGCATTACACAGATATTTCTTTTTAGTTTATGGCATATTGGAGTGGCTAGAGGGAAATACCTGAAACTGTTGAACTGTGTTCCAGTAGCCTTGATTCTTGAAAATAATTGTATAACCATACAGCTTCTTTAAAATATTTTTATTATAAATAACAAATAAATATACAAACATTCTTAACATACAAACATTCTATACATGGTGTACAATCAATGACTCACCATATCATCACAAAGCTGTGTATTCATCATGATCATTTTTTTGAACATTTGCATCTCTGCAGCAAAAGGAAAAAAAAAACTCATACATGCTATACCCCTTACCCCTCCCTCTCATTGATCACTAGTATTTCAATCTACTCAATTTCTTTTAACCTTTATCCCCCTATTATTTGTTTATTTTTTATCCATATTTTTTACTCATCTGTCCATACCAAAGCTAAAAGGAGCATCAGACAAGGTTTTCACAATCACATAGTCACATTGCAAAAGCTAGATCATTATACAATCATCTTCAAGAAACATGGTTACTATACAGCTCTAGTACTTCCCTCTAGCCACTCTATGCACCATAAACTAAAAAGGGGATATCTATAGAATGTGTGAAAATAACTTCCAGGATAATCTCTTGACTCTGTTTGAAATCTCTCAGCCGCTGACACTTTATTTAGTCTCATTTCTCTCTTCCACCTTTTGGTCAAGGTTTTCTCAATCCTGTGATGCCTAGTTTCAGCTCATTCCAGGATTTCTGTTCCACCTCGCCAGGGAGGTTTACATCCCTGGGAGTCATGCCCCATGTAGAGGGGAGAGGGCAGTGAGTTTGCTTGCCATGTTGGTTTAGAAAGAGAGAGGCCACATCTGAGCAACAAAAGAGGTACTCTGGGGGTGATTCTTGGGCATAATTTTAAGTAAGCGTAGCCTATTCTTTGCAGGGCTGTTTCTTAGGGACAAACCCCCAAATTGAGGGCTCAGCCTATTGATTTGGCTGTCCCCACTGCTTGTGAGAATACAGGAATTCTCCAAATGGGGAAGTTGAATTTTTCCCCCTTTCTCCTCTTTACCCCAAGGGGACTGTGCTGGTTTGAAAGGATGTATGTACCCTTGAAAAGTCATGTTTTAATCAAAATTCCATTTCATAAAGGAAGAATAATCCCCATTCAATACTGTATGTTTGAATCTGTAATTAGATCATCTCCTTGGAGCTGTGTCCCAATCAAGAGTGGTTGTTAAACTGAATTAGGGGAGATGTGTCACCACCCATTTGGGTGGGTCTTGATTGGTTTACTGGAGTCCTATAAAAGAGGAAACATTTTGGAGAATGAGAGATTCGGAGAGAGCAGAGAAGAACAGCATAGCCACAAGAAGCAGAGAGTCCATGAGCCAGCGACCTTTGGAGATGAAGAGGGAAAACGCCTCCTGGGGAGCTTCATGAAAAAGGAAGCCAGGAGAGAAAGCTAGCAGATGATGCTGTGTTCACCATGTGCCCTTCCAGCTGAGAGAGAGAGAAGCCCTGACTATGTTTGCCATGTGCCTTCTCACTTGAGAAAGAAACCCTGAACTTCATTGGCCTTCTTGAACCAAGGCATCTTTCCCTAGATGCCTTAGATTGGACATTTTTTATAGATTTGCTTTAACTGGGACATTTTCTTGGCCTTAGAACTGTAAACTAGCAACTTATTAAATTCCCCTTTTTAAAAGCCATTCTGGTCTGGTATATTGCATTCCGACAACTAAAGCAAACTGGAACAGGGACTTTGCATATTTCTTTACTCACTGTTCAAATCACTCTGGGATTTGTCATGTCATCATACTAAGCTGGACAGACAAAAAAATCTCATGCCCTATTCAAGGTGTGTATAACTATACAGCTTTTACAATGTGATTCACTGTTCAAATCACTCTGGGATTTGTCATGGCATCATACTAAGCTGGACAGACAAAAAAATCTCATGCCCTATTCAAGGTGTGTATAACTATACAGCTTTTACAATGTGATTGTGAAAACCTTCTGTCTGATGCTCCTTTTATCCAGGGTATGTACAGATGAGGAAAAAAATAACGATAACAAGGATAAAAGATAAGTAAATAATAGGAGATAAAGGGTGAAAATTGGTTAGATTAAAATATTGTGGGTCAATGAGAGGGAGGAATAAGGGGTATGGGATATATGAGTTCTTTTTTTTTCTTGGTATATCTTTTTTCTAGAGTGAAGCAAATATTACACAAATGATCATTGTGAAAAATACACAACTATGTGATGATATTGTGAGCCGCTGATTATACAACATGGAAGTGTGGATACTTCTCAATAAAATTATTAAAAAAACAAAAAGCGTAGAGGACTTGAATAGTCATTTCTTCAAGAAGATAAACAGATAGCCATTAAACACAGGAAAAGATGCTCAATATCATTAACCATTAGGGAAACGAAAATCAAAACCTCAAGATACCAATGATATAGCTTTTGCAATGTAACTGTATGATTGTGAAAACCTTGTGTCTGATGTTCCTTTCATCTAGAGTATGGACAGATGAGTAAAAAATACGGATACAAAATAAACAAATAATAGGGGGAACAAATGTTAAAATAAATTGTGTAGATTGAAATACTAGAGCTCAATGAAAGGGAGTGGTAAGGGTTATAGAAAAAAATAGGGGGAATAAAGGTTAAAATATATTGGGTAGATGGAAATACTAGTGGTCAATGAGAGGGAGGCGTAAGGGGTATTGTATGTATGAGTTTTTTTTTTTTCTTTTTGTTTCTTTTTCTATAGTGATACAAAGCGGGTAGTAAGGGTTGTAGAAAAAAATAGGGAGAATAAAGGTTAAAATATATTGGGTAGATGGAAATACTAGTGGTCAATGAAAGCCAGGGTAAGGGGTATGGCATGTATGAGGTTTTTCTTTTTTCATTTTATTTCTTTTTCTGGAATGACCCAAATGTTCTAAGAAATGATCAGGTGATGAATATATAACTATGGGATGATATTGTGAGCCACTGGTTGTATACCAAGTATGGAATGTTTGTGTGTTGAGAATGCTTGTGTTTGTATGTTGTTTTGTCAATAAAAATATTAAGAAAATAAAACTCAAGCTACCACTTTATACCAGGTAGGATGACTAAAAAAAATAAAAAATAAAAAGGAAAATAAGTGTTGGTGAAGATGTGGAGAAACTGGAACCTTTACACATTTCTGGTGCAAATGGAAAACAGTGCAGCTACTATGGAAAACATGTAGGCAGTCCTTCAGAGTGTTAAACACAGAGTTATTACATGACTAAGCAACTCCACTCCCAGGCATCTACCCAAGAGGACTAAAGATATATGTTCACACAAAAACCTGTACACAGATGTTCATAGCAGAAATAGTCATAACAGCCCCAAAGTGGAAGTAGCCCAAATATCCATCAACTAATGAATGTATAAACAAAAAATGGTATATCTAATCAATGGAGTATTATTTAGCAATAAAAAGGAATTCAGTACTGTTACCTACTACAACATGGATGAACCTTGAAAACATACGCTAAACGAAAGAAGCCAGTCACAAAAGATCAAATATGTGTATGAGTCTATTTATATGACATGCCCCAAACAGGCAAATCCATAGAGACAAAAAGCAGGATAGTGGTTGTCTGGGTACAGGGCAAAGGAGTAGAAAGTGGCTGCTAATGGGTATAATGTTTCTTCTATAGGATAATGGGAATGTCCTAAAATTAAATTTTGGTTATGGTTTCACAAGTGTAAATAAGCTAAAAAAACACCAACTAATACTCTATAAAAGGGTGAGTTCTACAATGTGTGATTATATCTGAATGAAGCTATATAAAAAAAAGAACACCTACATAACTCTGACACTGAATCTTTAGATTCAGAGAAACAGAGACTAAAAATCCAAGCAGAAAATAAAATACATCAACATGAAAAAAAAAAAAAAGAAAAAGGAGACAGAGGAGCAGAAAGGAAAATAAACTATATAAGTAAAAGTTGTATTTATCTCATTTACCTCTCAGCATAAAAAATTATCCAGTTCTGTATATCTGTAACTGATAAAATAGGTGTAGAAAATTGAGCAAGTAACAAGTACAATTTTCCTGTGTGATAAGTCACCCTCAAGCACGATGGGCTCCCATTTAATTTAATAATACTAAGCAATACAGAAAAATTATCTCCAAAATGATGACTACAGAAATTTAGTTCCCCAAAGGCAGTTCTCTTCTACCATGTTCTTTCTAAACTTTCATTTATATAAGAGTAGATTTCATTTAACTTTCTGAACTACTATTGAGGAAGCAGCATATGCCCATGACCTACCATTCTGAATTGCTGGAAAATCAAATGACGGCTTACCTTTTCTAATGTACTGAAGGAAGGCCAGGACTGATACCCGTATTCAGATACAAATCGAGCTTTAGGGAAAACTTTCCAGTTCCAGCAATCACTGACATAGTCATAAAAATGAATGTCACCAAAATGCTTGTCATAAGGGTCGGCAGCCAGCCAACCTTCTGCAATGGATTCGGCCCCATTTGTAGGACTGGAGGTGACAAAAGGACGAGTCTTGTCTCCCTAAGTTCAGAAACAAAATGGTTTAAAGGGTGATATTTTCATCCAGGAAAGTTCATATCATTTACTTCTTTAAAAATATTATTAAAAATAATCCTGTAACCACTTTTTGAATAGTGCTTTGAGAACTATTGCTTTTTCATTTCTTTGCTTTGTATATATGTTATACCATACAATAAAAAAAGTTTAAATATATATATATATATATTGGGTGGGCTACTGAGCTATATGGCTCAGTGGCAGAGTTCTGGCCTGCCATGCCAGAAACCCAGGTTCAATTCCCAGTGCCTGCCCATGCAAATATATATATAATTATTATTATAAATACTACCAAGTCCCAGAAATACCAAGTAACTGATAGAAAAATAGTAGGACCATTTATCACCCCTGTTCAACTACAACCTATACCTCTTCATTCTTACCCAGTCCTTTATATCCTTTCATAATTAACATTTAGATCATTCCTTATAGTAGCTGTTTCTAATCTTTTTAATCACCTCTTGCCTCCCAACTTCATCCATCAAAGGTAGCAGTCTAGTACAGGACTTCTCAACTTCAGCACTATTGACATTTTGGGTTGGATAATTCTTTGGAGGTGATGATTGGGTCAAGGGAGGGAAGTTGAGGGGTAAAAACACCTCTGCTTGAAAACGACTGGTCTATTGATTTAAGAACAGAGGCCACTGAATCACATGAACCTGGGTTTAAATCCCAAATCAGAACCTTGCTGTCTTTGGATAGGTCTAGGCCTCAGTTCTCTTACCTGTAAAATAGGGATAAAAATAGTACCCTCTTAGGCCTATTGTGAATATTAAATGAGAAAACACAGTAGAAGGGATGGCTAAATTACAACCAAAATTCAGCTTCCCATAATACACAGCTGACCCTAAGAAGTAGCCGACTAGCTAAAATCAGTCAACATTTGTAGGTCTCCATCTGTTTGCATGGGGCCATATGCCTCATTCTTCTCGTCTCCCATTTGTAGGCAAAGGCCTAAGGGATAATTAGCCAGAAGACAGAGGGACCTGGTCTCTCAATGGAGAAGCACACTCTGTCAATCAGGAGTACCATTCTGTAGCATTAGTGAATAGGAAATGAACATTTATTGTGTTAAACCATGGAAATCCTGTGGTTTATGTGTTAAAGCAGCTAGTATATAAGTACCTAATATGGTACTTGCACATAGTAGAACTCAAAACGTTTTCATTACCATCACAATTATGAGCTCACTTTCTATTTCAGTGAGGAGATCCCTTCATTTAACAAATATCTATCAGGTTTTTATTGCGCGCCTGGCACGGTTCAGCACTGCGAAGAGAGGGATGAGCAAACAGCCATGATAAATGATGTTGCCATACATTCATATATCAAATCTTTTTTTGAGCATTGACTATGCACCAGGCATGCAGTTCTTTCTCTGTTTTGGAGGTTCAACAGGATCCAAGACAGACATGGAAACTCATCTCCTAAAAGGGTAAATGACAATCTAGCGGTTTTGCCAGACACTGAGCAAGTAATTTCAAGTGTGATGAATGTTTTCAAGGAAAATTACAGGATTCTTTGGGAACGTGAAACATATCACAGAAGGCCAATAAGGCTTCCTCAAAAAATAGACATTCAGAAAATACTCAACTAGATATCTTATGAATCTTACAACTGGAGGCGGTTTTATGTACCTTAAACCTAAAGCAAGAGCACTGAAGAAATAAATAAATAAATGGGAGCTCCTCAAAATTAAACACTTTTGTGCATCAAAGAACTTCATCAAGAAAGTAGAAAGACAGCCTACGCAATGGGAGATAATATTTGGAAATGACATATCAGATAAAGGTCTAGTATCCAGAATTTATAAAGAGATTGTTCAACTCAACAACAAAAAGACAGCCAACCCAATTACAAAATGGGAAAAAGACTTGAACAGACACCTACCAGAAGAGGAAATACGGATGGCCAAGAGGCACATGAAGAGATGCTCAATGTCCCTGGCCATTAGAGAAATGCAAATCAAAACCACAATGAGATATCATCTCACACCCACCAGAATGGCCATTATCAACAAAACAGAAAATGACAGGTGCTGGAGAGGATGCGGAGAAAGAGGCACACTTATCCACTGTTGGTGGGAATGTCAAATGGTACAACAACTGTGGAAGGCAGTTTGGCGGTTCCTCAAAAACCTGAATATAGAATTGCCATACGACCCAGCAATACCATTGCTAGGTATCTACTCAAAGGACTTAAGGGCAAAGACGCAAACGGACATTTGCACACCAATGTTTATAGCAGCGTATTTACAATTGCAAAGAGATGGAAATAGCCAAAATGTCCATCAACAGAAGAATGGCTAAACAAACTGTGGTATATACATACGATGGAATATTATGCAGCTTTAAGACAAGATAAACTTATGAAGCATGTAATAACATGGATGGACCTAGAGAATATTATGCTGAGTGAGTCCAGCCAAAAACTAAAGGACAAATACTGTATGGTCCCACTGATGTGAACGGACATTTGAGAATAAACTTGAAATATGTCATTGGTAACAGAGTCCAGCAGGAGTTAGAAACAGGGTAAGATAATGGGTAATTGAAGCTGAAGGGATACAGACTGTGCAACAGGACTAGATACAAAAACTCAAAAATGGACAGCACAATAATACCTAATTGTAAAGTAATCATGTTAAAACACTGAATGAAGCTGCATCTGAGCTATAGGGTTTTTTTTGTTTTTTTTACTATTATTACTACTTTTATTTCTTTTCTCTATATTAACATTTTATATCTTTTTCTGTTGTGTTGCTAGTTCCTCTAAACCGATGCAAATGTACTAAGAAACGATGATCATGCATCTATGTGATGATGTTAAGAATTACTGAGTGCATATGTAGAATGGTATGATTTCTAAATGTTGTGTTAATTTCTTTTTTTTTTTTCCGTTAATAAAAAAAAAAAATTTCAAAATCCAAAAAAAAAAAGAAAATACTCAACTTTTCTCCATTAGGTCTACATTTTTTCTTGGTATATCCATCCATTTTTTTCTTATTTCTCTTCTAGCATAGAAAAAGAATCCTTACTGCTTTCCTCTGCCAAACTCTCTAAGTCATCTCTCTTTTCAACTTTGGAACTATAGCTAATAAGTTATCTTTACTCCTTCCTTTCTAATCTCACTTGTCTCTTCATTGCCCTTTCCTCATTCTATAAAACAACAACAACAAAAACCCTACCTTGTTTCCTTGCAGTCCATCACATTTCTTTACCTTCCACTCCTTTCTCAGCCTCTGCCACTGGGTTCCTGATCATTTCACTCCCCTGAAATTTTCTGGCTTTGTTTTTCAAAAATTGTCCATGGTCTTCTACTTATCAAATAAAGCAATTCTAGCATTCCCCATACTATCCGCTCTCTGCTGTACAATAAATAATTCTATTTCCCACCTATTATTTCTGAAGCTCGCCTGTCCTGATTCCTCAATACTACACTTCCATGCTTCGGTTTCCCTATCCTTTCTAATTTTTCCTTCTCTATTCCTCTTCTCCATTCAGAGATAGGCACTGCTCTGTCTTCAGCCTCTCCTTTTCTCTACCAAAGCTTCTCAGTATAATAATGTTCTCGTTACTCTCAGTTCACACCTCCACACTTGATCTCTGCTCTCACCTCAAACTTATATCCCCAAATACCAGCTTGACATTCCTACCTGGGTTGCCCTGCCAACATCTCAAGTTCAACCTTTCAGATCAGGACTCCTGCTTACTAACTTCAGACTTATTTGACTCTGCATCTTATCTTAATAAATGGTATCCAACCAGGATCATCTTTAACTTTTCCCTCTCTCTCACCACCTTCATTCAGTTAGATTTCAAGTATTTCCAACCTTCCATTCTAATGCTTTTTTCCCGTCACCTCATTTCCAGTTCCATTCCACTGGACTCACTGGACTCCACTACCTACTAGCTCTGTGACTGAGTATTTAATCTCTCAAACCCCAATGTCTTCATCTTGCAAAGCAATGATAATATTACCTATATTTAAGGGTAGTTGTAAAACTTAATAAGTGAATTATGTAAAACATCTATGTGAATATACTGTTATAATAGTTATATTAATTATGATATAATACGTTATTGCTTGGTATATAATATATTCTCAATAACTTGGAGTTCTCAGTTAGTATAATTGGTCTCCTTGCCCAAAATCTCTCACCTCCCTAATGCTTTACCAGTAAAGGTATTGTCTAGGAATATGGGACAGAAAAAGTTCCTCTTCTATGCCCAAGTATGCAGCATCTTCCCACTGTATACTACATAAAGCCCAATTCCATAATATGATTCGAAGTCTTTCTATCGTCTCATTCCAAACTGCCTTTTCTATCTTTGACTCTCCCACAACAAGCCAAGAGTCCTTTGCTTTGGGTGCTGGGCACTGCTTGCTGCTCCCTATACCCACCACATATTTCCATCCCTTTTACCTTTGCTCACATTGTTTCCATGACCTAAAATATCTACTGGATAACCTGCTGCCCCCAAATTCTACTCAATCTTTAAAGGCTTGGTTTGGATGTCACTCTTAACTTGAAACCCTTCTAGATCTTTGCAGTTAAAATTAATGATTTCTTCCAAAACGCTCCTCGGGTTTTGGGACTATATTTTTTTATAGCACTTATTTCATTCTGCCCTGTCGAATTCATAATTTTTTGCTTCCTTTTGATGGTAGACTGTCAGCTCCATGAGAAGAGTTTCTCAACAGCCTCTGGAATGAGGCTTTGCTACTAGCAATAGGTAGTAGATATTGGCTGAATTTAAAAACATCGCAAAGTGTAAGATTATGGGTAGTTGTACATTCAAGTGATATATTCTGTTATAACTGCTTTGAAGTAAAATTGGAGGAGAAGGCAAATCAATCCCCCAAAGCTTGATGATTTTCCTTCGATTCCTCCAGTTTCTTGAACAATTACTAATGAATCTCTGTCTAAAAATATCCACTATTGATGGTACACTAGCATTTCCTCTCAAGGCTTGGTTTTAGTCACAAATCTCAGATGATCTCTTTCTAGGTCATGACCTTAAATGTATATTTGGGGGGAGGCAACGATGAACTCAGTGGCAGAGTTCTCACCTGCCATACTGGAGACCAGGTTCGTTTCCCAGTGCCTGCCCATGTAAAAAACAAAAAAGGGTATTTGGATCAAGAGATTCTCTGAGATGAATTGAGGGAATGATCACATAAGGAAAGTGTAATAGAAAACTCATCATTGTAATTAATATGCGGACAGATCGATTTATGATGCTTTCCCTTAAATGCCATACACTTTGATAAAAATAACAACAGTTATGAACATATTGTATCTAATTCCTGTCCATCTCCAAAGAAATCAGCAAATATAAATTATTTCTCACAAAATCACTTTAAGATTAATTGGTCCTTTTGAGGAGGGCATCATATTTTCATTTTAGAAATGGATTAAGAAATCAACATAGAAATTAATTTTATTAAGTTCAAGAATGCAGTGTCAAAATAGAGATTAAAATTTATAAGTATCTGAAGACCTATCTTGTTGAATGAAAATAATAGTGATGTGATGATAGCTACTATTAATTTAAATTTTATTATGTGCTTCATACCATGTGTTTTCTCAATTCACACAACAACTCTAAGAGTTAGGCCCTATAATTAGCCCAATTTTATAGCTGGGGAAATAAAAATTAAGTAGCATGCCCAAGATCACACAGATAGTAAATGAATTAGCCAGGATTTGAACTCACAAGCTCTCAACTACTATGGTCTGAAACAAAAATCCTCAGACATTAAGATTCATCAGAAATTTAAAAAAAAAGCAAAACATAGTACTTACCAATACCTTTTCTCCAGATAGTAAAATAAATGTTCATAAATATTAAACCTTATACTATCTCACTTTATGAATAGAAAAATATTATAAATTTTAACCTATGTTTTTCACTGAGTTCTTAATAAAGTTTCTTCACACAAAATGGTACACTAATGTCAATTCAGCATATTTAGGTACTAATATCATATACTATTTTTTAAACACACCTCTTTTCAAACTGCTTCAAGATATAACTAAACATTTAAATTATCAAATCACAGAAACAAAAATACAAAGATGACAAGATTATTTAATCACATTAAACATTAAAGTTTTTAGAAAGCTAACCTTTTGAAGGCATTACTACAAAAAACAAAATTTTTGCTTTCCCCCCTAAAAAAAAAGTCAATTTACATTAATGCATATCACTGTAATGTGCCTATTAACTAGTGCAGAGAGAATTCCATAAAAGAATGATCAAAAGGTAGAGTTGGGAAACAGCTCTTTTCTCTTGCCCTGCCCCTTAAGCAGCACAGCAAAATATTCCTATATGATATACACAAAATTCCCTTTAATATTTACAATTCTAGATTTTTAGAACTGGCATACCAATACATCCTCTGTCCCAGAGATTCTTAACCTTTGGTGACCCATGCCTATCTCTGGAACAACCAACAATAAGCACAATTTTAATTTATGTGTGGCTATTTCCACAGATAAATTAATTCTCAAAGGTGTCTCAAGTCCATGAATCCTTCCAGAGGCTGAAACCTTACAATGGAATACTATACATTAAGATGAAAACTGTAAAAAATTGCCCACCAAAAAAAGATGCACAACAACTTGCTATACTGGTATTCAAATTGATCCAGTCTAACAACACATTTTTAAATTCTACTGCATAAGAATCGTTACATACTGCCAAGACAATCTCTCTGATGTTTTTCACATAGAGTATGACATAGTCATTGATGTAGGTTTTCAGGTCACTGGGGTATATATTAAACCAATTCGTCATCAACGCTGCTTCATTTTCATTATTGCCACTCCATACAATGATAGAGGGATGAGATTTCAGTCTCCTGATCTGAAATTTAAGAAAAGATAAAATAATTTTCAAATGTTCATTATTAAAAATAAAAAACTTACACTAAAATTATTCATAAAATTGTAGCCATCTCCACTTCTTCACATAAATTCACAAGTGCCAAAAAACTCATTAATTTGAAATTTGGCTAGTAATGTGAGCTGGGAAAATCTATTTTAACACTTTGAAAATGGTGAGATTCTTTTAGTTTGTATTTTATAAATAAATCCCCAAAAAACAGGCTTACTCTTCTCTGTTGTATAAAAAAAGATAATTCACTTTTTTAAGAAAAAGTAAAATAAATCAACTTCATTGTTAGGAACTGAATCACGTGCCCTACAAAAGACATGTTCAAGTATTACTGTGCTCCTGTGGGTGTGAACCCATTCATGAGTAGGACCTCTGAAGATGTCAGTATGAGATTAGATGTGGATTCATTTGTGAATAGGGTCTTCAGAAATCCTATTTGGATGAGGCCAAATTGAATCAGGGTGGCTTTAATCCATATGATTAAAGGCCTTACAGGCAGAGGGAATTCAGACACAATCAGTTAATAGCAGGCACAAGTCAGAAGAAACCAGAAGTCAGCAAAAACTAGAGGATCAGATACAAGGAGAGAGCCGGCCATGTGATGGAGGACTGCGGGAGCATTACAGACTCTGGGAGAAAGCAAGTCCTGACAGCACCTTGATGTTGAACTTCTAGTCTCTAAAACTGGACACAGTAAGTTCCCATTGTCCAACCAACTCGTTGTGTGGTATTTGTCATAGCAGCTCTGGCAAACTAAGACACTCATCATTATCTGAATCACCACGAAAATGGCTCTAACAAATAAAAAAGGCAGAGTTCTGTGAATTCCAAAGGCTAAGAGGACAAGACATTGTAGGGATTAGTTCTCAAGGTCTAATCGAAGTTTTGTTGCAAAGAAACAAATGAGGCAAAGCAAACTCTCACCACTAAAAGAGGAATCTCGTTTCCCAAGCAGTCTCACCTGAGATTAGAAAATCAAAAGGACAACTAAAGAGATTTTTACAAACCACATGAGCTCCAGGGGTAAAGCTGGAGAACAATGAGACAGAGAAATAGAAGTTTGCAATGGAAGTAAAAGGCAAATATGGAAGACTATAGTAAAAAGATTAGGGCAATCAAGGGAAGGACTCCTAAAATAACTATCAATAGCATATCCCAAAAAATCAACTAAAGGTAAGTAAATTACTCAATATATCTAAATATAGAAGTGGAAGCTAGAAAACATACCTGTAATCTCTGCCAGTTATGAGACATGAGGCCTGCAATTAATTTAGATCATTGTGAAACCTATATGATGGTAAAATTATCCTGGTCCTTTATGCACTAGACCAACTCCAACATGCCCCTTTCTTCTGATACACTGGGATATTTGCCCCAGCAGAAGATTCATTAAAGTTCTCTGAGAATTACAAGGTGAGTCAGTGGTCAAGCGAAATTCTTTTGGAACAAGTTCTGGCAGTGTAACCTCATTGGTATTTATAACTTCTCATTACTGTCATTATTTAAAGTAATGGATTCCCAGTGATGTTTGATGTTCATAATTTCACTGTGGTTTCCATTCAAAAACCTAAGTAAATTACATATATAAAATAGTAAAGTACTAAGGATGTATTAAAGAGAGATACTTCATTAAAAAATTAAGGTCTGTTTTCCTAAACCAGTCTTGCAAAGAGTATTTCATTTACGACCCTCTGTACCTGCTCAGGTATGTGAGGACTGCTTCCACGGAGACTGGCATATTTATTGAGCTGATTTGTGTGATTCCTTGAAAATAAAAATGCAATTACTTAAGAGGCAAAAGCTTCAGTGGCTCTGTGTTACATACACACTTCAAACTAATTTAGAATTTTATGATAAGTTGTATTTTAAAATTTTAGCAACGCTGCATAAAATGGTTCTTTTTGGGTGGGCCACGGTGGCTCAGCAGTCAAGAATGCTTGCCTACCATGCCAGAAAACCCGGGTTCGATTTCCGGTGCCTGCCCATGTTAAAAAAAAAAAAAAAGGTTCTTTTTCTTTAATAGTACATAATAGAGTTGAAGTCATATAAGCTACTATATTTTAATTATTCATGTGAAAGAAATTTAAAATAAGACTGAAATGCTTGCCACCTGCAAAACTATAATAAATATTTTAAGAGTTATTCATTCATCTATCCATCTGTCTATCCATATAATTGATGAATAACCCAGCCAGGACCCAGGGATACAGAGGTGAACCAGCCCTTGGCCTTGGGAGATTGCTGTCTTGCAGGAGTAACAAAACATTGATCAAGTAATTGAAAGTGGGATGTGTGCTACACAGGGCAAATGAAGGGTGACCTAATCTAGACTTGTGGATGTAGAAATATTTTTTTTCCCAGAGAAAGTTATACTCAAGGTAAGAGAAGCCAGAGGAGAATGAGTAAGGTGGTCCACAGGAGGGTTTGGGGAGAGCCTGGCTGTCGGCCCATTGTTCTGAAAGGACTGAGCACGTGCCCCGGAGATGGCAGAGTACTGGTGCCACCCAGATGCTTGAGGAGGGTGAGCTGAGAAAAATCTACAGTGGTCCCCATGTTGCAGCCCTTGCCCAGTATTTGCAGAGAGTAGGGCCACGGCATAGGCCCTTAGAAAGGGTGGGATTCTGCCTTCTAAAGTCTCAAAGATGAATGTCTCTCAGACTTTGAAATCTAATGGAGTTTGCACTGCAGGTTTTCAGAATTGGTTAGGTCTGGTGACCCTGTTTTCCTTCCAATTTCTCCCTATGGCAGTGGGATTGTTTATTCTATGACTATTCCTTCTTTTTATACTGGAAGCAGATAATTTGGCGATTTATTACCACCACATGGCTTCTGACAACTTGGGATCGGATCATCTCCACTGTGTTAAGGATTTTAGCTAAGTGACACAGTTCCCACAGTAATATCTGACCTAAAGAGAAGGGAGACTACAGAGCTCTTCAGGGATGAGGGAGCTAGTCTCACAAATTTATTTCTCACAGTCCTGGTAAAAGGTGTGTATTCTGGACATTCCTAGCGTTTGTGAGCAGGTCTTCCATGATAAATTCACTCTAATATTCCAATCTCTCTAAGCCTTTGCATCACCTCATCTAAATTGTACCAGGGCGGTTCTGGCATTTCAACCTCAGGTAACGTTGGCTACTTTTTGATCCACGTTTCAGTCAATCACTCAAACAAACTGTTAATGCCATTTCTAAACCCTCGAGCTACAATATTCAATGCAGAATCTCTGCTTAGTGGGTCCAAATTAATAAACAGCCTGATCCAACTTTATATTCCTTCCACATTATCCTGTACTCTTAATATCTATTCCCACACATATTTGCTGATTTCTGTCTATATTAATTGGAAAACTCATGCAGTTTTTCTGGAGTATAGCATATATTCTCATGTGTCACACTTTGTTTCTAACTTTTCAAGGCCTGTTGAGACTTTAGTCTAGTTATAGGTCTTGAAGAAAAGAGAGGTGGTGGGGGTGGGTCATGAAAAGAATTAAAAATATCTTTCAAGCCAATTACCTTAGGGCATTCCCTTGCAGTTTCATCTGGTAAAACAAGATTAATCGCCCCAGACAGAGGAGTGAGGGCTGTTTAACTAGGGGAGGTAGTTATAGGTGAAACAGGCACTGAAGGTTTCATCTCTTTAGGTGAAGGTTGGATGGCAGAGTCCATAGAGTGGACTGGAGGCCCAGAAGCTGTTTCCTCAGGGAAGGCTGGAGTTGGGACATATGTCTCCTCAGAACAGACTATTATAGGTCTATCTAACAAAGATTCAGCAGAACCCCAGGCTTCCATGTACCGCTGCCATCATTATCAACTGATATGTCCCTATCCCAAGTTTTAATATCCAATTCTTTTCCAATCAAAGCCATTACTTTAACAGCAGAGACACCCTGCAAGATTGAGATTTTAGTTTACATTGTAAATCTGCTACTTGCACAATGAGACACTGGGTCTGGTTTTCAGAGATCTCAAGTATGTAACCACAGGAAGAAGATTTTCTTTCAGGGTACACTAGAATGTTTATATCTTTCATACAGCAGTTAAGCCGAAAATTTAAAGACTTCATCTCATCCCTTTCTCTCATAACTATATCCAGTATATCTAAGAATAACCAGCCAATATCATCATACTTTTAACTCCACAAGACTCTGTTAAGGTGTCAAAAGCATTGTCACTCAAAGCCTTGCCTCATATAGGAGTCTGATTAGGAGAATGAAGTGGTGATGTTTTGTGTATCTGTATTGCTAACTTATGCCATAGGCTGTCAGTGTTATCTGGATTATTGGAAGTAGGGTCATTAGTGCCTTTGAATCTAGTCAGAGTAGAAAACCAATTTTTAAAATCGATTTTTAAGATTCTCTTTCTCAAGAACCACTCCAGGTACCAAGCTATATTAGTAAGGGTTCTCTAGAGAAACAGAACCAATAAGAGATATTGTAGTAAAAGTGTCTCACACAACCATAGAGATGCAAGAGTCTAAAAGCCCTAGAGCAGCTTTGAGTCGGCCACTGCAATGACGGTCCTCAATGAACACCACAGGAGAGGTTCACTGGCAGAAGAAAAACTGGAAGTTCTCTCTTCTGTCTTAATAGTCTTCGGCTGATCAGATTAAATTCAGCTGACTGGATTTTCTTGTTGCAGAAGAGATCACAGATGCAATCAGCGACAAATGCAATCAACTGACTGATGATTTAATAAACTAGCCTTCTGGTTTATTAACCAGCCATGAAATACCCTTGCAGTAATGGTTAGGCCAGTACTTACCTGACTACACACCATCTGGTCTAGTCCACCAACTGGGCACCATCACCTGGCCAAGGTGACACCAACCATCAATACTGACCAAATAATTTGTAATTTTTAAAAATGATTATGAACTTGTACATTTAAACATGATGGATTTCAAGTCATTGAAATATTTATCCTTACTGAAGTTCATATTATCAAACTGTCCTACTTTTGGCTGGGCAGAGCTTTTTCAAGTCCTTTTGACATATCTTCAAGAACTTTTTTATTTGTATGTCAAGTTGCTCTAGGATCATCTTATATATTTCCTACCCCCAGACCTGGAGCCAGCCATTTCTCCAAAAAGCCATTCTCTTAATGATTACGATGATCTAAATTTCAAAATCTTGATACCAAGGATGCTCAACACCACTTGTGAGTGTTTGTTTCTAGTCCTCTTCAGTGGACAGTGCTGAGAAGGGCATAATATATAAT
Source organism: Tamandua tetradactyla (assembly GCF_023851605.1). Taxonomy (NCBI): domain Eukaryota; kingdom Metazoa; phylum Chordata; class Mammalia; order Pilosa; family Myrmecophagidae; genus Tamandua; species Tamandua tetradactyla. The sequence goes on along the minus strand of NC_135350.1, from coordinate 21,374,029 downwards.
CTCTTCCTTGCATTTATATACCAATAAATATAAATACAAATATAAATGAGTATATAGAGAATGCAAAAGAAATCAAGAAGTCAAGAATGACTTGAAATTTTTGGCCTAAGCAATTCATGGAATAAAGGTACCACTTATTGAGATGGGGAAACGCAAATGTGGGGGAGGTAATATAAGTTTGGTTTGAACATGATGAGTGTGAAATGCCTATTAAACTTGAAGGATATAAGAGAGGCAATTTCCACCACATCCCCATTCTACTCTCCTAATTGTTCTGTGCAGAAAAGGATGACAGCAGATTATTGTAAACTTAACTAGGCAGTGACTTTAATTGCTGCTACTGTTCCAGATGTGTTGTCATTGCTTGAGCAAATTGATACATTCCCTGGTACCTGGTATATAGCTATTGATCTAGCAAATGCTTGTTTCTCAATAATTGTCAGTAAGGACCACCAGAAATACTTTGTTTTCAGCTGGCAAGACCAGCAATATACCTTCACTGTCCTACCTCAGGAGTATATCAACCCTCCACCCCATGTCATAATCTAGTCTCTCTCTCCCTCCCACAAGAAATCATACTAGTCCGTTATATTGATATCATGTTGATTGGACCTAGTGAGCAAGAAGTAGCAATTACTCTAGACTTATTAAGGCATTTGCATGTGAGAGGGTAGGAAATAAACCAAACAAAAATACAGGGTCCTTCCACCATAGTGAAATCTTTAGGTGTACAGTTGTATGGGGCATGTTGAGGTTTTCCTTCTAAGGTGAAGGATAAGCTGTTTCATCTGGCCCCTCCTATGACCAAAAAAGAGGCAATTAGATAGAAGAGCCAGGAAGTCAGCAGAGAAGTGAATCAAAGGGGTGTTAAAGCCCTGAGACTGCCTAGGGAGTCAATTACCTGACTGATTTTCCATAGGATTTAGTAAAGAGACAAACAAAAAGAAATTTGGAAGGATTTAACAAAAGATAAAACTGAAAGATAAAACAAGTGTTTTAGTTGTTTTTTTTTTAATTCCTGGAATGGAAATAACATACCTGGTAAGCAACTTCTGCCCTCACTGAATTCACAAAGCTCTTATCAGTTGGATAAAGGGCACAGGCAAACATAAAATCCTGCCATACCTGTTAGAAAAAACAAAGGGCAAGAAAGCATTTCCATAAACGTTACTACACAGAAATTCTCCACTTTTAACTTTGGTGATTATCTTACACATGAAAAATCAAGTTAGCATGGTGATTGTGACTTCTCAATCACGCCTATGCATGAAGGCATGGAGGAAAAGTTGAGCAGAGATTCAACTTTTCAGAACTGCACAAAAACGGTGAAGAAACCTGAGATGAGAAAATGTTAGTCAGGTAGAAAAGAAAGGAGCCTTCAAATAAGAAAACACTGAATGCATTGAAGGGAAACCAAAAACGCCTTCCCCACATCTCTCCTCATTCCCGCTTTCACTAGTAATTTGGTATCAAGAGACAAGACTATTAGGAATCATAGTATAGCTAACAGGTTTATTTTCTTATAGGAGTTAACTTTTCATGGAATAAAGGAGAACTACATTCACATTTTAGTAATGAAAAATATATAAGGCCATTACTAGGGAGGCCGCATAATGCAGGAGTTAAGAGCACCAGCTGGGAATTGGGCTGCCTGAGTCAGAATCTTGCTTACACCATATACATCACACAGCACAAAGCTCTGTGATTTGGGACAAGTGATTTCACCTGTTTCTGCTAGTTTCCTCATCTGGGAATACAGAATGATAGTAACTACCTCATAGAATGGGCATGAGGGGAGAATGAATTAATATACGCAGAGAACTTAGAACAATACCTGGTACTTAATAAATATTATATACTATTGCCATCATCACCACAACCATCACCATCATTATTATTTAATTACTACTCTTTTATGGAGCTCTGCTCTATTTTAGAACTGTAATACTACAATTAAAAAAAAAATTTCCTCTGTTCAGTCATCACCAATGCAAAATATGTTCAAAGCACATTTTTCAAAATATTAAGCACCCATTTTTCTTACTTAATTTTATTATTTTTCTTCTCTCTAAATTTTGTTAGATCTCCATGAAGTTAACATTTTTAAATATTGAATTTGATTTTTTATGTATGCTTTCATATCACAAAGAAAATTATAAAGAAAATGGAGATAGACATATACTTAGATATAACAAACATAAGGAAAATGTACCATTTAAAATGATTAAACATGTATGAATTATCATCATGGCTCTGGGTTTGCAAGATATCATCTATTCTTTGGGAATAATTGGAATATCATTCCTTGCTCTGAAAGCAGAAGCAATGAGCAGTATCACCCTTGCAAAACATCAGATGTCAAATGAGGATATAATATCGTATCAATATATAAAATACTACCATACACTCACCATTATTCCTAGTTCATTACAGATTTCATAGAATTCATCCTGCTCATAAATTCCTCCGCCCCAAACCCGGAGGGTATTCATGTTGGCATCCACAGCAGACTGCAAAAGGAGTCGTAACCTAGAGAAGAACAGAAGCTGTAAACTTAAGCTACATGCTCTGAAATTTTAAAAGCAAACACTATGCGGAGATCTGGGTTTGATTCCTGGCCCATGCACCATCACCACCACCACCCCCCAAAATATAAAATACTAATTGTTAAAATTTGGAATATTAAAAAAAAATTTTTTTTTTTCAAAACATGTTGCGTTTAAAAAAAAAATCATGTTGGGCAGGCCATGGTGGCTCAGCAGGCAGAGTTCTCGCCTGCCGTGCCGGAGACCTGGGCTCGATTCCCAGTGCCTGCCCATGTAAAAAAAAAAACATGTTGTGGTAGAAAACACATTTCACATCTCTGTTAGAGAAACACATTTTTAAATTATGATGACTTGAACATAATGCTTAGTAAAGAAAATGAGGTAAAGTTACATCATACACATTAACTGACACCACATAAAAAAAAAAAAACAGAAACAGAAATATTGAGATATTTTCTCTGCTTCCTAAATTTTCAGTAACGTTGTGCTATCTTTTTCTCCTTGTGTATGCTGTGCAGTGGGGGGTCACATTTCATTCTTCTCCATGTGAATATCTCATTCTCAGCAGCACCATTTGTTGAATGTCTTTTTTCGGGGGGTAAGTGCATGGGCCAGGAATCAAACCAGGGTCTCCTGCATAGCAGGTGAGAATTCTACTCCTGAACTACTCATGCACCCACTGTGCTATTTTTAAAACTGAATTTTGGTTTTAAAGTTATTCCTGTAGAAGAACATAAGTATAAACCTTCAAAAATCAAATGTGATAATTTTACATAACTATTTAAAATTATAAAAGAAAAGTCAAAGCTTGAATTACTACTTAGCTCATCCTCTACCTCCTTTTTATACAATTCCTCCAGCCCAGTACTTCTTTCTCTAGTAAATTTCCTTTATACATTTTTCAGTTCCTAGGCACAATGCCCTAAGGAGAAGCAAGAAATTTATAGCCGGTTTGAGAGTCTGCATGCTCCACCCCCAGAACACTGCCCAGGAGTAAACTGGGAAGCCAAAAAACAGGCTGGTCAGGGACCCGGAGCACTGGGCTCTCAGCAAAGTCACCTATGGACAGTTTACCAATTGGCTCTTCTGTGCTAAACAGTTCATAGTCAAAAACAGCCAGAGAGGTGAAAAGCATTTCAAAAGGAAAAGATGGAGCAAATTATCCCCTGCCTGTGCCTGAAGAATTCTTCTTATGAAATTCAGAATATACACATTTTGAAGTAAAAGGAAATTGCAACTTTTGGCAAAATTAGGGTTTAGTTACTAGTTACATCTATATTCTAAACACTAAGTAACATATATTTTCACTTAAAAGACAGCAGTTTATAAACCCAAGTAGGATTCACTACTCTCTTCTAATGATCTATTCTCAAAGCTTTTGAAAAAATTACTTTAAATTTCTTCTAGACCTAGAATTAGTATTTCTTTTTTAGTTCTCTTAAGGTTAAAGAATATGCAAATAGCATAAAGAGGTATAAATGGATTCCCAATTTTTTAGAAGCATGCTTAAAAATAAGGTTTTCTTCAAAACCCTACAAAAAAATCTTAATTTAATAATAAATTTATTATTTATTTCAGAGTAGATACACAATAGTTTTCTAAAAGCAGGTGCTTTCAGTAGTCTCATAATTTAGCTTCAAGACTACAGATTAGGAGATTGGGATACATGATCTTAAAATCCTTTCCGTCATCCTAGAATTTTATATTACTTCTCAGTTCCTTCCAGTGGGTCTAAAGAAAGGGAAAATGAGTAGCAAGCCTCAAGCCTTATGGGACTGTTAATAAAAAGAGGAACAAGAAAAGAAAGATGGTAACTTACAAGTCAGAGGTTACTCGATCCTGGAACGAATCTGCTGGGATCCAGTTAGAGCCTTTCAGAAATACGGGAAATCCATTAATTTTGAAGTAGAAACTTAGACCAGGAGACCCTTTTATAGGCTCTTCTATAAGTTCCACTGTCCTAAAATAAACCTGAATGAACAGAAATAAACACTGAATATCAAACAAAAATGTAAGCAAAAGAGGTAGAAAAAGAAGAACAACTTTCTGAACACTTATATGAGCACAGCTCAATGTTCATTTTCCTATTTGCTATGAAGCACTCAATGTGGAAGTACACATTTCGGAAAACATACATACATATACACAGATTATTGCTTGAGTCTGCTATTTCTTTTAAAAGAAAAAATATAAAAAGCTTTTACCATTTACAACATAGTAAAATATGTTGTAGTCTACCTCATGAAATAGGCACTTATATAAAAACAAACATATTAGAAGATACCGTTTCAAAATCAAAACAGAAACTGATACTGTCGTGAAACAGGAAAAAAATGCTACCAGTGAAACAGATGCATCTTTGATTGAAAAACACATTCTCATTTGAGTTGTTTAAATATGCAAATTGTGCATCTTAAAATCAAAGAAAGATGCCACACAGCATTTCATAATTTAACACTTTTACAATCTTAATAACACATTGCTGTAAAAATGCTTTGTTTAATGGGTAATTGAATCCTCGCTACCATATCGTGATGTCTGAGAGAGCTCTTGGATTATAACTGCGGAGGTGGTGTTGCGGTTGGCAGATGGGATAGGAGCGCACATTCCTTTGCTATCACTGCGACATGAAACGCAAGCTGAGACCTCTGTCCCTGTGACAGTATAGTCAGGTTTTCCCACATCCAAGCATGGTCAGCAAGACCCTACAAAGAAAAGTTTTGACGTTCTTACCAAAATCGTCATTCTTTCCAGTAATAAACTGGACCGAGGAAATGAAGGACATGGTTCTACACCAATAAAGCCTACCCCCGAACCACAATTACATGTTTCTTTTCTAGTTGAAAAAATTAATAAATTAGTCTACTTTACATTCATGTAATTAAAGTACCCATATGTTCTTCCACCTTCCTACGCTTGCCTTAATTTATGTAACATGACAAATGATACCAGAGTTACTTCATGAGAAGACACAGGAAAATGCCCGCATGAGGAGAATTTTGACATAGATTTGCCACAGTCCTTTAGGATTGCAACATGTAAAGAATGCACAGTGATTTGCACGGGTGAATTTTAAAAACACCTTGAGAGGGGATTTGAACATGTAGTACAGAGGTTCTTACACGTGGCTGGAGACGACAGGGATTACTGAGACTCTTTCAGGAGGTTTTTGAGTTCAAAGCTATTTTAATAATAAAGCTAAAACATTATTAGCCTTTTTCACTCTTAGGCCCTCTTACGTGTATGATGGAACTTCCCAGAGACTATATGTGTGATAGCATCATCAATCTGAAGGCTAATAGGATATGTGCTTATATATTCTGGTGTGTTCTAGTTTAGGGTATAAAGAGGTGCATTTTCAGAGATCAACTCAGTCTGTTCTCAGTGCTTCTACTTGTTCTTACTAGTGGCTTTTGGCCATTCCTGCTATAATCTCTGTAACCTCATTATTGTTCAATAAATTCTTACTTTGAATTCCAAAGTCTCCCTTACAACCTACAGACACCTAAAAGTTTACTAAGGACATTCTGTTAACTTGTTCCACAATAATGTTTTTTTTTTCAAATTAAAAACAAATTTCAATTTAATTTTAATTGAAATTCATTTCAGAATTTAAAACCTATTGCATTCTAAAGAAAGCTTATTTATGATATACTTTTTCCTAATTTAAGGCCAAATCATTGACCGAAAAGGGGAAGAGTAGAAGATCTGCATTCTCATCTTACAGCTGCACTGTCTACATCTAAAAATGGTAAAAAAGAAAAAGAAAGAAACTGACATATCAGTCTTTTGATTCATGGGAGATAAGAATCTACTCCAAAGAAACTGTATGAAATTATAAATAAATGAAATTGTGATGAAAGTCATCTTTCTCTCAGTTTTATAGTATAGGTGCTCATAATTTACTTTATTGTGCTTTATGCAATGGAATATTTTTGCATAACATGTATGGTTCCAGTTAATTTAGTGTCATTTGGAGGTCAATCTTTTGGTATATAAAGAAAAAGTAATTGAATATTTTAAACTTAGATGAGATGAGCTATTTAAAAGCTAAACAATGTTCATTACATTCCTCCGAAAAAGCCACTAAGCATCTTAGAGGGTTAGTGACTGTGCTGCATTGGCTGGAGAAGTTCACATTAGCTCAGAGGCCGTTGTACAGTGACACCGCTGAACGCCTACTGAATGCAAAGTCAGGAAAAGAAATCACACTGCTGTCACTTTTCAATGATGGGGTAGCTCATTCAATTAAAGATTTAGCTGCAACATGAAAACTGAGCAGGTATCTCATCCGAAGAATCATACTTTGCCTTACAAATGGATGGATCTCACATATGAACTGTTTTTGCTTCTATTTGTCTGGTAACAGCACAATGAATCATTGAAGAAGATATTTCTTGTATGTGCATGCTTGACAACAAAACACAAGAGGTGCTGAAGTATCAAAGTACTGAATAACTTTCCTGAATCTCACAGTTATCCTGCAACAGCTGTGTTAACATTTGCACTTCTATTGCCACAGCAGTGGTGGGGATACTGCAGGTGCCTAAGCAGAAATCAAAGCAGGGGCTCCAAAGTGTGCAAGTTATCACTGTACCCTCCACCTTCATGCACTAGCAGGGAAAAAAAGACAGTTTCACTTTCAAAATGACCTGGATAAAGGAGTACAAATTATCAATTTTATGAAATCCCAACCGTTGAGTGCACCTCATTTTAATATTCTGTGATGAAATGGGAAATATGCACAAAACACTACATATGATGGTTGTCATGAGGGAAAGCATCTATCTCATTATTTGAGTTGTAAGCTTAATTAGCCAACTTTTTCATCAAATTCCATTTTTACTTGAAAGAAGGACTGACAGACAAACCATGATTATTCACACTTGAATATTTGGCAGATATTTTCATTAAAATGAATGAAGTAGGCCTGTTACTTCAAGGAAAATACAAAAATTAGGATTTAAATAAACTCTTATCAACTACCATGAGTTTGAAAGCTTCCCAATTAGTAAAGACTTTAGGATGAGATCAGTGGGGATGTTAACAAATGTAAATTCAATTTTGTATAATGACACATTTCAACATGTGGAAGATCTGTAAATTTCAGTAAATCAACATTTTCCAAATAACCGGTGTATTACATTACAGTATCACACATGGGTAAAAGTTCCACCAAAGTGTAGGATAGGGGTGCAAAGGTAGTTCAGTGGTAGAATTTTCACCCACCTGGCAGGAGACCGGGTTCGATTCCTGGCCCACGCACTTCCTCCCCCCGACACACACACAAAAAAACTTCAACAAATGGTGCTGCAATAACAGGATAGTCACATGGAAAAAGAATGAAATGTGACCCCCACCATACAGCACACACACACACACACACACGAAAGTGTAGAATAGACCAATGAATTTTAATACATTGGTATATCAATGTATAAAAAGTTCACCAATATGGTTTCAGATTCCACACTGCAACTAAGTTTTAAGAAACTACCACTTAAGTTCTTTCTAGTGTTGTGTCAAAGAATATCCACAATTCTCTGAAGTGGCTATTAAAGTACTCTTCCCTTTTTCAACTAAATCTGTGTGAAGGCAGATTTTCTACATACGTTTCAACGAAAACAGCATATTGCAAATTGATGGAATGCAGAAGCAGATGAGGATCCAGCTGTCTTCCATTAAGCCAGACATTGAAGAGATTTGCCAACACGTAAAACAATGTTATTATTTATGCTAAATATTTTCATTTTGGAAAATATACTTTTTTTCATAAAAAATAAGTCATTTACATTAACACACCATGGGGTTATCTTTGTTTTTTGAAATGAATTAGTGATTTTTAAAAAATTCTCAGTCTTAATTTTTAATATGGCAAATACCGGCACATACAGCCCACATGAACAAAAGCACTTTGGGGCTCCCATAATTTTTAGGAGCATAAAGCCGCCTTGAATCCAAAGAAATCTGAGACTCATTAATTTAGAAAACAGGACCCACATTTAATTTTTAATATCTATTAATATTAAGATAATATTAACTACAAAATAGAACAATTGTTCTATTTTGTGAACATTTTCTTGTGAAAAGACATCTATCCCAATCTCCCAGCTTCTGCAACAACAATTTCATGACACAGGTCAAAGGAAATTCTAACCACCTGACAGGGCCTCAGAGATGAAGTTCCAATTGCCACTTGCTTTCCCCTCTGGACATTTTTTGGCAGGTTAAAGGCTGCTGGGTCGGTGATTCGTGGCAGTCCGAATAGGTCACATGAAAGCCTTCTTCTACAATAGGTATTTTACTTCTTGAGAAAATAATGGGCTCTGAAAGAGGTGTTTTGTAAAAACCCTTAAGAAACACAAATTTACATGCAGGGTGAATGTATTATCTTCCTATGAGGTCAAAGATTTTTAAACAGCCCAACAAACCAAACTACTGTCTAAAAGTAGCAAAAAAATAACCAGCTAAAAACCTAACTGTAATCAAGCAGCCCTGAATTTTTAATTTTTCCTTCCCAAATTTTTCTGCCTAGTGTTGAAAGTTTTTTTAGCTCCTTTTTTTTTAATTAACTTCATAAGAACTTCATTTTTGGAACAGAAGGATTAACTTTAAAAGTGTAGGCTAGCTGAACTCATTCTTTCACACAGGAATTAGGCATATCTTACTAAAAGGCTTAAGAGTTACGTGACTGGTAAGTAAATACTGTGCTTCTCAAATTTCTTTCTCGGTAGACCAAACAGATGATGGTGTAATGAATCACTGATTCATAAACTGAGTGCTATTTTTCAGCTGTTTGTAACAAGATACTTAAAATGCGGCTATAGTATCACTGGATTTTCAAAAGGGTAATTTTCTACTTGAAAAAAAAAAACTACTACACAATTCTAAACATTGGCAAATGTTATCTAAAAGATTTTTCAAATAATTTTCATCAATCTCCAAAATATACCTTCTAAAAATCATTTCCTATCTACTACCCTGCATTATTAGAGACAACAAAATACCACCTTCCTGTCTTTGCCCTGAAAGTTCACGATCCACTGCCCTACCGTGCAGAAGTGAGAAAACAAGCTCTGGGTCTCCACAAAGAGTTTGCCTCAAACAGGCCCCAGCAGGATGATGCAAGAGAGGCTGCCTCTCTTACAGTTTGCAGACAACATAACCAGAAGTGAGGTTAACCTTTACATCAGCATAGTTATATGCTATCACTGTGGCCAGCGGTGTATCTCATATATTCAACATTAGATAGGATCACTTTTTAATATCATTCTGCTCTATTTGACAAAATTATTTTCAGCAATAATAATGAAAGGAAATGAACGACAACAGCCAGAAAAGAAATGCAAACAGTGAAATTTTTGTTCTATTGGATTTTGCATGTATAATCATGCCAGTTAAAAAAACACACTAAAATAGAGTACATCACAGTGCAAAAAAAAAAAGAAAAATTTATGGATTTATGTTTTTATTACATCATATTTTTGGAAAAAAATACCTGTATACTGGTTTGCTGTACTAATGAATAACATTTGCTACTTTTGAGCCTTAACTTCTGAAAATCTGTCAATTTCATTAAAGTTGATCTCTGCATATATGTATTTGATAAAGAGTGCAGCCACATTTGTCAGTCCATTTCTCCACACTTAACTGAAATACATTTTTAAAATTAATTTTAATTTCAAAATGTTCTTTCAAATGGAGCCAAAGATATACAAATATTTAAGAAAGACAGTAAACATAAAGATAAGTTAGGCATAGATTCATAAAAATCTGTTAAATTCCAGAAAATGCAATAGTATCCGTGTCTTTGTTTCCTTGAGATCCTCTCGAGCTGCTTACAAATGCCTCTGCAGTCAAAAAATTCTGACTACTCAAGTTTTTATTCCGCAAAAATCAAAGAAAATGGTTGGATGACAGTGAACAGAGACATTATCCGATCTAATGTTTTTAAACAAATATCCGATTCTTGGAGAAAATGGCAATCAAATAGTGCCATTTTTATTTTTCCGGGTAATGTAAGACCACTATCAGCAACTCTTGTAGTTTATTCTAGCACTTCTCTTCAAAATCTGATTCACCTTTCTACATAAATGCCCATTTCCTTATACTTTGTTGTTGCATAGTTAATAGCCTTCACCACAATTTCTGTGTACTGATCTTCAAAGAAGAGTTTCAAAGACTGGAACCTCACTGCTCATTGTTCAAAGTGGATTCCAGCTATTTGCAAATATGTTTGCATCTGATTAACCTCTTCTAAAACTGTACACCGGGAAAAAAGATAACTCAGAAAAAAACATTGCTTACAGCGGAGACCAAAATCTGAGCTGATCCATGTGTCCACATTTTCTTTGGATCACACAGTACTTCAAAGCTGAGATTAACTTTTCAAAATTTGTCTATGTTCCACAGCGTCATAATGAACATTCCATCTTGCCTGGGAAAGACTTTCTGCAGCTTTTTCCATCAAATGAGGTGAGCTGAGAATTTTTCCAAAGTCCCCAAAATCATAAGACATGAAGAAATGTTTCCAAAAGAGTGAATTCTCAAGGTTTAGAGGATGATTTGCAAAAGGCAGAAGTAATATTTGGGATTAATTTCTTTTATTTTTGCATGAACTCCACTGTGATTATCAGACACATACACAGTACTGTCATATCCTTGACAACAACAAGAGGTTTCTGATATAGCAATTCAAATGTTTCAAAATATCATTTAATATCTTTTTGTGAATTCAACAGAAGTCTTTCTGCAAATATAAAAATCTCTGCTCTATTTCAACTCTACCATCTTCTATATGGGCATGTCTGGTCAATTCACACATCTGATATCTATATGTAGTATCTGTAGTGTCAGGAAGAAGAATTCCAAAGTATTTTTTTTTAAATATCCACCACTACTAAAGCATACCTGATGTCATGTTTTACTTTCTTGATTCATTCCTTAATTTTAAAACAAACAACTTAAAAGGAATAAATTTCAAGTTGAAAGCTATTATTAGTAGTAAAACATTTCATATATGAACTAAAATTTGTACTTATCAAGCAAAATATTACATATTATACCTCATAGTTCACATTTTCTTTCTCTGTTTTACATTTTAAACCTAAAAATAAAAACTCCAAGAGGTCAAGCCAAAGGATGGAACTGAAGTAACCCACGTTCAGTTTCTTTTTGCTATGTTTTTTTCCTTCCTTTTTTTGCATGGGCAGGGTCCGGGAACTGAACCCAGGTCTCCGGCATGGCAGGCGAGAACTCTGCCACTGCGCCACCATTGCCTGCCCTCAGTTTCTTTTTATAATCATATGCTATTATTGTCTATTTCAAATCTACTTTTAAATGCAAGAATGTTTAAGAAGACAGGACTAGAGACACCACTGTGCCCAAAGCAAGCTCGAATGATTCCAACTGTTATGAACTTAACTTTCAAAATGACATGCAAAGCTAAGTCCACATGAGCCTGGGAACAGCTATAACTAAGAATTCTCCAAATTAACTTTCATGTAGAATATAACATTCATTAAAGGATAAATAACAAAAATGTGCTAAATCAAAGTCTATTGTTCATTAAAGGATAAATAAAAATATGCTAAATCAAAGTCCATTTAAAGAGTATTAAATCAAGAGTAAGAGCAGCAATTATTTAGAACTTAGACAAACAAAAGAATTTTTTTAGGAAGGAATATTGTTATCACTGATATTGTTTAAATTGTCAGCACATAGCAATGATAACAAACTCAATACATTTATTCAATACGTCCCCCTTATTGCCTCCACCCAGTGTGAGCTGTTCCCACAACCCACCCTTGGTAAGACAATGCCTGTAGCCTTTTTGGAAATGTTTAATTAAACTTTTGACAGGGAAGAAGACAAAGGGAAGGAGACATACTTCATAATCTCTGTGAACTCTCAGTGTTGATCAAAAGTATTGAAGTGTCAAGAATAGACCCTGATTATTCTCAATTCTAGATTCTCTGGCTGTGTACCTTTAAGGTCTTTGGAAAGCCAAATTCTTGGTAGAATTTAGAAAAAAGAAGAAAATATCCCAATGAGAGTGTGTTCTCTTTCTACTCTGTGAAAATTGCAAAGATGAAAATGGGAATATAAGAAACAGATCAAAGTGAAATAAAAATAAAAAGACAAAGAAGAAAACCCTGTTGTTTCTCTAAGTGTAATAGCTATGGGCAATATTTTATGTCTTCTGACTTATGCAATACAAGTACTGACTGATTGTGGAATGCTTATTATCTACCTTCCTATAGTAACTTAATCAGAGAATCTTGATGTGGGTCAAATATAAATAGCAACAACCTCCCGTTGCGTTCAGCCATGAGATTTACTTGAACTGGTGAATACCTGGGAAACTGTTACAGCATGAAAAGAAATATCATCTACTTGATCTGCTGTTTTTCCAGAAAGGCAAACTACACTAGTCATTCAAAAAATATTTATTATACTTTAAAACATATTACCTAGCCAATTCAGTATGTCAATAAGTAGCATAAAAACATCCACATAGTCTGGGGAGACAATAGCAATAAGCAGTGATTGGGAAGACTTTTATTCAGTTTACATGGAGTAGCCTCTCCAATTACCACTTATGCTTAAAACATTTCCTTTTGTTAAAAAATCAAGCTGATTCCCAAACTTGATTACAGCGACTCTCCTAGACTCACATTCCATGATCCCTTATGAAATGACTTTTTTGAGTTCATAATATACCAGCCCTTACTTTTTATTGCTATTTACATTTAAAATACCTGGTTTCCTTATTTTCTCCTATCATTCTGAAACCATGTGCTCCAAAGTCACTCCTTTCAACAATTAAAAAAAAAAAAAATTTAGTCATCAAGACCTTCTGCCATGCTCACAAAGCAATGCAATCAGCACTTGTCCCTTCCCAAGTGCCTGCATGCTTTTTATGATACAGTACATTGTGCTGGGCTGCTTCCAAATTTTGTAGCTTCCCCAAGTTCTTCTTTTTGAGTCAAATGTGCTGCGGTCTTGTGACCCAGTAAACACAAAATCAAAATGCATAGAAAAGAGGCAAAAAATAACGGTATAGCACCGAAGCTAGATGGATCTCAATGAAACATTTTAAAAATAGTAATATTTTTGCATAAACCAGTCCAGCATAACAAAATAGTGAGGCCAAACTATCAGGATATAAGAGCAATGGAGTGAGAAAAGGAGGGAGCAGTGATTGAAAGACAGTGTTTAAAGGCCAGTTTGACAGAACACCAAGTACAGGTGCACACGTGAGCACAAGGGGCAAAGGCGAATCTCATACAACCACTTTGCAAAACAGTTAGCATCGTCTATAAAAGTTGAACCTATGCATACCCTATGACCCAGCAATTCCACTCCAAATGGCAATATATTGGGGGGATATATGTGCCAAGTGTCTTATCAACAATGTTCAAAGCAGCATTACTTGGAATAGCCAGAATTGGAAACGAACCAAATTTCAGTAGCAGAATGTGTAATGAAATGAAATAGTATACAACAAGGTAAATCAACAAGCTATGGCTACACACAATGTATCTGAATGTCACAGACATAATGATGAGCCCAATTAGTCAGAAACAGAATGTGAAAATTTTGTGTTTGGTGCCCCTTTTATCCATACTCATCTGTATGGACAGATGAGTTAAAAAAAAAAAAAAAACAAAAAATAAATAAATAATAGGAGGGATACTGGGTAAAATAAATTGGGCAGATGGAAAAACTAGTGTTCAATGAGAGGGAGGGGTAAGGCGTATGGAATGTATAAGTTTCCTTTTCTTTTTTCTTTTTCTGGAGTGATGCAAATGTCCTAAAAAAAATCATAGTGATGAATACACAACTGTGTGAAGATATTATGATGCTATTGCGAGCCACTGATTGTATACCAGCTATGGAACGAATGTGTGTGAAGATTTATCAATAAAAATATTTTCTAATATTTTCATAATAATAAAAAAATTAGTCAGACACAAAAGAATACATACTTTATTACATGAATGTATATAAAGTTCAAAAACAAACAAAAGCACACCGTAGTGTTAGAAGTCAGGATGGCGGGTCTGTAGAAGGAGGGAGGGTAGTGATGGGGAAGGCTCATAAAAAAGGTAGAATCTTCTGAGGTGCTAGCAATATTCTATTTCATGCAGGATGATGGTTACAAGAGTGTTAATTTTCTGATAACTCACCATGCTTCTTACCTATGTTCTGTGTATTTTTCCATATATGTGTTATATTTTGCAATAAAAAATTAAAACATGATCCCATTCCAACACATTCCCACCAAAAAAAAAAAAAAGCTAAGAGGAAATAAGACAAAGGGACTCCTGCCAGGGCACAGACGGCAGGTAGCAATCAAATTTCTTGCTTGCTGAACACCGGCAGTCATCTGAAAAGAAATTCAGGACTGGCCGGGAATTCAATTCCCTGGAGGAACCAGCCTGGATAGAAATAAAAACGAACTAGGTATCATCTCTCTCTTTCCAAATTCACCTTTAACCTATACTTTTAATCTAGCCCTTTCTAGTCCTTTATTTAATCCTGAAACTTGCAGAGAGCTCACATTCTTACACCATTCTGGTTTCCTTTATCAGGCAATCACGGAGCTGTAAGAAAAGCACAAGAGATCATCCAAACCAACCTTTACCATTTTAGACAAATGGATATAAAACTGTTTCAAATGAATCTGAAATCTTCCTCAATTACCTATTCTAGTATAAACAACCTCAGCTCTCCCCTAAATAACCTCAGTCTCATATGCCCTACTTTGAGCTCACTTCCTCCTCCATTTCTATCCCAGTATAGATGAACAAAAAACTGCATCAGTGGGGGTCATTCTCTCCTGCCATGCTGGAGACCCGGGTTTGATTTCCAGTGCCTGCCCATGCAAAAAACAAAAAAAACAAAAAAAAACAGTATCAAAACAGGATAAAGAATTATCCAACAATTCCTCAGTTATCTTTCAATTTAAATAATCTTAGTCTTTTATCCTTTCTTCCTTTTTAAATCATCCTTTTGGCTCTTTTCGAAATCTTCTAGCAAGCAATATACAAAGCTGATTATAATGTTTTAGTATGTTTTAAAAGGCTAAATAAAACATTACTTTAAGATTCCCACATGATATGGAATTGTTGCTACAATTACATTTTAGAGATAAGAAGGTAATTTCAAAAACCGAAACATTAAACCTACAAATCCAAAAGCAAATAAAGTGTAAAGATACTATGCACCCCATTTTTCTCAGGCCCAAACCTCACCTCAAACTTTAGGGATTTCATTGGCATATTACTTATCAGTAGGGTTGGCAGAAGACCCAGAGAACAACTTCAAACCATATCACAGAAATGCGCTGCAAAACACTACCTGCAAGACCAGCCTAACACGTCACAATCAGAAATAAATAAGAGGTCACTCAGAATACCAGAATAAAGGTATTCTGACTCTCAGATAAAGAGATTCAGTTTTCAACCTCAACTGAGTTCTCAACAGCCATTTTATTCGGTTGCCTTAGCCCTTTCTCTAAAGTGGTTATCACAAGCCTTTACTATGCCCACATTTCTAACTTGCCCCCATTAATTTCAGCAGACAACAGGGGAGCAAAACATTATCTGACAGAACCCCCTAAACTTTCTCAGGTTCACTTTTTCTTCTTTAAACTCCACTGAAAGACGGCTATACGATTCCCACAGAAATACAATAAACCTCGAGTGGTCCCAGAGACCTTAAAATTACCTCCATCCTCAACCTTTATCTTTTCTCTCCATATGTACTTATCCTTTTTTTTTTATTATTTTTTTTTATTTTTTTTATTTTATATTAATGGAAAGAAAAAAAAGAAATTAACACAACATTTAGAAATCATACCATTCTACATATGCACTCAGTAATTCTTAACATCATCACATAGATGCATGATCATCGTTTCTTAGTACATTTGCATCGGTTTAGAGGAACTAGCAACACAACAGAAAAAGATATAAAATGTTAATATAGAGAAAAGAAATAAAAGTAGTAATAATAGTAAAACAAACAAACAAACAAACAAAAACCCTATAGCTCAGATGCAGCTTCATTCAGTGTTTTAACATGATTAATTTACAATTAGGTATTATTGTGCTGTCCATTTCTGAGTTTTTGTATCTAGTCCTGTTGCACAGTCTGTATCCCTTCAGCTTCAATTACCCATTGTCTTACCCTGTTTCTAACTCCTGCTGGACTCTGTTACCAATGACATATTTCAAGTTTATTCTCGAATGTCCGTTCACATCAGTGGGACCATACAGTATTTGTCCTTTAGTTTTTGGCTGGACTCACTCAGCATAACGTTCTCTAGGTCCATCCATGTTATTACATGTTTCATAAGTTTATCTTGTCTTAAAGCTGCATAATATTCCATCGTACGTATATACCACAGTTTGTTTAGCCACTCGTCTGTTGATGGACCCTTTTAACTCCAATAACAGCCAACACAGACTCCTCTACTCCAAATGAATCCATCCACTAGTGCAGTGACACATCCTCTCTTGCCTTTTCAGAGACCTTGCCCCATTAAATACCCTTCCCTTTTCAACTAGTCTTGCTCTCTTTCTACTCGCCTCCCCACATCAGGACTTTGTTGTTGTTGATTTTTGTCAGTCCTTTTTCAGTTTGAAACAATTTTAAACTTAGAGAAAATTTACAAGAACAGTACAAAGAGCTCCTGTAAACCCTTCACCCAGAGGCACCCTCCAAGTTTTATCAGTTGCCCTGATGGTGTGGTTTATGACAAGTAGGACCCAATCCAGTATCACCTGTTGTACCCAGTTGTCGTGACTCTTTAGTTTCTTCCAATGTGGAGGAATCCCTCCGTCTTTCCTTGACATTTCTGAAGATAACAGTAGACTGAAGCTTGAAGTAGAACTGAAGATTTTAACTAATGTGCATCAATTACTCCCACAGGAGTAGATCCAGGGCGCACACTTTGGGCAGGACTACCACAGGAGTGATGCTGTATTCCCCTGCTTGCAGCTCAGCAGGTGGACACAGTGCCACCTTGCTCGTTATTGCTGGTGGGTAATCCTGATCACTTAATCAAGATAGGGTCTGCTAGATTTCTCCACTCTTTTTCTTCTATAGAGAGGAATTAATAAATATTTTGTTGAGAGACTTTTGAGGCTATATAAATTCCCATATATTTCATGCCACTTTCACCTACTAGTTTCAGCAAACATTCATATGTTTTGCCTGAATTATTGATTACCATGGTAGCTGTTAAATGATGATTTTTTTAGTTCCATCATTCCTTTTAAATTTATCAGTCAGCATATTCCACTTTAAGGGATATCTTTCCCTTCTCTTTTTATCTATTTATTTACTTATTTACTTATTTATATCAGTGCAGATTCAAGCATTTCTGATATGTGGAATGGCTTGTAATCTTTTACCATCATTATTTATCTTGATAACTAAATTCTCCCAGATCTGGCCAGTGAGAGCCCCTTTAAACTGGCTCCTATGCCTTTCTGATGTGCCCCCATCATTCTTGAGCACCTCCTTATTTTCTTGCACTAGCAAGAGACTCTTGGCATAAGTCCTAGAACACTAATTCATTTTAAGAGTGGTGTTCAAAAACCAAGATCTAGGGTGCTGCGATGGTGGGTGGCTCAGTGGCAGAATTCTCGCCTGCCATGCCAGAGACCCGGGTTCGATTCCCAGTGCCTGCCCATGCAAAAATAGAGTAAAAAAAGCAAACCAAGCTCTAGTCAATAGCTGTATTCACTGCTCTAAGTCTTTAAGTATCACTGCTCCCAGGCCCTCTCAGTAAGGAGAGCGAGGAAAATGATGTGTGTGTGTGTGTGTGTGTGTACATGCTCATCTACATGTATACTCATTTCTATTTGTGTGTGTACATGCTCATCTACATGTATACTCATTTCTATTATTCATTTACATATACTGAAAATCATATGTTCATATTATTAATTCCAATTCAATCCACTCTATTTTTCCCCATTTCTATATGTGTACCACCTTTATCCATCAGTGAAAAACTGGTTCACATAACTTCAATACAGTTACTTATTTCCTGTAAGTAGCCAATCTCCTGACTTGAACCAGCCACCATTACCACCTGGCTCAGGTGTGGTTCCCACTCAAACATTTTTAAAGAGTTGCTACTTTCACTGTCTCTACCTCCTAATCTTTTAGCTGTTCCTTGACCCACTTCAGTGTGATTTTCATTCTGGTCGAGGTCACCAGTGATCACCTTACTGCCAAGTCTAAAATATCTTTCTTGATCCTTTTCTCATTTGTGCTCCCTGCAGAATCTGACACTCTTTGAACAGTCCCTGTTTCTCCAAATCCTCTCTCGTTCTGACTCTTGTGTCTCCATGCTCAAACTGTTTTCTCCTTACCTCTTTGGCATTCCTCCTCAGATTCCTCTATGGGGCTTTTTCCCTCTTCGCCTCATTACTTACTACAGTTCTCTGGGGTTGCGTGCTCGCCCTTCTTTCCTTGCCGTTGCTGAGGTAGCTCATCCCCTCCCAATGCAAAAATTATCATCTCTAGTCTATAAGTAGACTTAAACATCTGTACCCTTAACCAAGATCTAATTTCTAAGGTACAGGCGTATATAATAAAATGCCCATCAAATATTATTCCCTGGATAACTCTCCATTACTCCACATGAAGCACATCTAACACTGAAAGAATCTTGACCCTACCCCATCTTCAACACCTGCTCTTCTTTCACAGTACTTTAACTCAAAGAAGAGAACTGCCATCTGTTCAATGGCCCAAAGCAGCAACTTAGGAATCATTCTTGATTCCTTCTCTCCCACCCCCACATTTTCAAGCCTGATGGTATCAGGTCCTAAATCTCTCTGAAATCTCTTTCTTCGGCAATGCTGTGGACTAGGCAATTTCATCTCGCGCATGAATTACGGTCATAGTCTTCTAATTGGCCTCCCATTCTCACCATTCTACCAATCTAATTCTACACAATTTTTGTAAAACACAAATATAATCCTTGCTCCCTCCTTAAAACCCTTCAAGAATTCCCATGGCACCAGGACAGCCCTGGTTCCCTCACACTCCTCACAAGGCCCTCCTTGACCCTGCCCCAGTCTACCTTTACCATACCATGGCTTGTTCTTTTACTTCAAACTCAAACACAGCCAGAGTGAAACTTCTTCCACTTTCACAAAGACACCATATTCCTTTTAGCCGCTGGGCCTTCACGTATGCCCTTCCCTCTGCCTCGTGGCCAAATTCTGCTTTCTTTCAGGATGTAGGCATCACCTTCTTCAGGAATCTTCCAGAACACCCCTGCTCTGGGCTTCCACTGTGATTCATGTTTCCTCAAAAGTGCTTATCACATTGTATTGCAATTCCTTATTTAAATATTTAACTTCCCAGCCAGATTATAAATTCTATTAGGTCTCAGAGGAAAATGGAAAGTGTCTTATCCAATGCTCTATCACTAGGGCCCACCAAAGTTTCTGAAACACAGTAGATGCTCCCTGAGTATTCACTGAATGAATGAGCCACAAAAGTAAGAAACTCTCCAGCAGCTGGAGCCAAAGAGCACATTACTCACACATGCATTAACTCAAGAAATGGTGTAACACATCTTCCTTCCCTTCTGTTGTTGGTCAAACCAAAGTGTGGCATCTTTATGTGTAAAGAATAATGATGCAAACATATTAGCATGAATGAAGGATTGTTTCCCACGGAAAGAAAAACACAGAAGTTCCTCTTCTTTCTCTGTGGTAAGTTCGAATGACTCATTCTTTTTTCCACCTTCATGAAAACAACATGCAAAATATTTAGCATGTGAGAGAGTATACATCCTCTGCCAAGAGGGTTAGAATAAGAGTCAATGCTTTGGCTCTTTAAATAGTTCCAGTAGAGTCTCCCTGTATCCACTATACTCCCATAGTGTATACACACACTCTCAAAATACTCAAAATACGGAGTGTATGCACACACTCTCACACACTCACAAACTCTCAAAATAGCAGCAATATCGAACAACATAAATAGGAAGTGAGTTCCTGAAAGGTATGGCCTAGGTCTTCTTTCATCTGAATATCCCCAAACTTAGTGTTTGGCCCACAAATGAGGTAATACCAAGAGTGAGGGGTAAGAGCAGAGTGTTACCCCAGCCAACGGCAAACACACAGGTTGATGCTGGAGAAAGGAGGAAATCTATGAAGGGGATTAACACTGCTGCTACATACCATGCATGATATGTACTGTAAGCCAGACCCAAGCTACCTCAGGTTCTTGGCCTCCAACTTATATACAAGGAAATGGCACTTGAAGAATTAAGTAAATAGCCAATAGCTAATAAATGCCAAAGAGCAGTTCTTTCCAATTTGTAGTTCTGTATCCCAAACTGGGCAGGACCTAGTTATTTTTTTAAAGTGGTATCAAATTTTTGCTCTCAATATCTTCTACCTAAGGTTACCATAAATCCTATGAATGGATTTAGAGACAAAATGGATGGTTATGCCTTTAGAGAGAAACTTATCTTAATTGCATTTTATAAATTTGTGAGTCTCAGATGGATGGGGTTTGGGAGGGACTAATTTTTCTCTAGAGTTTGAGAGCATTATTTGAAAGGACAGGGGCGATTTTTCCCCGCTGTCTCCTAGAAAGCTCTTTAACAAAACAATTTATGTATAATGATCTATCAGATGCTTTAATCAGGAATGTAGAACTCGATTGCATTATATTGCAAGAAGGTTCTTTTTTTTCAATCTACTAAATTTACTTTAACATTTGTTTCCCCTATTATTATTTTTAATCCAAATGTTTTATTCATTTATCCATAACGAAGATAAACGAAGCATCAGACACAAGGTTTCAGTGATCACACAGTCACATTGCGAAAGCTATATCATTATACAATCATCTTCAAGAAATATGGCTCTTGGAACACAGCTCTACATTTTCAGGCACTTCCCTCCACCCTCTCTGTTAACCTTAACTAAAAAGGTGATATCTGTTTAACGCATAAGAATATCCTCCAGGATAACCTCTCAACTCTGTTTGGAATCTCTCAGCCATTGACACTTTATTTTGTCTCAATTCTCTCTTTCCCCTTTTGGTTGAGAAGATTTTCTCAATTCCTTGGTGCTGAGTCCCAGCTCATTCTAGGATTTTGGTCCCAAGTTGTCAGGAAGGTCCACACCCCTGGGAGTCATGTCCCATGAAAAGAGGGGGAGGGCAGGGAGTTTGCTTGTTGTGTTGGCTGAGAGAGAGAGGCCACATCTGAGCAACAAAAGAGGTTCTCTTGGGGGTGATTCTTAGGCCTATTTTAAGTAGGCTTAGCCTATCCTTTGCAGGGTTAAGTTTCATATGAACAAACCCCAAAACTCAGCCTGTTGCTTTGGTTGTCCCCACTGCTTGTGAGAATATCAAGAATTCTCCACTTGGAAAAGTTGAATTTTCCCCTTTTCTAACCATTCCCCCAAGGGCACTTTGCAAATACTTTTTTATTCATTGTTCAAATCCTTCTGGAATTTATCGAGGCATCACTCTGGACAAACCTACAAAATCTCATGGCCTACTTAAGGTTCCATGTACTTATGGCGTTCAATTAAGTTGTCCACATAAGTTATATTAGGAAATGCACTAGTCAAAATATAAATTTTGTACCAAATAAATATTTTTTGCTTTAGTCTCACACATAAATTCAAGTTTTAAAATATGAGTTACCATCTATTTTCAACACCCTGTATTATTGACATTACTTTGTTCTTCCTCAAGCAAAACATTTATAATTTGTACATTTAGTCACTATCATTATACACTCTAGGCATTCCTAGATTACACCATCTCAGTCTTTATCGTATATCTTTCCTTTTGATTTCATTTGTGCCCCCAGGCCTCCTCCCTCTGTCATTCCCACATTCAGCTTCATTCAATGTTCTAAAATTATTGTATTACAATTAGGGTAGTATTATGCTATCCATATCGGAATTTTTATAATCAGTCCCGCTGCACAATCTGTATCCTTTCAGTTCCAACTGCCCAATATCTACCCTATTTCTATCTCCTGATGACTTCTGGTCTTAACTGAAATTATCCAAGTTCATTCATAAATGCTAGTTCATATCAGTGAGACCATACAGCATTTGTCCTTTTGTTTCTGGTTAATCTCACTCAGCATAATGTCCTTAAGGTCCATCCGTGTTGTTACATACTTCATAACTTTATTCTGTCTTATAGCTACGTAACATTGCATCGTATGTATATACCACAGCTTGTTTAGCCACTCATCTGTTGATCTCTTGATTTGGGCTGCTTCCATCTCTTGGCAATTGTAAATAATGCTGCTATAAATATTGGTGCGCAAATGTCTGTTTGTGTCTTTGCCCTCATGTCCTCTGAGTAGATACCTAGCAATGGTATTGCTGGGTCATATGGCAATTCTATACTTAGCTTCCTGGGGAACCACCAAACTGCCTTCCACAGTGGTTGTACCATTTGACATTCCCACCAGTGGATAAGTGTACCTCTTTCTCTACATCCTCTCTAGCACTTGATGTTTTCTGTTTCATTGATAATGGCCATTCTGGTAGGTGTGAGATGATATCTCATTATGGTTTTGATTTGCATTTTCCTTATAGCCAGGGAAGTTGAGCATCATTTCATGTGCCTTTTGGCCATTTGTATTTTCTCTTCTGAGAAGTGTCTGTTCAAGTCTTTTGTCCATTTTGTAATTGGGTTTCTGTCTTTTTGTTGTTGAGTTGAACAATCTCTTTATATATCCTGGATACTAGTCCTTTATCTGATATATCATTTCCAAATATTGTCTCCCATTGTATAGGCTGTCTTTTGACTTTCTTGATGAAGTTCACTGATGCACAAAAGTGTTTAATTTTGAGGAGTTCCCACTCATTTATTTTTTTCTTCAATGCTTTTGCTTCAGGTGTAAGGTCTAGGAAACCGCCTCCTATTACAAGATTTATAAGATATTTCCCTACATTTTCTTCTAACAGTTTTATGGTCTTACATCTAACGTTTAGGTCTTTGATCCATTTTGAGTTAATTTTCGTATAGGGTGTGAGATATGGATCCTCTTTCATTCTTTTGCACGTGGATATCCAGTTCTCTAGGCACCATTTATTGAAGAGACTGTTCTGTCCCAGGGGAGTTGGCTTGACTACCTTACGAAAGATAAATTGTCCACAGATAAGAGGGTCAATATCTGAACACTCTATTCTATTCCATTGGTCAGTATATCTATCTGTATGCCAGTACCATCCTTTTTTGACCACTGTAGCTTTGTACTATGCCTTAAGGTCAGGTAGCATGAGACCTCCAACTTCAATTTTCTTTCTCAGTATACTTTTAGCTATTTGGGGCATCCTGCCCTTCCAGATAATTTGGTTAAGGGTTTTTCTACTTCTGACAGGTAAGTTTTTGGGATTTTAACTGGTATTGCATTGAATCTGCAATTTAATTTAGGTAAAATTGACATCTTAACTATATTTAGTCTTCCAATCCATGAACATGTTATGCCCTTCGATTTATTTAGGTCTTCCGTGATTTCACAATTTCTTATAGTTTTCCCTGTATAGGTCTTTTGTCTCTTTGGCTAAATTTAGTCCTAAATATTTTATTCTTTTGGTTGCAATTGTAAACGGAATTTTTTTGTTGATTTCCCCCTCAGATTATTCATTTCTAGTGTATAGAAACACTAGGAATGTTGCTCTTGTAACCTGCCACTTTGCTCATTTATTAGCCCTAGTAGTTTTGCTGTGGATTTTTCAGGATTTTCAACATACAGTATCATATCATCTGCAAATAGTGAGAGCTTTACTTCTTCCTTTCCAATTCTGATGCCTTGTATTTCTTCTTCTTGTCTAATTGCTCTGGCTAGAACTTCCAACACAATGCTGGATAACAGTGGTGATAGTGGACATCCTTGTCTTGTTCCTGATCTTAGGAGGAATGTTATCAGTTTTTCCCCATTGAGGATGATGTTAGTTGTGGGTTTTTCATATACTCCCTTTATCATGTTGAGGAACTTCCCTTCTATTCCTATTCTTTGAAGTGTTTTCAACAGGAAAGGATGTTGAATTTGGTCAAATGCCTTTTCTGCATCCATTGAGATGATCTTGTGTTTTTTCTGCTTTGATTTGTTGATATGGTGTATTAACATTAATTGATTTTCTTATGTTGAACAATCCTAGAATACCTGGGATGAATCCTACTTGGTCATGGTGTATAATTCTTTTAATATGCTGCTGGATTCAATTTGCAAGAATTTTGTTGAGGATTTTTGCATCTATATTCATAAGAGAGGCTGGTCTGCAGTTTTCTTTCTTTGTAATATCTTTGTCTGGGTTTAGTATGAGGGTGATGTTGCCTTCTAAGAATGAGTTTGATAGCTTTTCCTCCTCTTCAAATTTTGAAAAGTTTGAGCAGGATTGGTACTAATTCTTTCTTGAATGTTTGGTAGAATTCACATGTGAAGCTATCTGGTCCTGAACTTTACATTTTGGAGAACTTCTTAATGACTGACTCAATTTCTTTACTTGTGATTGGTTTGCTGAGGTCGTCTATTTCTTCTTGAGTCAATGTTGGTTGTTCACGCCTTTCTAGGAAGTTGTCCATTTCATCTACATTGTCAAGTTTATTAGCATAAAGTTGTTCATAGTATCCTCTCACTACTTCCTTTACTTCTGTGGGGTCAGTGGTTATATATCTCCTCTTCCATTTCCGATTTTCTTTATTCGCATCGTCTCTCTTCTTCTTTTTGCCAACCTTACTAAGGGTCCATCAATCTTATTCATTTTCTCATAGAATCAACTACTGATTTTGTTGATTTTCTTGATTGCTTTCATGTTCTCAGTTTCATTTATTTCTGCTCTAATCTTCATTATTTCTTTCCTTTTGCTTGCTTTGGGATTGGTTTGCTGTTCTTCCTCTAGTTCTTCCAAGTGGACTGTTAATTCCTTGATTTTTGCTCTTTCCTCTTTTTTAATATAGGCATTTAGGGCAATAAATTTCCCTCTTAGCACTGCCTTTGTTGCATCCCATAAATTTCGATATGTCATGTTTTCATTTTCATTTGCCTCGAGATATTTACTGATTTCTCTTGTAATTCCTTCCTTGACCCACTGGTTCTTTAAGAGTGTGTTGTTGGGCCTCCATATATTTGTGAATTTTCTGGCATTTAGCCTATTATTGATTTCCAACTTCATTCCTTTATGATCTGAGAAAGTGTTTTGTATTATTTCAATCTTTTTAAATATATTGACACTTGCTTTGTGACCTAGCATAATGGTCTATCCTCGAGAATGATCCATGAGCACTTGAGAAAAAGGTATACCCTGCTGTTGTGGGGTGTAATGTTGTATAAATGTCTGTTAAGTCTAGCTCATTTATTGCATTATTCAAATTCTCTGTTTCTTTACTGATCCTCTGTCTAGATGTTCTGTCCATTGATGAGAGTGGGAAACTGAAGTCTCCAACTATTATGGTAGATGGGTCTATTTCTCTTTTCAGTGTTTGCCTCATGTGTTTTGTAGTATTCTGGCTCAGTGCATAAATATTTACGATTATTATGTCTTCTTGTTGAATTGTTTCTTTCATTAATACATAATGTCCTTCTTTGTCTCTTTTAACTGTTTTACATTTGAAGTCTAATTTGTTGGATATTAGTATAGCTACTCCTGCTCTTTTCTGATTGTTATTTGCATGAAGTATCTTTTCCTAACATTTCACTTTCAACCTATGTTTATCCTTGGGTCTAAGATGCATTTCTTGTAGACAGCATATAGATGGGTCCTGTTTTTTAATCCATTCTGCCAGTCTATGTCTTTTGATTGAGGAGTTTAATCCATTAACATTTAGTATTATTACTGTACAGGCAGTACTTTCTTCTACCATTTTGCCTTTTGGATTTTATATGTCATATCTAATTTTCCTTCTTTTTTCCTTTTTCTGATAGTCTTCATTTCTACACTCTTCTCCATACCTCTCTCTCCTGTCTTTTCCTCTCTGTCTCTAGTGCTCCTTTTAGTATTTCTTGCAGATCCGGTCTCCTGGTCACAAGTTCTCTCAGTGATTTTTTTTGTCTGAAAAAGTTTTAATTTCTCCCTCATTTTTGAAGGACAATTTTGTTGGATATAGAATTCTCAGTTGGCAGTTTTTCTTTTTTGGTAATTTAAATATATCATCCCACTGTCTTCTCGCCTGCATGGTTTCTACTGAGAAATCTACACACAGCCTTATTGGCCTTCCCTTGTATGTGATGGATTACTTTTCTCTTGCTGCTTTCAAGATTCTCTCTTACTCTTTGACATCTAATGTTCTGATTGGTAGGTGTCTTGGAGTATGTCTATTTGGATCTATTCTGTTTGGGGTACACTGCACTTCTTGGATCTGTAATTTTAAATCTTTCATAAGAGTTGGGAAATTTTCAGTGATAATTTCCTCCATTAGTTTTTCTCCTCCTTTTCCCTTCTCTTCTCCTTCTGGGACACCCACAACATGTATATTAATGTGCTTCATGTTGTCATTCAATTCTTGAGTCTCTGCTCATATTTTTCCATTCTTTTCCCTATATTTTCTTTTGCTTGTCAGATTTCAGATGTCCTGTCCTGTTCATTAATCCTATCTTCTGCCTCTTGAAATCTGGAGTTGTAGGTTTCCATTGTTTGTTTTTTTTCATCTCTTCCACTGTGTCTTTCATTCCCACAAGTTATGTGGTTTGTTTTTTCAGACTTTTAATTTCTTCTTTTTGTTTGTCCCTTGCCTTCTTTATATCCTCCCTCAATTCACTGATTTGAATTTTGATGAGGTTTTCCATGTCTGTTCAAACATTCTGAATTAATTGTTTCAAGTCCTGTATCTCATTTGAATTGTTGGTTTGTTTCTTTGAGTGGGCCATATCTTCAATTTTCCTAGTATGATTAGTTATTTTTTGCTGACATCTAGGCATTTAATTACCTTAATTAATTTATTCTGGAAATGGTTTTCACTTTTTTTACCTAGGATTTTCTTGCTGCATGAATTTGTTGTCTAACTGTTCTTTGACATTCAGTTCAGCTTATTCTGGACCTCTAGCTTAGGTTTTGTTCAATAGATAAGAATTTTTCAGTTCTTGTTTTCTTGATTCTTGCCCTGCCTGTATGGTGCCTTTTTCCCACCCCTTAGGAGGGTCTACTTAGGTATTATAGACCCCAGCCAGATTTTCCCAGACCAAACTGTCCTCCTGTCAGGAGGAGAGAGTCACCTGCATCAGTTTCTCCTGAGGGTGAGACCCAGCAGATTGAAAGGTTTTCCTGTGAAAACCTTTCCATTTTCCTATTCTTCCCAGCATGAGGCACTTGTCTGCCTGCAGGTCCCACCAGCATAAGGTGATGCGGTAACTTTAACTTCAGCAGACTCTCCCTGCTGAGGTTGTGGTGGAGACAGAGGAGAGGTTGTAGGCTGGCTTTACTCACTTCCCTTTTCCAGACCCTGGGGTCTGAATTTCTTGAGGGAGGGAATCCACCTGAGCTGGGCCCCACTCCTCTTCTGGGGAAGGCACAGGTTCCAGACAAACACTCAAACAAGCTTAATTCTGCCTATGCCTGAGGCAGTGGAGCCCAAGAAGCCTTGTAGCTATATCCAAAGAGCAGTCAAGCCATAGAAACACAGCCACAAAAATGAAAGAGAAAAATCTTTTTCAGAGCAGGGCTCCCCTCAACCCCGTTCCTCAGGTTTGCCAATCAAGAGCTTAAGTTGGTACGTTGCTCTGTGTATCTCCAGGTCCTATGTGTCCCCTCCTTTCCTTCAGGGCCCAGACCTTTTCAGATAAAAAAAAAAAACTGTTTTTTCTTGTTTTTCTTTTTCTGTCAGCCCTGCCTTCTCTGTGCTGGGGCAAAAACCAGCGACCTCAGCTTTTATTTGAGGTTCAACTGAGCTGGGGGCCTATTTTTAGTAGTCAGAATTTGTTAATTAATTCCACAATTGGAGTTTGGTTGTGCTCAGCCCTTGCTGCTGGTAAACTCTCTTTCCTTTCCCCTCTGGGAAGCACCTGTGGGACAGGGGCACAAACCACTGTGGCTTGGGGAACTTACAGTTCTGGGTGGGCTCACAGCTGGTCCAGCTGGTCCAGACTGGTGTACGCTGTATGTTCAGTCACTGATGTGACCCTGCAGTTGTTCTGTACTGTTCCTGGCTGTTGATTAGCTGCTCTGCAGGACAAATTAAATCCCACACCTCACTAAGCCGCCATCTTGGCCCCTCCCATCTCCAGGAAGGTTCTTGAAGTTCACTTAATCCTCTTGCTTTGTTGGCAGGCAATGCCCACTGGACTCTTATCATTCACTTACACATGCACCCAAATCCAATTAGGAGAAACAAATTTACTCATGTTGCCAAAAAGAGCATATGTTTCTTCAGTGGACTCAGATTATCCTATTTTATATACAATTTGCTAAATTCAAGGCAATGTTGTAGTCAGGCAATGTGAAATCTCCCAGTAAGCTGCCTATCCACTGCTTTTCACTTAAGATGTATACTAGTGAGAAAGAAAACAGAGCAATCACTTTGCCTACTTATATACTTAATGTGCTCAGAAAAACATATTCCCAGAAATCTAAGTTTGCATGTTGGGTAATAGTAAATTTTGCAGTTTAGACTTTTTTCTGACATTGCCACAAGGAAAAATTCCTGATCATTTCAGTGTAAATTTTTCACTTTGTGGGTTAAAAAGAGCCAGGTTTTAATGAGGCCAAGCTTTTTCCTCTGTGCAGTATGTATTCCTAAGCTAAAAAATAAAACAATTAAAACTTTGCCTAAGAAAATAATAATTGCATATGCAAGTAAGGTATTTAATTTTTTATTTCAAATGTAAGGATTTAGTAATTTGGGAAATTATAAAACGAAACACCACATTTTCACCAATACACTCTGAGCCTCAGAAATGCCAATGAATGATTCAATCACTGGCAATACCATATGAGACCATATTCATTTTATTATTGCTTTGTCATGAGTTACTATTGATCTGCCAGTTTTTAGGGCCTTTTGGTTTTGGTCCTTGATGTTTTTCCCTCTCTAAAATATAATCCATTTCAGAAAGTGTCCTAAATACAGTGTCCTATTTCATAAATCCCAGTGCACTTACTCACTTGATTTACTTATGTGTTAAATGCTTTTCGTTATTTGCCTATAAATAAACCCTTTCTTAATTTAAAAATAAATTCTTTTATTATTTATCACTTTCTGTCAGGAAAGACAAAAAAGGAAATAGAATGAGTGATATCCCTCTCACAGTCAATCAAGTCCTTTCCGGAAGAAAGAGGGATATGTCTATAAAATTTAATTCACAAGTGAATCTCAATTCTCAGCACTTGATTATTTAAAAAAACAATTCATTAAATGGACTGACATTTAGGGCCCACTATATGAAAGCTTCACTTATATTTATATAATATAAATAATGTGGCTTGCTTAATCTTTCCATTCATCCAAAATTTATTACACAACTACTAAAATCATTATAGCTCTCATTATATTTAATATTTCCTTTGCAGCACTAATTCCAATTATAATTAAGTACAGGCGTATTTGCCTTGCACAATACAAAGTTAACTGAAACTCACGCATCTCAGAACTGCAAAAAGAACAGAGTTCCAATATGCAGTTTCAGTTACCATGGTATTCTGCAAAGCAAGACTGCCTGTAATTTCTGTATAATTATTTTCTTAACGTCCGTCTCACCCAATAGACTATAAATTACATGTGAACAAAGATATTGTCTCTCTTGCTTATCACTATATTGCTCGCACACCACCTTGCCTTACATATAATAAGTGCTTGCATTAGTCATGGTTCCCCTGGGAAAGATAACTAACATATAATAAATGAGATTTATTATAGGAATTGGCTCACGTGACTATGGGGATGGGCAAGTTCAAAATCCATCAGGCAGGCAGCAAGCTGGGAACCTCGATGAAGGTTTCTGATGAATTTTCCAGGAGAAGCTGACTTGCCAAAGCAGAGATGGAAATTCTTCCTTCCAAAAACTTGTAGTTTCCTGGCTGATAAAGCACATACCAGGCAATGGGTTGACTTAAATAATGATAATTTATTGGCTCACAGTTTTGAGCTAAGAGAAGCCCAAAATCAAGGCACTGTCAAGGCGATGCTTTCTCCTGGAAGACTATGGCATTCTGGGGCTGGCTGCCAAGACTCCTTAGTCCTTGGTTCTTCTGTCACGTGGCAGTGCACACAGTGGCCTTTCCTGGTTTCTCCATTCACTTCTGGGTTCCACTGGCTTCCAGATTCTGGCTGCTCCCTCTGGTTTTCTTGCTCTCTCTCTATGACTTTCTCCATAAGGCCTTCAGTCATAGGATTAAGCAGGGGCCATTTACAAGAGTTCACACCCATAGTAATGGATTACGTTTATGAGTATATTTTTCTGGGATACATAGTAGTTCCAAACCACCACAATACTCAATAAATATTTGCTAAATAAAAGAGCAAAGGGTATTCTAAGAAATTCGAAATGGATTTGAGATCAACACTCTACCCCCTTGGAAAGCCTATGCTGTATGTAGTCGGCACGGCAAAATATACCTACGTGAAATAGCAAGGGAGTAAATTGAAATCAATATGTTGGCAAGCTTATAGTGATCTGAACCAAACCTCATGTTCAAATGAGTGCACACGCATAAATATCCATGTACACACATTTGAGTATGTCCCAAACAAATCCAAGTTAAGAGGGAGAAAAACACTGAGGATGAATTTCTGAGATATTTACTTCTTGAGACTAACATTATAATGAATCTCTTACTTAAAAATAACAAAAAGGTAAGTAAACCAAAAAAAAAAAAAATGAATATAATACATGACTAGGCAACTAACAAAGAAAATACGTAAGTAGCCCATAAATATGTGCTGTATCTAGCATCACTGGGAATAAAATAAATGCAAAATAAAATATGAAAATACCATTTATTTATTTATTCATTCATTCATTCATTTTAGGATTGGCCAGTAATTTTTAATGTAAATATCTACTGTATCAAAGAAACTTTGATGCAATCCTGGTGGAAGTACAAATGAATCTGTGGAGGGCAATGTAGCAATATATGGAATTTCAAAATTCTTAAAAATATACATACCATTTAACTCATCAATTCTACTTGAAAAAATTAAAAATATATAAAAATTCTGATGTTCACTATAGCATCATTCATAATAGTGAAAATTTGAAACAACCTAAATGTTGAGCAATAGATAAGTTAAATAACTTAAAGTACAGCTATACAACGGGATACTACACAACCATTAAAAAATAAACAACATATTTCGGGATACTGTGTAACTAGAACACCATAGTTTTCTTCTAAACCACTCCAGAATGTTAGCACAGTGTCAGTCACATGGAATATGCTCAATAAAGCCCTGCTGCTTCAATAATATTTAAAAAAATAGCAATGCTGAGATATTCCAGTTAAGTTTGCATGCAAGTACACCACTACTCCTCCCTAAAACCCAACAAAAATGACATAAGAGAATAAATAATATATAAAATCCTAAGGACAAGAGAATTTGAAAGAATGTGACAACAGATGAGAGATGACACATTTTAAAATCTTGAAAGCTAATGGATGAGAGCTAACTAAGTCCAAAGAACAGCGAAAGCTGAAATATAAGCCCACATAGACAAAAGGACTATGTTCCTTTGAAGACAATACTGCAAACTGCATATGAAAGATTTTCCCCACCCACCCCCCACTTCCCCCCCCTTACCCCCTCACCACCCCCCACCGCACCCCACCCCACCGCCAGCATGGGCCAGCACTGGGAATCAAACCCGGGTCTCCTGCATGGCAGGCGAGACTTCTGTGACTGAGCCACCGCAGCCTGCCCTGCATGAAAGGCTTTTCAAGAAGAAATTAGGCTCCTAGATCCTCTCCCTAATTCCAGAAAAAGATGAAAGATTTGGGCCTTTAGAAAAGTTGAATTTTAACCTTTAGAGATGAGACTTGAAGATATCAAGCACACTGTGCATGGGGAAATCAGTGAAACACTATACTCAAAGGCTAGAATCTTAATTCCATCCTTCCACTAGACCCTCTGACTTCTGACAACCAGTCTTATATTTCCCCAGCTAAGAGACTGGAGATTTTCCTTACTAGCAAAGATACACACAAAATATTTACAATAATAATTAATACTCATAAAAGAAAAGAGACTATACTATAACCATGAAATACAAATTAAAGAACAAAAAGACTTTCAGAAATTTTTTAAAGTGGTAACAGAAAACATCCAATAAAGAAATGAAGATAAAGTTAAGTAAATCTCCCAGAAGGTAGAATAAAAAGACAAGATGGAATACAGAAGAGGAAAGCTAAGAAAATTACTCAGTACAGGAAGTCCAATATCTGGCTAATAGTTGAACTAGAAACAGAGAACAAAAATAATGATGAAAAGAATTTATCAAAGATAAAATACCAGAAAATTTCTAAATTGAGTTTCCAGATTGGGAGATTCACAAAACGATCAACACAACAAATTTAAAACACATACATACACACATCAGAAACATCATTTTGAAATTTCAGATTATCATCAAAAGAGATCCTAAAAACTTCCAGAAACAAAAGCAAAACAGTTCCATACTAAAGAACAAATCAGAATGTATTTACATTTCAGAACAAAAATACTAAAAGCTAGAAAATAATGAGGTAATGTCTTCAAAATTCTAGGGAAATGATTTCCAACTTAGACTTCTAAACACAGCCAAAATATCAAACACCTGTGAGGAGAGACTTTATATTTTTGTGCATTTACAAGGTCTCAAAGACGTCATTTCCCACACATATGTTCTCAGGAATCTATTGAAGTAAGTGTTTGAC
Source organism: Tamandua tetradactyla (assembly GCF_023851605.1). Taxonomy (NCBI): domain Eukaryota; kingdom Metazoa; phylum Chordata; class Mammalia; order Pilosa; family Myrmecophagidae; genus Tamandua; species Tamandua tetradactyla. The sequence continues at coordinate 21,340,617 of NC_135350.1, read as the reverse complement.
CAAAAGTAGGAAATAAAAAAAGAAAAAGCGAAACAGAGGAGCTAAGAAAGGGCTTTATGTTTAGTCCAAGAGAAAGATGAAAGAAATATCTAGAATCCCTAGAAGAGAGATAAAGGGAATTCCTGGAAGATACCTGAAGGAAATTTCTAAGTAATAGTAAAGGGAATTCTAGGACAACGGTAATGAAGGTCTAGAAAGTAACCACTCAAGATTAGATGTGAAAGTGGCCTAGGAGAGATCATTTCAAGAAGAAATATCATCATCATCATCATCTGATAGATTACCTAGTGTGTTTGACTTGAAAGATATTTCAGGTCTGTCAGAGAATTTGGATATGAATTAGAGAAAGGTAAAGAGAAAACTAAGCAACTTAAAGTAGGAGGCGGTCATTAAGTCAATATAACTACACATGATTAAATATATAGTCATAATGATAACTAAAGTTATGTTAGTATATCATGTGGTTCAATCTTGAATAACATTTTCATAGCACAATAATGTAAACACTGACTATTCAGTTAATGAAAATGACCAGGACATTTTTAACCAAAATGGTAGGTAGAAGGAGGCAAACCTTACGTGTTGGTGGTCAGAGGGGGTTGGGAAGAGAAACATGTAAAAGAGCCACAAACAATTTTCTCTCCCACTGTCGGATGCTTCGGCCAGTGCCCCGCGCCTCCCCTCCTCCCCTCGCGCAGGGACAGTGGCCGCCGGGGGCCTAGAGGAGGCAGCGGTGCCTGCGACAGTTTTGGCCTTTGCAGGGGCTACAACAGTCCCAGGCTCTGCAGCAGCAGCTTAAACCATGACCCTTTTCAGGGCATCCGGAAGCAGCACTGCTGTAATCCACAAAGACACCTTCTAATTAAGCACATTCCCCGAATCTACAAAGCCTGGCAACACGACCAGAAGGCGCTTCCTGAGCAGGAGGGGTTGGCCGGGGATTTGATGCCCCCACTTTGACCAGTAGAGTTTGGGGGCTGACGAAAGCCTAGGACTCTTAGATGACCACCTGGCGATGGCCAAGCACTTCAGGCCGCAGGGGTTCTCCCGCGACAAGGCTAAGGGGACTCCTCCCAGTGGCGGGCTGTGGATGGGTTCCACAGTGCCTCAGAGGACGGCGAGATGGACGCCTTCTCAGGAACAGACTGGGATGTGGTGGAGAAAACGGATCCGAAGGAGCTTGACTCCGACGCCCTCTTAGGTGTAGATGACCTGGAAACCATGCCGGAGGAGTCTGTGGCCACACTGGATGATATGTGTGATCACTTCTGACCTCCAGTCTAGGAGACTAATAAGGAGCCCGCTCCCAGATGGTGTACTCAATTAGCCATCTTCCAGAAAGTCTACCAAAAACTAACCAGGTTGCCCCCTTCGCCTTCCTCCATTCTTTTTCCCGTTCCCCCAGGGCACTCCAGATGATTCCTTTAGTTGACAGCTAGGCAGTGAAGAGGATATCTCTGGAGGAGAGAGGAAACCCGACTCAGTGCATAAAGGAGGAGGACGGCTCCTCAGATGACAGCGGCATCCTTATGAGCCCAACCCTATCTGGGCTCTCTGACCCCTCTACTTCCAGGGGCTCTCCAAACGGGAACCTGCCTTCTCCAGGTACTCTTGGTAAACCACCCCAAACCATATGATTCCCCTGGGGAGGAGATGGTAGCAGTAAAAGAAAAGGGAAAGAAACTGGATAAGAAGCTGGAGAAAGTAATGGAGCAGAACAAGTCAACAGCCACTGGGTACGGCCAGAAGTAGAGGGCAGAGCAGGAGGCCCTCCCCAGAGAGTGTAAAGAGCTGGAAAAGAAGGATGAGGCTCTGAAGGAGAGGGCAGGTTCCTTGGCAAAGGACATCCAGAATCTGAAGGATCTGATTGCAGAGGTCTGCGAAGCAAGAGGGAAGAAAAGGGCCCTCTAATTTGGGTAGTCAGGAGCATATGTGCTTTGAATCTGTGTTGGAATAAATTACTTTGTACTGGAAAAAAAAAAAAGAGCTATATCTTCATTCTCTAGAGTCTGAAGTCAAAAAATAATATTCAAAACAAAAATTTGAAAATACCAGTAAAAGTATGTAATTTAGAAAAATGTAAATAAATAAAAGAAATAGGTAAAAGTTAGACTATTGGTTCTGGGAAACAGGAAGTGGAATGGGAAGAGTTAGGCAAAAGATCCTATTTTTTCTCTAACCCTGCTAGTAATACTTGATCTTAAAATTATATACATGCTACTTCGATACAAAGTACAATTAAAAAATATAGCAGTAACCTGTTCATTGACAAAATAAATGTAAAGTCTGATCCATTTAAAAATATCAATATACACACACTCACACGCAAGCTTTTAGATGCATACAACTAAGAGTTTAAAGTGGTCATCTCTCTGACGGGAGGTCATAAGAGTTTTGTTGTTTTCTTTTTCTACACAGATCTGCATTGCCTGAATAGCAAGAAATATAAATTTTAACAAAATATTTCAGTTTTTGCTTACCTTAACTGATTTTTCAATAGTCAAACCTCGGTCGAGTTTAAAAAGAACTGTCATATTGTAGCCAGTCTGGCTTCCATGTCCATGCGGCCACCAAGTTTCTACAGAAATATTCTTTTAAATCAGAAAAAAAATCATTCTAAATAATCTGTGGCATATTTTCAGCAAAATAATAAAATGATTCACAGCATTATATCAATTTCTCATCTAGTCAAGGATTCTGGGTTCTAAAACAACACAGAATTCTCTATACATTATACATGTCATCTCATCATATAAGAATAGATAGCATTTTAAAAATCAGTTCAAAATAATTTACGTGTACCAAAAATAATCGCTTCTATTTAAATATAATGCTTAGAATGTATTTTGAATTCAGGTTGCTACAAATATTCAGGATATTGCAAATACTGCAGAAAAATTAAAACACAGCACACAACTTCTCAAGGGGAAAAAAATGCCAAAATTAATTAGTTTCAATTTTTTTAACCTTAAAATTTTGGAAAAATCATTCCTTAGCTCTTACATGCATGCAAAATATGTGCAAGGTTGAAATGAAAGAGAAGATGGAAAATCAAATTGAGAAAACTGATTTTTCTCTCAGATTCAGTCCCTTCTTTCTAATCATTTCTTTTAAACAGGTATTGCTTTTTCTCCCATGTGTCTCAGGAAGTACTACCATTTATTTACCTTGTTAATTTTCACTAAGAGCTTAACAATCCTTTTTCCAGGTTGAAGTTCAATCTTATATGTCTTCTGTGTTTGCAATTTAGGAATAGCTATAGTCACTTGACCACCAACTGGCTTTGAGCGCACAACATCAAAAGAAGACTCTATTTCAAGATTCCATTCCTGGGCACTGTTATCTAAGGCAAAAAGAGAAAAAGAAAGAAAGAAAAAATATATAAATATATATATATTATGTTAAGCATTATTCCTACATTTTTCAGGATTCATTGAGGCTAAGACCAAAGCTGCTTCTAAACCAGTAAGTGCTCCACAAATGCCATGATAATAAAAAGTTCAATGAAGAATCTGTTTTCATCTTTAGAGTTTAATCCTTCATTCCAAAGAATAACCAAAATTATATATTTATGTATATTTCACTGTAAAACTGTTAGGATTATAAATCATGAAAACTTCATAAATAGGACACAAACAGAAAATGCCAAGTAAAAAAATAACATATCCATTCTGAAAATGATACATACTTGCTCCTTTTTATAAAGTAAACATGCTAAAGATTTTAAAACCATGCATAATCATACAAGGCATAAACTTATATGTACTATATTTATCAAAATGTGAAAATAGGCAGCTATATTTTAAACACAGATCTTTTATTCAAGAAATATTTACTGAGCACCTGCTGTGTACCACATCTTTTGGTACATGGTGGGAATTCAATGGTGACCAGGGTACACATGGCCCCTGCCCCAGTGAACTAAGGTCCTGATGGGATACAGACAAGTACAGCTGTGTGATGGTTACTAGGATAAGAGAAAAAAAAGGTAGTTCTTTTTTTGAAAACCTATGGAGGAAGGAAGAACACCTAACTCACAGAGAGCAAGGGAAGGCCTCTACGAGGAAGCAGAGTGCAGCTGAGAGCAGGAAGGAAGTGTTCAGTGCAGAGGAAGACAACAAGGGTGAGTGTGAAAGCCCAGGAGTGAGAAAGAGAATGA